>NC_142035.1:40891409-41194439 GCF_982192425.1 Myodes glareolus | reverse complement strand
TTTCTGCAGGGTTTGACATGTCAATAGAGGGTGATCTGGTGACAAAGGGTGATTTTCTCATCAAAGCCCACCTCAAAGGCTCACCGAGGGGTCCCGGAGCTCATATCCAGATTGGAGACTCTCAATGAGGGGCCCCTAACCCCGTTCCCATCATTACCCTCACCTGTTAGAAAAGCATCCCACTGATAATTAAATGCACCAGTTACAAAAGGGTGGCGAGGTTAATAGATAGAATACCGAGAAGCCAGCCAAGCACAACCATCCAGCTCACACAGAGCAAGCCTGAACAAGAAGCCTTTCTACTTATTTACCAAAAGCGCATAGAAACTGGGCTGAGCTGGTAGAGGACTCAGTTTGATTATTTACATGCCCCCTTTAACCACTAGGAGCCACCCTGGGAATGTCTTCCCCACGCATGTGCTACTCCAATAAGAGATGTTACTGACACCATGAATAAGGGCCAAGGGGCTGCCTGTGGGCCAAGATGCAATCCGAAGTCAGCAGCAGCAGTTTCTGAATTCAAGACCTCCCTGCCATGTTGGACTCTTCACTTTCATGCCTCCAGATGTGTCCTCCAGCCCTTGGAAGGGAAGGTTAAGTCGCTTGTGTTCTAATTATTTTTAAAGTACATTTAAGAGCTGGAGTCAAACGCCACTTCTGAGCAGCTTGAATCCCAAAACCTCGGGGTCGGGGATACTGCTAGCACTTTACCAGGGAAAATTCTCAGGACTGTTTGTCATTATGGATCCTCAAGTTCGCTCTATGCACACACACACACACACACACACACACACACACACACACACACACAGTTTATGCGCCCTCACATTGTTAAGTAATCTAGAAAACCCGACACTGGGACCAAGTCTGGCCCTTCTTCAACAGGAACAGCGCGACTTTGAGTCCGGCTGCCCAAGCCTGCTGCCTGCATCCCTGTTTTCACATGTGAAATGTGAAGACAACTATTGGCTTCCGTCTTATTTTTTTCACAGTCTCTTTCCTCCATGCTAAATTTCCTGCTTGTCCTCGTTCCAAGGTGTCCCTGAAGGTCCCAGCATGTGTAAAGATGTTAGGCTCTCTGGGCAGTTATTCCTCTAACCACATTGCTGCAGCCTCTTCTTCTGACCCCTTCAGCTTCCAACAGCTCTGAGCCTAAAGCTTCCCCATTTTCTACAAATGCTCTGAGTCCCCATAGAATTATGGGTGTGGAGCTGGTGGGCTGCAAATTCCTCTAAGTACTGGAGGCTTGAGCAAGTTGCTAAGAAACAAGACAAGGAAGAAGAAAACACGGAGAAGGTTATACCTGCAGGAAAAGGAAAACTATTAGAAACCAAGTAAGTCCTTGGGACAGCAGCCCATGCAGGTCACAGCTTTCTACTGGGCTTGCAAAGCCACCCGGCCCCAATGTTTCCCCCAAAGCCTAGCACTGCAACATAAACATGTTTGAGGCCGATTTCTTAAAGAAAAAGAATGTTCTCTCCATGCATAGAACATCCCTTGTGCTGAACACATACACCAGGGTCCTGTCTGCACACACGCTAAGCACGCAGGTGAGATACAGTAAGAGCTAACTTAAAGAGAACCTTATTCCTCTGTCGTCCATGTGTCCATACACATCTAGAGGAAAGATGGCAGAGAGCATAATTATACCCAAGGACTGGTAATTTACATTCTGTGACTAACCACCTGAAGGCAACTTGACTCTAACCCTGGTTATTTAGTTACTCAGGCTGTAAGTGGGAGAAGGGCTCAAGCCGGCATCCTTTGGCCCTGTTACAATCACATTTCGTTGGCTTTTCCTAAAATAATGAAACTCAGCAAGACTCTGAACGGGGTCAATGGTATTTAAAGATAAAGCCAGATACTACGGTTGTCTTCCCCAAGTCATTACAAGCTAGGGCCACCAATGCAGCTATATGACTGAGGTTTTCAAAAACACAAGTCATTACACTAATGCATTTTTAATGAGCAGGCACTCCTGGGATTTTGAACTAATTCGGGGAGGTGCAAATTAACCATTTCAGTGATTTATTAATGCTTATTCCCAAATCATTTCTTGTTAAGCCCAATTACCTGTCATAATGATGTTCTTATCACCTAGTACCCCAAATTGAGAAGAATAAATCAAGCCAGTTGCGGCAAGTGGAGCTCCCTTGCAGCAGGGATGACAACGCAATCAGAAGCCACCGGCACAATGCTAAAGGACTGGGACCATGCAGCTGACCCCAAGTGGGATGTAGCCCAAGGGGGATATAACCAAATGTGCTGCTGATGCAGGGAGGCCCACGTCAGAGCATCGCTCATGCTGGGTGTAGACTGTTTCACATCTGACCAAATCATTTCCTCTTCTTCCTCTCTAGACCACGAACGGGGGCCATGATACCAAACAAAAAGACAGAAATTGCATGACCTTCGCTGGACTAAGTCTTGCCAACCGCAGTGTTTCCCTTCCCTTGGAAGCCAACTTAGGAGGACTTAGCCCAAATGACAACTGGGCCTGCTTAGGGGTTGGCAGCTTATGTGGCTAAGAGGCCAAGGGAGCCTGTTTGCTTTTTAAACTCTGTTCTTTCCTTGAATCCTATTATCCACACATCACATTCCACTGTTACCTACCCAAGGGGGAATTTTTTTTTTTTTAAATTTGTGGAGCTCAGAGTCAAACCCAGGGCCTGTGAGAATACTAGGCCTATACTCTGCCAGTAAGCCACCCGCTATCCTGGAGACCAGATTTTTGAAGACAAACTTCTAATGTTAATTACTGAAGTCAATGAAGCTGTGCTATCCACTAACTAGTGAAGGTTAAGGCTTTCGCGGAAGCTCACTCACCCGGGAGTCGTTCTTGAAGGTTACAGACAGCCACGTTTCTCTAACCACACTGAGGAAAATAAACTCAAACAATACACCCAAACTTCAGCTTCTCCTGGGAAGTAGAGCTTGTATTTCACAGGCGGCCTTTTTTGGGGCAGCAGGGTGGAGACTTGCTTATGAGTGATGCATGTACTTGCTTGGCCCAGCTTCAAAAGAACCTCCATTCGCAGTGCTGACCCAGTGGGTCTCTCTCTTTCTAGAAAAGTCGACTCTATTTCATGGTTGGTGACCCGTGGGGCCTGAAGGCACTGAAGAGTACTCAGCGCCTTTAGTGGCGGGGCAACCTGCTATCCACCCATACCATTTCAGCTCCTTGTCTGTGAAGGGCTCTGCCAGGTGTCAGATGCAGACAGCCACACTTCTAGGTCACTTTTCCCCAGCTACCCCGAGGAGCAAGCCTGTCTGTTTTCATCCAAGTCATCCTCCCTCTGACCCCTCTCTCCAAAATAAACCTCAGCCAGGCCTGCCGGTTTTTTTTTTTTCCACATCACTAATAAGACTCCTTTTATGGTCTTGTGAAAAGCGAGGGGGTCGGACTGATCCTAGGGAGGGTGGAACCACCTGCAGGCCCCTTCCTCCTAAAGTCCAAACACAGTTCAAGGGCAGCCAGCATTCACCCTAAGCTTGGACCCAGCCAGATTTAGAGATGGCCAACCTCTTTAGCTTAAAGTGCTCCCTAATAGGGGATTAACAAACAAGACAAACATTCTTTGTAAAAGTGAAATCCCACAACAGACACAGCCCGCAGATCTGAGGAGAGCTTCACTTACAGCAGCAAGCCCCTGCCAAAATAAGACCCTTTTAATAGCATGTTTTCGATAACTGTCTTATCGCACCCACGGCAGAGGCCAACTCCTGTAAACGCAGACTTTAAGAGCCAGCTCAGCTTCTCTCTCTCTCTCTCTCTCTCTCTCTCACACACACACACACACACAGACTGAGCCAGACAGGCTCCTCTCCCGCCCCTCTTCAGAGTTTCAAATCACAGCCCAAACCCGCGGGTAGGAGGCAGCAGAGCGCACCCCATCAGAGCACGTGGCGGAAAGCAATCCTCTTGGGCACAGAGCTCCCCCCCTCTCTCTTACCACCCACCCTCGGAGCTCAAGTTTGGCCAAGCACCAGTCCTGGCAGCGAGTCACGCCTCCTGGACAACGGGCACACCCCCACCATTTCCCTTTCCTCCCCTTCTGCAATCGCACCCATCTTCCTTCCACCCATTTTGGGATGTTGCAAGGGCTTTGCAGCAGAGTCTGCCAGCTGTACGCCGGCCTCAAGCTGTTCCGAGGGCCACGAAGGGAGATGAGGGGGCATGCACTTGTACCCGAAAACACTACTTCCAGCGGGCCTCTCCTTACTAAGCCTTGCCACAGCCCCGGAAGGGCTTGCGGAGGCTGTGTGCCCTCCGGACGAGAGTGTGCGCCCGCCCTTCCCGGGGAAGTTTGCAAACACAGCTGTTCCAGAGCTGGGGAACCGCTGGGAACAAGGCAGCCAGGGCTTCACCAAGCAGGGGCGGGAGGAAGGGGCCGGCAGGGGGCGGGGGTTCCCAGACTAAAGCCTAGACACCAGGCGGAGACACCCCTGCAGCCGCCATCCCAGGCTGAGAGAGCGCCCTCCAACACACCAAAATCTCCCCTGAAGTCGCGGGAAACTGGCTCCCCCACACCCTGCAGGAAGGACACACCCGCCCTCGGGGCGGCTCACGGGAAAGGGGAGGGTGCCAACTTGGACAGCGTTCGCAGGGCAGACTGTGCGCAGTCGCCTTCCAGGGCGCTCTGAGTTTTAATTAGTTAAGCAAAAAGATCATCTACAATGACCTCCTAGTTGAGGGCTATTACGAGTAGTAAGTATAAAACTAACATCCTTGGGTACTCCCCTTTCCCAATCCTCTTCGGCGTCCCCATTTCAGTACGTTAAAGCAAACACCATCGAGGATGGAAGACCCGCCTGTCCCATCCTGTTCAAGGTCTAGCTATAGCATGGGCTCTCACTTGCCACCCAAAAAGCCTCTCCACTTAACGCCAAGTTTCAAGCCAGGGGCTATTAAATCCTTCTCAAGGGAATACAGGACTCGGCCCCGCGTTCGACTCCGTCCAGGAGTCGTTCACTCACCGGCCAGGCGAAACTGAAAGGCAGCACGATACGGTTACGGTCGTTGCCGCGGCTGGCCTTGAGATTGAAGGTGTTGCCTCCAATGACAGGCGTGGACCCAGAGCCGAAGCTGCAGGGTCCCCCGGCCGTAACGCGGGACTGATACTCCTTGAGGCACACTTTGAAGTACGTGTCACACTCGTCGCGGATGCACTTGCGGTCGCCAGGGTTCCGGGCACCGCCGCAGCAGTTCCCATTCTGCAGTTCTCCGTTCACATTCTGCATGGACAGGATCTCCAGCTCAAACTGACCCGAGGCCCCGCACACCTGCCGGCGAGGAAGGAAGGTCAACGTCTGAGAAACTTTTTCTGTCGAGGTGGAGACTCCCTGCGATCCCCCCACCCCACCCCCGAGGCGCGAAGACTCCGCTGCTGCAAGTGAAGATAATTTTGCAAAACTAGGTTCAGGGCTTGACCTGATTCAGGGGCATAAAAACCAAGCACGGGAAAAATCGGAGAACAGCCCCGAGGGGCCAAGAGCGTGATGAACGCACTCTACCCAGCCTGGTGGAGTTTATCTTTCGAGACCGGAGTCTTCCCTCTGGGGAGCCGGCGTTCCTAGACCCACTGCAGCCCCAGGGTCAAGGAGCCTGTTGTCCAAGGACTCGGGAACCTGCTCTGGGAGCCACAGCAGCCCGCGTCCAGGACGCCACGAGGGAAGGGAGAAGAGTGCGGAGAGGAACGAATGGGAGACTCCTACCTTGGCTCGCAGGGCACAGAGCAGGGCGAGCAGAAGGCTCAGGGGGCGCCCGGGCCGGCCGCGCGTCCGTGGGGACCGCATCGCTGCGCCGCGCGCCGCGGGCACTCCGGACGCCGCCGCCGCCGCCGCCGCTAGCGCTGGTACTCCCGCCGAGGCTGCCGTCGCCGCTGCCCCCGCGGCCGCCGCGTCCCGGCTCTAATATACTCCGTGGATTGGAGCATGCACGACTGGAAAACAACACCACTTTTCAAAAGCCCTTTCAAGAGCAGCGCGTTCCAGAAGGCAAAGAGGCCGGCCTCCTTTTATTATTCTGATCGCTTCTTTGAGGCGCTCCCCCTCCTCTTCCACCTCTCGGCTTTCTTTCCTTCTCTCGCGCTCCCCTTCTTTTATTATTATGATTATGCGCAGCCTTTTATTCCCTTTCAGATCAGCTGCATGGAACGCGGGGGAGGGAAGGGGAGAAAAAAAAAAACCTGAGCCTAGCTCGCCGGCCGGCTGCAGGTAACACAATGACGCGTGCCCGCCTGGCTCTCGGAGAGGGACCCGGAGCGCCCGTCTGGGAGTCGCGTCTCTGGCTGGCCACCTCTACCCAGCACGCGGAACAAGGCGCATGCGCGATTGTTAATATTCATAAGGGGCGTGTCCGCTTTAGGACACGCCCCTTTCCTCCGGGTTGATGGGGAGGGGAGGAACTTAGAAGGAGTTGGGGGGCTGCGGGATGTACCGAGTGGCTTGGCCGTCTGGGGGGCCCCACACGCAGACCACTGCCCTGAGGACCTCGTGCCAAGAGAAAGGAAGGACCCGGGGGGGGGGGGGGGGAACGTGGAGGAGCCCGTGGCTCTGAGTCGCCCGGAGTGCCTCCGCCCGGACCGCCCCCTCGGTGCGCGGCCTGGGTGCCCAGGCAAGCTCCAGGTGTAGGCGCTGTGGTGCAGCCCGAGCACTTGGGGCGGGTGGCTTCCGCCTTCCGAGCCGCCTGCGTCAGCTGCGGCTTTTGCCCCGGGAGGAGGGCCTGCCCGCCGGGAGCCCGGGCCGCTCCCAGCGAGCGAGCACAGAGCTCTGTGCTGGCGGCGGCGAGACTGGCGCGCTGGCCGCCGTCGGCTCGCCTCGCAGAGGCGACCTGGGCAGGCTCTGCTGGGAACTTTGTAAAACTTTCCCGGAGCCAGACTTGCCGCAAATTCGAGGGAAAGCCTCGGCCGCGCGCCATCCCTTCCCAAATCCCACTCCGTGGAGCCTCGGAGGGCTCCCAGCTTCCTTTCCAGACCACGCCAGGGCAGAGGCGTGGGGGAAGCAGGGGGAGAGGGTGGCGGGCACCCGAGGGATCTGCTCAGGCTTCGGGAAGAGCTTGCAGAGACGCGGAGGGCTCCGCCAGCTTCCCGCCCCCGCGCAGTGGCGGGATTGCACCTGTAGGCGGCCTCCGTGTTGCTCTCTGGGTGGCAAGGCTCGGCCTGAGAAGAACCTCTCCGCTGTCGCGGGCCACAGAACTTGACTTCTCGTGGGGCGGGGAGGGGGTGGTGGAAACCGATGCTATTTTCCACCTTGAGTTGGGCCTTGCAATTAGCAGCAACACTCCTGGTCATAATCAAGGTCAAAGGGAACCCACGGGTTGGCTCAAGCCTCTGACAGCCCCTCTCCAGCTGGGTTTAAAGGGAACTCTTTAGGAAAACAGATTTCCATTAAAGGACTGAAGGACGAAGGTATGGAGTTTCATACCTGCCTTGGGCCTTTTATGAAGAAAAGCGTGGATTTTCTTAGATCGGTTTCATGCTCTACCCCTTCTCCTAAACAAAAGCATGATGAGTCAAGGGAAAAATAGCTTCCAACCTGCTGAATTATGACAACATCAAGGTAGATATTCGTAGCGATCTACATTATAGACAGTGCCAGGTAACAATTTGGTGGGGTCAAGAAAGCTGATCGGTACGTTGGTTCAAGGCTACCCCAGATGGTTCAGCGATCTTGGCGTTTTAATCACCCAAAAGTGATTTCTTAATGGCAATGCGCCCCATCTTGATCATTCCCGAGGGACTTAATACATAACTGGGGAAGCACATAGCCAAAATCAGAACGAGTTTGTAACTGGTCACAGAAGCTCCTGTCGCAGGCAGCAGTCGCGTGGGCATTTCTCCATATACCCAGCCCCCTTCCATCAATTATCACTAATGCAAAGCATCAGTTGTCAACTTTAATGTGATGCAGGCTTTACCTACTAAATTTTCCAAAAACACAGTAGTCCCCACTTCTCCTTCAACCCCTCACTTTTACTTAGTCGCCAAGTTAGGATGCTCAATCACGGTTTTAAAGCAAAGGGTCGGGTGGTGTGAAAAAATGACACAGCCCATAAAGGCCGCAGAGGCCTTAGAATGTATAATCCTTGAGGTTCACAGGTCTGAAGCTGCCTTGAAGTTTAAAGCTGTATCCAATAGTCCACGCCACCTGAGGAGGTTGCAGAGTCAGGCATTCAGTTGAGAATTTTTGAGCCAGTCACCTGAGTTACATTGAAGAGCTACCTGACATTCGTAATCAGTTGTCCTGCTGGTAACAATCGCAGCTTCGTGAAAGCTGAGATCAGTACCTGTGCACCGGTGAGTTCGGCTCACCTCCTAAGTAGGAAAGACTGGTTCTGAGTGCTGAAAAGCACCTAAATAACTCAACAGGAGTGTCAGATCACTACTAAACACCAAACACAGCAAATAGCACAGAGCCCTAGTCCTTTCTGAGCCTGGGAACGTGTATTTGAGGAAGACAGTTGTGAGTTCCAGGGGATTCTTTCAAAAAATTTCACTTGGGGCTCTTCCAGGGAGCTGGGAGTCCCCCAAGAAGCTAGTTACACTTATGGCAAGGGATGCTGGGTGGAACCTCCGTCCTCTACTTCCTTGATCCCCCACCCCCGACCTAGAGAATGGGGAACTACTACTAAAAAGGTTTCAGATATGGACATTTCCCCTTGCTAGGCCATCGTCTGCCTTTGGCCTTTGCTTTCCAATTGTAAATGAATAGTTCAGAAAACATTGCCTTGAAAAATGCCACTTAGCCATCACCCTTACCCCTGAGAGAAAGAAGGGGCTCAGAGCCAGAGATACCCTAGGACCTGTTGCACATGTCTGGATATCTTTTGTCATTTTTTAAAAGATGATGCCTCAATTTCTTTCCCACAAAATGTGCCCCACCTTTCCTGAATCATCCCTCCAAAAGTACCGATTTCCCACAAGGCTTCCCAAGAGACCTTCTAGTTGTAATGATTGTCTTTTAAACCGTCTCATCAACAGAAATCCTTCATCAACACTGATAAGAATCAGCTAATCAATATTTATTGAGAAGTAACTGCTGCATGCAGCAGCATGGATGGATCTAAAGGATGTCACGTGAAGGGAAACAAGCCAGGCACCAAGAATATAGCATGTGTGAGTTCCTTTCTACACAGCTCGAGAACAGGAAAAACTAGTCTCCCATGAAAAATGAAGTATGGTAAGGGTGGTGGGTGGTTGGAGATTTGGCGAGCTTGATGCTTTCCTGAGCGTGAGATAAGGCTCCTATCTGTGTCTTAATAGGGGTCGGGTGACGCAGGTGTCTGCATTATCAACTTCCATTAACAAGCACATTTGAAATCAGTGCCAGTCATTTGCTTAAGAAAAAAAAAAAAAGATTGAAAGATTGAGAGTCCCCTCCCCCCCCATAACTTATGTTAATACAAAAGCATTTAGGGACTATTTGAAATGACACCTACAGTGAAACTTCAAATGCATACAAAGTAGAGAATGCCTAGGTGCCTAGCTATACTGCCTAAAGAAAGTAATAAGGTCGTAGAGCCTAGCACTTGGGAAGCAAGAGGATCACTTTCCATTCAGAGTCAGCATGGTCTATACACTGGGATTCTATCTCAGCAAGACAGAAGAATGAGAAGAGATGCTAGGAGAAGGGGATCAATGAGTCTAGGGAATAGACTTGTTCACTGTAAAATTTCTCCAACTTTCTCTTTGAAATGTCAATTATAAAATACTGAGGAAGTAATTATTGACGTGCCTAATATTATCCAAAGTTCCAAGAACATGGACGAAACCACCCAAATACTGGACATCAGCAGGGTGGAGCAAAGCATACATATTCAAAGGACTGGCAGGGGTGTAGATGGAGGTAGTAACCAAAGCACACAACTCTTTTCCCCTCTTCCTTGTCCTTCTAATTCTTTTCTTCATTGCAGTAAATAGTGAAGTCCAAATTAAAGAGAAGGAATATATAATGCACTCTTTAAAACCTTTTATCTTGTTTTTAGACTATGTTTTATGTATATGTCCATTTAGCCTGCGTGTGTGTATATTCACTACATACATGTCTAGGGTCTAAAGACATCATAAAATTGCATCTGATACCCCGGATCTGGATTTTTGGATACCTGTAAACCACACTGTGGCTTCTGAAAACTGAACCCAGCTGCTCTGAAACCATCTCTCAAGCCTCTCTAGCCTTGTTTGCAGAAAAGTTACCATAGTCTTTCAAGTCCTAGTCTATGGAGTTAATATCTCTCTGTCTCTTTTCAGCAGAGAAAAAGGATACTTACATATCCTGCAAGGTCCTCTCGTCCTATGATGGGTCACTGCTTCAGACTCTTGGTCAAGTCTACCAGAAATTCTGCCCAGTCAGCTCTCCAGGTAAGCACAACTTTTCCATATATGTCTGTCTCCCTGGATTCTTCTCATTCTTCCTCATTACAAGAAATCGTACGTAGAAAAAACCCCTCCCACCTAAGGGTGGACTACACACGAAACAGTCAAAGTCAGGTTAAAGTAATAGTTCCCAAAGCAATCATAAATAAGACATGATTTTACCCACCAAGCATAAATTAAGAACAAACATATTTTCCAAAGTTTTATCTTACATACACGAAAATATCTGAATTAATTTTCTTTTGGAGACAAAAGCTGTAAATCTGTTGCATTATTGAGACTAATTTAGTGTGAGGCTATTTTAAATTTCCTTCTGGTATGGCCCTGAGTGGATATCATTATAATTTTGCCTGCCCTGACCCAGGTGTGCCTCACACTCACCGTCAATGTGAACAGAATTTTGATTCCATGTTCTCTTTAACGAACCATCGCAGAAAATCTCTTTAGACATTAGATGTAAAACTTAGTGGGGCTGGAGAGATGGCTCAGAGGTTAAGAGCATTGCCTGCTCTTCCAAAGGTCCTGAATTCAATTCCCAGCAACCACATGGTAGCTCACAACCATCTATAATGGGGTCTGGTGCCCTTTTCTAGCCTGCAGGCATACATACAGACAGAATATTGTATACATAATAAATAAATAAATATTTTTTTAAAAAAAAACTTAGGCAGTGTGGGATTAAGGTCTCCATTTTATTACTTATGATCCAGTGTTCTCATTGATATTTTATCACTTTTGGAGCTACGGGGAAAAATGGTCCTGCTTATAAAGCCTCCCGTGTTTTCTTAGAATTGAACCTTTGAGGGGAAAATATCCTCAGTATAAGTTGCTGTCGAGTTCTGTGTTCACAAAGCACCTAGAAATGGTCCCTGGTCCTTCTCTGTGGCACTGATGTAAGGAGGTGCCCAACAGTGGATGACACCTGACTGATTTGATGACTTGGTTCATAAAACTCCTATGGTACTTTGCTTTTATAGCCCAAACTGAGCCATTTGTTCACGTGACCGATTTAAATGCTCTTGCAAACATTGCAGCTCCTAAAAGGAACCTAGAGAAATTTACACTTTCGGAAGCAGATAGCATTTGAACACTGACAGAGCCCAATGCATTCTGGGAGTGTGTTTTCACCCCACTTGCAGGCAGGTTTCCTAAAGAAATACAGAATGAAACCTACGTCTCTGTCTAAGGGGGTTAGGGAGCGAGGAAAGTTTCTGGAGCTTGAGAAAAGAGACTTGAATATATTGAGTTATCTGGGAAAATTTCCAAAACATGTAAATTTGAGTGTCAAAGAAAAATGATTACACCTGCCAGTGGTCATAGTGTTTCCTGTTTGGGTTAATGTTTCCCAATAAATTCCAACTCTGTGTCTGTGTTTGACACTTCTGTTCTCAAGCCAGTGGTCTCTTTAACTGATAGGTTCTCCAATTTAGAAGTTATTATGAATATCAAAATGGGATGATTGTAACATTTATGTTTAATTTTCTCATTTGGAAGGTAAATCATTTTTATGGTTGTTTTATAACAAGAGTGCGTAAAGACAGTTAAATGAATATTACCTAGTATAAGGATATTGACCCAATATAAATGTCCCTATCTTCGGTGCTAGCCATAATATATGTTTGCTGATGCATAGATATTTTTATAAACATCATTCAGAAATTATTTCAGGACAATGGAAAAAATTCCTTCTTCTTTTGTCAGTAAAGGCATAGAAAATGGCAATGAAGGAGGAAATTTGATTTCCAGAAGATTATGATTTTATGCACTGAAGTAATGATATTTTTCTTAAAGCCAGTTAGAAACTGGAGACATCAACTATTTTTGTGAAGAGGAACTTAGGAGATTTTTTTTTCTACTAGACCACACATGTTACATGCCTTAATAGTGCAATTTGCCCATGATCAGAGCTGCATTACTAAAATTATAGGGGGTTGGCAGTTAAGCAAGCAACACCCACAGCCCCTACATAGTTTTCACTAGCCTCTTAATATTTCTGGAAGACTCGTCTCTGGTTTGGGAGCTAGGTTTTGTTTTTAAACTGTAGTAAGGTGCCCATAACCAAGTTTACCATACTGAACTATTTTTAAGTTTGATGGTGTTTAGAGCATTGATGCTGCGCAATAATCTCTAAAAGTTTTCCATGTTGCAAAACTGAAAGTCAACCCATTAAATACCACCCTTTGTCTTTCCTCTCCCCTCGGGCACCTGGCAACAACCATTTAACCCTCTGTCACTAGGCACTCCATGCAAAGTGGCTGCCTACAGCATCTCTATCTGATTTCACTTGGCAAATGTTCCCAAGGTCCATAGTATGTGTTAGGATCCTCCCCTTCTGCTGGGGTGTAGCTCTTCAGGAGAATGGGTTCCATTTCTGGTAATTACTGCAAAACAAAGCATAATTTATCCCCATTTTTTTTAAAAAAAAGTGTGTGTGTATGTGTGTGTGTGTGTGTGGTGTGGGCCTATGTGCACATGCAGGTAATTGTCCCCATGTGTACACAGCCAGAAGCTGGAGTTGATATTGGATGACTTAATCCATCTCTCTCTAGTTTATTTTAGAGGCAGAGTATCTCTTACTGAACAGTGAACTCACGGTTTAACAAGACTGGCTAGCCAGTGGTATCTGGAGATTCCTCTGTCTTCCACACAATTGGTGTTACAGGCAAGCATCACCACATCTAGGCCTTATGTGGCGGGGTGAGGATCTGAATTCGAGTCCCCATGATTGCACTTTCCTCACTGAATCATCTCTTCAGTCCCTACTCTCTGTCGTTTAAGGATGATGTCATTGTGTTTGAATTATGCATTTTTTTCTAATACATTCTCTTGTGATGGACAGTTGAGTTGTGCCTAACATTTGGCTCTTTTGAATAATTCTGTTTTGTTGGGGTATAAAATATCTCTTTATGTCCCTGATTTCAATTCTTTTGGGAATATACTGGAAACCATGTCTAAGTGTAATACTGACCAACTGGGTTGGGCCATGCCTAAGAAAGGGCAATGTAAGATTCTAATATGAAGACCTTTATGTAGAGCAACTGAAGGACTTCGGAGGGGGTCCAGCTGGAAAAGAGGGGAAAGGAGGCCTAGTGTGTGAGACAGACTGACAAGTATGATGAATTGAAATTCTGCAGTGGTATATTGGGCTCGGTGGATGGAGGTTGCGTGAAATTTGACTTTTGACCCAATAGAAAGACAATTTGTTTCTGCAACCAGTCAGGATTCAGTGATTCCTTGCCATCAAATGTAATCAAGCAGAGATTTCTCTGGACTGTTGTAAAAAGAAAGTGAGAACAAGAGATTCTCTGTTATGACTCGGAGGTTGTGCTGGAGAATTTCCTAGGAATCAGATCTACACACAAAGAATATCTAGCAACAAGACTTCTCATACCCTAACCAACTTGCTCCTCTGAATGCAGTCTCAGAATCAATGGTATTGGTATCTACCTGGCATCTTCCTATAATTCCTGCCTTGTGGGACTGAAAAAAGGGATCAAAAGTTCAAGTCTAGTCCAAACTACCTAATGAGTTCCCAACCATGGCTGAAAACAAACAAACAAACAAACAAACCAGAATCTTGGGAATCTCAGGTCTTTGTTCCGGAACTCTCTGAGTAAGAACATGCAATTATATAAGATGCTCATGTGATTTGTATGCACATTAATGTTTAAGAAGCCCTGGCCTAATATACAAGGAGCCCAGTCTTTCAGAGTTATGTTGCTTGTACTGCTCTTTCTACCAGCCATTCTCTCTCAATCGGCAGAGAATTGTAGACAAATGAACACACCCAGCTGAGGTCAGCTGAATGGATCCTGGTCAGCAGAACCCATACTCTTGTGAGAATTAACAACTGGTTCTTTTAAGTTAGGCTTAGAGCTGGTTTATTGGATAGCATTATTTCAGCACCAGATCCTTCCTCTGTGGGTGAAATTAAAAACAAAACAAACAAACGAATGAAAAAATCAAGCAGAGCTGCAAAGTGTCTGCTCTTACTGCTCAATGAAAGATCATTGTCACTAGTGAGCTTCTGAGAGCTCCATGTATCTTAGGGTAACCGAACTCAACTCAACAACCTCTACTTGAGTCAGTAAAGAGTGAAAATGGCGTCACTGTAGACTTGTTCTGCTCAGTGTACCTAAGGTATTTTCAGGCCTCTCTGCAAATAAATCTTGACTTAAACTTTCGTAGCCAAATTTTTAAACTAATGCGATTGACCAAAGCTCTCTGTCCTTCCTGTAATAGAGGCTGTGTGTTCCCCAGAGCATGGAGAACTCAATAGACTGAGTTCTCATGCTCTTGTGCAATTCAGTTACAAAAAGGGTAGGATGGTAAACTTTCCAATCATCAGTTGGGTGGGTTCCCAACCTGTAGTTGTTATTGTAATTACATCATTCCAGGCAATGTTACATAAACTGACAGAATAAGTGTGCCAAACGAGAGCTGTTGCTTCCATGCATACTAAATCAAATATAACTTGAGGAAAACAAATATGAGGAGCTAAAAGTAGATTCTCATTGAATAAACGTGACCAAGGCAACTTTAACAGAGTTGAAAATATCTTAAAAATAGAGAACAGAGTTTGCATTCTGACTACTATGTCTCTAACTTCCATTGCAGTTGAAGGAATGAAGACTAAAAAGATGACGCATTATCTGTGTCGTTGCATGCAATCCTACCACTGTAAATTAAAAAAAAAATTGTCATATGTTAAAAGATGGGCCGACAAATATCAATTTGCATGTTTTCTGTTGAAGTGAAGCAGTTGTGTATCATCTTTCATGATACCATTTTTAACCAGTGTTTTTGATTAACAAACCAATTACAAGTGATGATTGTATCACTTAAGGAGGTTTTATTCTATTACTGGAGTCTGGACCAGTGCCTGACATATAACAGAAACATGATTACCAGCTGTTGAATGAATCTGTTTTGATGGCTGGCAATATACATCATAACAAAAGCAGACATGTTTTCACACACCGATGTGTTTTAATACTGACATTTAAGAACCCGTAACCTAGAGGCAGAAGGATTGGCTTAGTAATTCAGTAAATCTTTCTAAGTATTGCTTCTTTATAAAAGACTTTAAATAAAAGCAGAAAATTCAGGAGTTTGCCATTATTGATAATGCCCTACTAGCATGTAGAAGCGTCATCCGGAAGGCTTGTAATTGTGAAACTAAACTTACAGAATTTCTAGTTAGTCTAAGGTAACATCCTAGAATTTACATCGCTAACAAGGTCCTTTTGTAAAGCTCAAACTCTGAGAGTCACCAACCTACTAATCTCTGAAGTGGATAATTACCAAGACCATCTGCCTCTCCCTCTGGCCATGCACATCCCAGACCATTTAATTCCTTCAAATGGCACACTTGATTGGACATTTCACTTCTGTGTTTTCCCAACCAGTTTTCAGTTGTCTCGGTTCCTTGAGGAACAGAGTGAGACAACTGAGGTGTGCAATGTTGGGTCATTTGTGAAGCACAATAATATTGTTTTCTTGTTTGATGTAACCCCACAGCAACACTATAAAAATGACAGTATTATACCCACGTTACAGATGGGAGGACATCTGTGACATTCTGAACTCACTTTCCTCTGCAGAGTTAAGTAGCTAGTAATCAGTAGCATAAGTGTCATGGTGGATTGAGTGAGACTTGAGGGCCTTATTTTTTCCATAGTAACAATGAAGGCTCTGGGTTATTATGCAGTTAGGGTGGACAATTAAATCTAGAGTAGAAATTCTTAGACTCTAACCTTCAGGCAAACCCTGTGGACACCTTACTAAAATACAGATTCTTATTCTGTAGGAGAAGGGAAGGCCCAAGGTTAGATCCTGCATTTCTCACAAGCTCCCCAGTGGTGCTGAGATTGACGGTCTCAAGCCATACTCATAAATCCTAGCAACCACAGCGCAGACCCTGGATGTCTGCAGGCAGAAAAGAGAGCTCCTAATGAGTACTTTAAGCAGATCACACCCACACAATAATTTGCCTGCCTTCCTTCCTTCCTTCCTTCCTTCCTTCCTTCCTTCCTTCCTTCCTTCCTCTGTAGTAAAGGCAGGACCTTCTGTTTCAGCCATTCATGTTGCTAGAATTATAGATCTTTGCTACCAGACCCATCTGAAATTCTTCTTAGTGTAGTATTCTGTAAGCTTTGACAAATGAGGTCTAGATACAGCGCATTCCCATCTTGCCCAATTTCCTGCTGTTGCTCCTAGGTAAAAGTCCCTTCCCCTAGATGCTATAGTTCTACCTTTAATAGAATGTCCCGTGAATAGAATCAGACAACTTGGCCTTTTGAGTCGGACTCTTTGACTCAGCAGGAAGTGCTCATGATTAACATATGTTTGTGCATGTGTTAGTAAGTTCCTATCCTTTTAAATTTCTGAATGGCATGCTAATACCAGAGTTTGTCTACCCCTCATTGAGAGATCTTTACATTCCATCCTTTATTTCTAATGAACACAGCTGCTAGAAACACTTGGGCACAGGCTTTTGCTTAAACACAATTTTTATTTCTCCTAGATAAGTATCAAGGAGTAGGCTTATGTGGTCACTTGGTAAGAAAATGACAAACTGTTTTCCCAATGGCTACACCATTTAGCATTCATCTTATCAACATATTAGTGTTACTTCTGAGATCTGTTGGTCTCTGGCCATGGGGCACATTTCACTTTGGGTGCCTCAGTGAGGAGCTGCTGTGAGCAAGAGCCACCCAAGAGGCTGTTGAGATCAGAGGTGTGGGGAAAGCTGGTGAGGCTGGATTCCTTTCCCTAGTCCCTTCCTAGCCCCATCTGTTGAGGTCTTCATGGCTGTTCCTTGCCTGTGTCTTTGAGTCCACCTCTCCCCCAGGAAGTATGCAGTCCTCAAACCCCACCCTTGTGGCCAGAAAATGTGGCTTTGAGAGACGCTCCTCCCCACCTGAAACGATTGAAACGTTCTGAGATCAATCCTCAACACACTTACCACTGACAGACCTCTAGCCGTTTCATGCTCCTGTCCTTCATTGGGCAGCTGCAAGGCCAGCCCCCTGTCCCAGCTCAGGCCCTGTGTGTTAACCTGGAAGCTATTCATATCATTTAATCCAGATGGAAATCCTCTCGTGCTCCTGTGTTCCCACCCCGCTCCCTGAGGTACAGTCTGCCAAGGTAAACCCGGGCTTAAGTCCTGTATTACAGAAAGAAGACGAGAAATGTTCCAGGTTTTTCGATGCTCCCTTCAAGAGACCGACTCTTTCCTAATCTAGAAGCTGTGAGCCCTCACCCCTGCGGGGCTTTCTGAGAAAAATGACACTTGGGATTTTTTTTTCTGTACATTCATTTCTGAAAAGAGCATCGTTGAGCAGAGGTAAACTCGAGATGGCTTGAGGGGAGCTGTGTCGTCTTTCAAATTTCTTGTCACCCAGCTGTGTAAGGCTTTATTGATGGCCAGCTGAGTTCCTTTGGGGTTTTAATTTTGGAGATGTTTTTGTTTTTATTTTGACAGAGTCTGGCTGTGTAGTTCAGGTTAATCTCAAATACATTATGTAACCCAGACTGACTTCAGATTCCAGGTCTCCTTGCCTCAGTCTCTAGAATACTGGGATTACGAGACCAGACCAGCTCACTTTTATGCTGGTCTCCAGTTGAATTCTTTCATTTTTGAAAATGTGGATAGAGGAGGCTGTGAGCTTCAGATCTATCCTTTATATTCCAAAATCACTGGCATGTGTCATGAGGAACACAGAGACTCTCCCAACCCATCTCTGCAGACTTGGAAGACATTCCCTATAAGTGTTTCCTAGTTCCCGCAGTTTCAGCAAAAGAAAACACCATAGAAAATTTCGTACACAAAATAAATTCCTTTTGGCTTGTTTCAGGACCCAAGCAGTATTCAGAGAATAAATGGTCTCAGGTGACTAATTAAAGGTGACTTCCTTATAAGGAAAATTACTAGATGAACCCCATGAAAAATCTTTATCCCCTGTTGGGTAATATTTATTAAACTTCTACTTTATATAAGATGATCCAGGAAGCATATGGAGAAAACCAAATGTGAAGACCATCCAGAGAGCTTTGTAATCATAGAGCACATAAAAAAAATAATATCAGAATTGTGTCAGGAACATTAAACCCGTAGTCAGCATGGACAACCTTAGCTACACAATGAAATCACCTGGGGAACTCTAAAAATTGCTGATGCCTCAGCCCCACCCAAGAGATCCTGATTTAATTGGTCCAGGTTGTAGCTTGAGCACTGAGGATGTTTAACATCTTTCAATGTGTAGCCATGGTGGAAACTCCAGGCACTCGGCTGCACAAAACAAGAGAGAAGAAGAATGACATTATACCAGCACCTTTTCTTACACAAGGGACCCTCCAAAGTGTATCTCACCCAGGGGTGTAGGATGAGACAGGCTTCAGGACTCACAAACACACGGGGATGTGGAACTGTACCAAGATAGGAACTGAGAAAACGCCATACTGATTCTTGCATGTGTAGGATGGGATTGGATTATAACGGTATGAGAATAAATGAAGGACACCCTAGGAGGATATGTTCCATGTACAAAAGCAGCTGAAAATTGTTCTACAGGAATAATATTTTAGTAAACCTGAGTGGAAACTCCAGCACTACTATTGACTAGCTCCATAATTTCTCTAGCCTTTATTTTCCCATCTGAACAATGGATACGATAATAGTCTCTTCCTTTTATGGTGGATGGAAAAATTAAGCAATGTATGTAATGAACTTAGCTTGATTCTTGGCATGTAAGCTCTCTACATGTTTGAGATGTCCATTATCAGATCAATGGTTGTTAGCAGTGTGCTATAGAGACCTAAATTAACCTCATTTAATGGAAATGAGTGAAGTTCATTTGGGATGAAGCGAAGTTAATAGGGTCTAGAAAGCTAGTTCACTATATGAGTGTTTGCCTCTAAAGCGTGAGGACCTGTGGTCAGATCCCAACACCTAAGTAAGACAGTAAGTGTGGTTGGGTGTTCTGCACCCTCAGTGTTACAGGACCGGGAGACAAGAGAATCACTGGGCTTAGCATCTGCCAGCCTACCTCTGGGTTCTGTTAAGAGACCCTGTCTCAAAGTAATAAAGTGTAGAATGATAAACTAGAACACCAAATATTCTCCTTTGAGCTCTGAGAGCACATAGGCAGAAGTTTTTTAAAAGTATAGAAAAATATTTGAGAAAATAAGTCAAAAGTCACTCTTTTAAACGTGATAATGATTGACCCATTTGAACCCCGAGACTCTTTCCTGCTTTAGGAAAGAGTCTGAGTATATGCCATATGTATTGAGTATATACCATATGTATAGACAAAGAGGCAGTTCAACCTGGGGTTTAGGCAGCATGTTTTATATATACTATAATTGTCCGATGAAAAGATTTATTGGGTTAATTCTAGGACAGGAGTAAAAAAGACTTGCTTCCACAGGAAAGGAGAGGGGAGGGGAGGGGAAGGAAGGGAAGAGAAGGGGAGAGGAGTGGGGTTAAGTTTGGCAATGGAGAATTAATTTCTAGCCTTGACTGATTGCATCTAGGAAACAGAAGTGATCTGAGTGAGGAGAAAGAGGACCCTGGCTTTGCATGTTGTGGTGCAGATCCCAATGAGTGGGCAGCTGAGGTGAAGCCAAGAGATTGTCTCACTAGCAAGGAGGCTAGTGAAGAGCCTCTGCTTACTTAGGTCCTGCTCTAGGCCCTTGAGCCCATTCTTCTCATTGCCAAAGGAAAAATGAAAAGGGTGACAGGAAGAGTCCCTTGTTTCTCCAGAGATCAAGGGTCATGCATGCTTGTGGGCTTTATATCTCTAAACCAATGCACAGGTGAGAGTTACTAACCTCTCCTTTCACTCTGAGGACCAAAGTACCCAGTCTCTTCAACCAGCCCTCCTTCAGGTGCAACGTCCTTCCAGTGCTGACCTCTCAGAGAGCTGCTAGATCGTTTCCATAAAATCCTGCTAGTTTTGCACAAAGTATCAGAGTTAAGTATGACTTACCTTGAGAATTTTGTACACTGACTGGCGACCCTCCCCTCCCAAAGAGTCTGACTCAGCAGATCTTAGGCAGTGCCCCAAGAATATGCTTGGCAAGAAGCCTTTCCTGGGGCCACTGCCACCACTCCTGCTTCTTAGAGGTCCACACTCAGAAGGGTCCTAGCCGAGTCTCCCCTTTTCTACTATCTCCTTCAGCTGTTGATTCTTGAATGTGGACCACTGTTTATCTTCGGGGGGGATGAGATTAAACTTCAGCGAACGCTCTAGCTGACGTTAATTGGCATCCTATTCCAAGGTGTAGCGTCTCTTTGGTAGGACTCAAGCATTGTTTTAAAGGCAAGTTGATGGTAAATAGAATATGTAATGTCCATGTCCTTTCTAGAAGGCCCACTACTTCTAATGTCTTACCTGAGCACATGAGCTATGGAGGTGTAAGAGGTGTATGAAGGGTCAGATGTCTCATTAAGACTTTGCAAATTTAAAGCCTATGTTACAGTGATGTGTTTTCTTTCCTCGTCTTTTTTTTTTTTTTCTGTTGTTTTGTACCTGGGGGATATTTTGGAAGGTAGACATTCTCTTCCTACTGACATTCTTGACAACCATGTCCACATTGCTGAGCTTCCTTTGAAGTTTGAGTCCTCAGACATTTCCAGCAAGGAATCCCTATGTTTCTTTTCCATCTCCTGAGATGAAATTCTGTTTGATTTAGTTAGGGTACTGCCTCATCTTCTTTCTTGGCCCCCCAAAGGGAACTTGAAACGCGTACAGGTATCTTTACAAGGAGCAGCCTGCCGTCTGAATGATCTGCTCAGACAGAGCCGCTTTTCAACCAATGCCCTTTTTCTGTCCTGCAGCTGGGTTGTGAGGTTTGGTTACCAAAGGGGAGAGATAAGGATAGGTTGTTGCTTCTTGGTGACTGGAGGCCATGACTACAGATGGCCATGTTGAGAAACCAAAGCAGCCTGGTATTGGGTATAAGCAAATGCATCTTAACTCCTATTTGGAATTTGCAATTCCTCAGTTGCCTGCCGAGAAGCCTCAAGTGCACGTTGCTTTTACCTCTCCAGCTCTGTGCTGGGAACCCACCAGTCCTGCAGTACCTACACTGGGTTCTTCTCTCCTACAGAAGGGCGGTTCTTAGGCAACAGCTGGAGTTTATTTTGATCTCTGTCTTTTGAAGCCAGAAACTGTTCATGTGTAACTTTAAAGAAAACTGTGATTTTTTTTTTCCTAGCACAAAGCTGCAATTTCAAGGCAGGATTCTATTAAAAACAGACAAATAATTCCCATTCCTTCCTGGTCCTGCCTATTGTTTTCTTAACTTTGTTTGGATTCCCAGATTGAATCCTTCTGTCTTAGTCTCCAAAGAGAGGGTCCCGGCCATGGCTGCCCCATGAGGTTGACTGTCTGGTGAGGTCCTCGGGGGACACTTCCTGTTTCTCTGTCACAGAGGCCTACGGAGGATGTGGGAGAATGTCTCCTGTCTTCCCTATTCAGAGAGCCTTTTATTTCCTCCTTATGTTTTGTCTATAGCCAGCTTTGGTTTTCCTTAGAAGAACTGTTCCTAGGAAGAAGTGTTGGTCCAGAGCCAGCACTACTTATAGATACTCAGTAAGCCCCAGTGTTGGTTTAAAGAACCCAGGACTGTATTCAACACCCAATCCACTGCACCTACAGAAACACATCAAAGACGGCTATCTGCTGCTAGCCACATGCTTCTGGATGCATCCAGTGCATGATGCCCCGTGTGTACAACATGATCCTTTGCCAAGGAAGCATCCTTTATGATCCATTCTCCCAAGTCTCTTTCAAATAACCATTGCCCATTCGTCAGAACTGGATGCTAGTTGTAACTCGGGATCAAGAATTGGCTTTCCAATGGAGAACATTCCTGAAATAGAAATTGGCTGTCATTGTCACCTTTGTATGATTGCTTTTTTTCCTCTGTTACAGCATGACCATATGCTGGCCTAGTGGGGCCAGGGGGACATCCCTGTCCTCTTTCTTTTCTCTACAGAGGATGCACGTTCTTGGTGACGGGTGTCGATGCACTCAGTTATACACACAGGTAAATGTAGACTTGCTGAGAGATCTAGTGAGAGAGGAAGTCATTATTCTTTTCAGGCTAAGTATAAAGGAACCATTGCTGCTGAACTGTGTCTGGTGAAGAATCTTAGGCTTTAAGCGGAACCCTCTGAAGCTCCTTTCTCAGAGTATTCCAAGTAGAAACGGGCAGGCCACATTCTTTCTAAGTTTGCGTTTTCCTTGGGGGAAAGCGAGTGCTGCCTGAGACTGGCAGATGCAAATGCTCTGAGCATCCTGACAAAGATAGGAACTTTAGGCTAGTGCAAAAAAAAAAAAAAATCCAAATAAACAGATTTTCAAACAGACCAGCTTTCCTCTTGGTAGCTGAAAAGGAAACCCCACATCCAGGAGGAATGCAGATCAAAGCGAAGTCCACAAATGATGCAGAAACACATAAAATAACAAACAAGCCCGGTGGGAAGAGGGAACTTTTTGTAAAAGAATAGGCCTCTTCATATTACACTGAAACTGAATGCAAGATTGCAAGCTAAGATACATGAGCTGGGAATACAAAGCTATAGTTTCTTTTCCCTTTTTGGGGGGCTGGGGGTATACCTTTAATAGGTCACGTTGGAAGCCACTAAAAGCAGCAGACAAAAGATAGGCCCCTTGTTGGAAACCTTGCCTCCTTTACCCTTGGCAGTTGTCTTTGCCTCTCTCTTGGTATAAACTGGACAGAGTAATTAATCTATTCTGGCTGTAAAAGTGGAGCCTGAGATGCCCTGGCCTGTGAACATTTCATATCAAAAGCAGAGCCTTTTTCATTCTTCAAAACCCAGTTCTACTGATTGGTGTCCCAGATGAGGAACAATTAAAATGGCTGATGTGATAATATTTTTTGTTCTCTCTCCATCTGTAAAAATTTATTTGGACTAAATTTTCAGGAGAACCATAGTTAGCAAGGCAGAAAAACCAGTCTTGGAGAGTTTTATCTTTGGGAACTAGGCCTATTTAACACATATCTATGTTGCTAGCAAGTGCTGAGTGGCTACTAAACAACACCACATGCTATTGCTGTCTATTTAAAAACCGGAATCACCGCTGTTGCTAAGTGTTCTGTCCTGTTTAGGGGCACTGGGATGAGTGCCCGTGGCGTCAGACCTCTCTTTTAAAGACCTGTATAAAGGTGTTATACAGACATTGCATTGTACTTGGTACTCATGTGCATCTTTCACTATGAAAGAGGACCCGACCGTATTTGACTTTAAGTGCGTGGGCTCTCACCGAATTGTTTTCTCTGGAAATTACATCACTTTGCCTTCCTGCCACAATAGAACAATTCTGCCTTATTGTTTCATATTCTTGGAAATGTTGTGGTCATACACAAAATAAACCAGTTCTTTAAATGATCTATCTATCTATCTATCTATCTATCTATCTATCTATCTATCTATCTATCTAATTATCTATCGATCTATCTGTGTAGGAGAATGGGGGTAGGTTAGGTGTGCCATGACATGATTTGGAGGCCAGAAGACAACTTGTAGAAGTCATTCTCATTTCTTACCATGTGGGGTTGGGGACTGAACTCAGGTCATCAGGCTTACTGGCAGGTGTCTTTACTCACCGATTTATATTGCTGGCCCAGAACAATCTGTCTTAGCCTCAAATCATAAGCTGACTTCTCTACATTTCAGTGATAGGCTCTTTAGCTACCTAGACTGGATTCCTGAATGTGACGTAGAGCATGGACAGCAGTGTAACAAGCTGTCCTGCCAGCCTCCTTAATTCCTGGCCCATTGTTTCCCCAATAATCTCCAGTTCTTTTCCTGTCACACTCTGATGCATCCTTGAGTCTGTCCCTGGAGTCTCCATTCTGTTCCTCTGACCTCTGCTTGTTTCTATACTGAGACTATACTGTGCCTTAGTATCAAGCACACACAAATGGTAGCTATTTGATAGAATTGGTTTTTCGATTCATCTCCACTCTTATTAAAGTTGGCTCACCTATCATTGGGCCTTTTCTTTTTCAAATATATTTTGTAATCTGGATGTCAAAGTCTATGAAAAATTCTGCAGACATTTTTTGTTTTCATATTAATTGTGTTAAAATTATGTTTGAATTTCCAAATTGCAGTTCTTGTAATTTTAAATCTTCCCACCTATAAACATAGTATGCTGCCTCGTATGATTATTTACTAAGGCCTTTTAAAAAAATATTTGTTGATAAAGTGCTTGTCAATCTTTTTCCAAGATAGCCATGTAGCCTGTAGTAACCAATGCTCCTGCCTTAGTCTCCCCAGTGTTAGAATTACAGGTGTAAGCTACCATCTCTAGCTTCAGTTATCATTGCTTAAGGGTAAAAAATTTTGAACTACTTTCTCATAAGCATCCAAAATCTGTACTACATCATTACAATGTATAGTCACCCTACCATGCAATAATACACTAGAAGCACTTATATCATTCAGTGCCCTCTGATCATCCTTTTCTCACTCCAAAAAAGAACTTATTCTGTGGGGTTTTTAGAGTCACCTTCATGGTGTAAATTAAGGTTACGTGGTAGAAGTACTGGTTAGGGTTCATCGGAAAATAAGAAGGTACCTCTACCTGCATATCCAGGAATTCTCATTATTCTCAGTTGTCTGAGAAGTAATTTATTTTTTGTCACCCTCAAAGTGTCTTTCCCCAAATTTCATTCCAAATTATGCTTGTTCTTTTCTCCGCTAAGCATCATTTATTTCGTTTACTGGAAGAGTCAGGTTGTGGGAGCAGGAGACCCATTTCAGTCACCTTGGCAGGTGTGTCTCGATGGTGGAGGAGGGAGCGGTCAGGGACTAAAGGGGGATGAACATCATAAACCAGAGGAGTGGCAGTCTGCTGTTAGAGAACGTCCCAAGTAGGTGTGATTTCCCCCTTTTAAAGTCCAAGAGACTTCACTCTGGAATAACCATGGAGCTTATGGAGCCCAAGTCAGCTCAGGGGAAATATGAGGAATTGATCTTTCCCAAGAAGGCCACTATTCCCAAGAGAAAAACTAGAAAACTCTGCTAAATGTTTGACTCTTGAGGCCAGCTAGAGGACTTGGACACTCCCAGACTGTAGCCCCCACCCCCCTTTGTGCTGAACCCCTCCACATTTAACTGTCCTGCTTCCCACTCTAACTTTCATCCTCAGTAACAGGGAAGAGTTCCTCATCATCTCCGTGTGAGAAGAGGGCGACAGGAGCCTATCTTGCTATCCGGAGAATCCTGTTCTGGGAATGGAGCACTGTCAACTCCTCATTGTGCTGTTGGTGACATCCTAGCCCAAGAGATTTATCTGAATATCACATAAGAGTCCTCGAGAAAAATAATGCCCAATTCCTTACCAATTACTAAGGTGGTGTCTCAGTTCTCCTCCCACGACCGTTTCTGTGATGCTAGAATGGAGACCGTATTAATCCCATTTCAACTTGGCCATCCATAACCAGTAGGGGTTGCTAGACTGAGACTGCAAACCTGGAAGACAGAGAGAGGGGGAACCTCTTGCTTCAGCTATGGCCTGGCCAGATTTGTGGCAACATCAGTTGACTCCAGTCTGAGGTTTAGCCACTGTTCTGTGAACAATCTCAGGGACTCTACCATCAATTACCTACCCCCTGTTTTTGGAGACCTAGGTCAAGTTCCCAGAAGTGACTCAGCCTTGAGAACAGCTTCATCTGAATTCAAGTTTTATAATTCTAATCTCTCCCGTTTGATAGTTTGTTTCTTTTGAGTGATGTTTCTGTCTTCTTGATAATTTGGTCCTGTTCATATTCTTTGAATTAATTAAAATGTACTATCCAGGTATTTCTATTATATTCTTTTTACTTGATCACAGGTATGGTTTCTGAGTCCTAACTGGTTTTTCTACCGCATTTCTCATAAGGACCAAGGGTTCATGGAAACACAGGTAGACAGGTCTGTATCCGGAGCTTCTGATTCCACAGATCAGTAATGTGTATTTTCAGTACATTTTTATGTGATGTTAGTCTCATGTGGTCTAAGGCCACATTCTGATAATTGTTTAGCTGGACAAAATGGCCTGTTTCCAATGGCCTTTTTAAAAAGACTACCACTGGGATCCTTAGAAATATTATCCCCCAGTCAACCCAATTACTATTGTGTTGCCAATGTTTTGAAGGCAGAATGGGGCATGGTCCAGATCTTACTTATCATTTGCCAATATAGCAAGGAAGGAAGTAGAGTACGCATTACCAACCCGCCTGCACTACGATACATGTAAAGTTCAAGAATGGCATGTGTGACTTCTAAAAGTCTCTAGACCAATAGGCATGATCAAATTGACCCTCATTCCACCCCCTCATCTTCTTACTACTTCCCTGTCCCAACTTCATATACTCTTTTTTTTTTTTTAATTTGGTTTTTTGAGACAGGGTTTCTCTGTAGCTTTTGGAGTCTGTCCTGGAACTCTCTCTGTAGACCAGGCTGGCCTCGAACTCACGGAGATTCGCCTGCCTCTGCTTCCCGAGTTCTGGGATTAAAGGCATGCGCTACCACCGCCTGGCTTCACATATCTTTTTTATATCCACTGAATATACTTAATATTGCCGCTATATACATGGGTATAAGGCCATCCACTAGATTGTGGGTAGCTCTTCTAGGTCTGTATCCCTGAAGAAAACCAACTTTGCCTCTCCCATCAGTCATCAACTGCCAATACCTCCTCAGCTCTAGGTGGGACTTCATGACCCTCTCCCCAGTTTATACTGGGATTTTATCTGACTTTATCTAGTGGATATATGTATTATCATATATATTATCATAATATATAATATCATATATATTATCATAATATATCCATATATATATTATCAATATTACACACACACACACATGTGTGTGTGTGTGTGTCCGTGTGTGTCCGTGTGTGTCCTTACTTCCAAGTCAGGCAGATGATGCTGTTTTTTAGGTGATGTCTTTGCTGGGGCTGAATACTGACATGCAGCCTTCTCATAGAGCATGGGTTTCATCACAGGCTGGTGCCTGGATTCCCAAGAATGAGAAGATGGAGAAAATGACGATGAAAAAGGAACACTCAGCAGAAACTTCATACAGTAACCTTGGAAATCATATAAAATCACATCTTCCACAGCTTATGAGTTACATATATCTGTTAGAAGTCACAACCCAGGTTTAAGATGAGAGGTCCCACATCTCAGACCAAGATTCTGAAGAATAGAAGAGATCAGCAATACTGCTGTGGATATTTTTTGGGTAAAGTCTCTGTCAAACTATCCTCTCGACACTCATCAGTTTATTATTATTATTATTATCATCATCATCATCATCATCATCATCATTATTATTATTTATGAGGCAGCCCTATTCTCCCTTTTTCTCTAGTCATTAGACCAGAGGTAGACTCTAACATGGGACCTGGGCTAATACGATTCATCTCTGACCAAAAATGTCAACTAACCAGCAAAGAGAATGATAAAGCCAGTGTGGTTTGTAGAGCGCTGACTGGGGCAAGCCCTTTTGGTCCATGTCTTTAGAGGACCTACAATGCTATACTCTATTACACACAAAGAAAGGAATGAGAACAGGGAAAAAGACACATTTGTTTCTAAGGGCTCTCCATCTTTGATGTCCACCAGACTTCCTAACCTTGGGTTAAAAGGCACAATCTTATGCCATTGAACACTCCGCCCCCTTTTTCTAACCTGTATTGTGTTTTTCTGTCTTCTAGGTGGACTGTGGAACAGGAGAAAATTATTCTTCCAAAGAGAGATTTCTGTCTATCCAATAGGCCGTTTCGCACTGGGATGTTCTTGGATCTGCATTCCATGGCTCCTGCCCTTTGATTTTATGTTCCTTATCAAGGGTAGCCCCACCTTCCCCACCCATTTTTCCTCAACTGATATTGTGGACTGGAGCAAATATCTCATGGAACTAGGCCAGAGCAAATAAATGGGCATTTTTTTCCCTAAAACCAGTTAGACTTTAAAGTTTTAATTCAACAAAGCAGTAGGAGAGATGCTTGGTAGCTACATTTTAGGAAACATAGGGAGGTGGGATGTTCAGTGATGATTTGAGTTAGGGAGGCTGCTAGGCATTTGTACTTTTGTCTTGTCTGGTTTTACGAACCTCTGCCCAGATGTTCTGTTCTTGGACTCTAGCATCATGAATGACTACCTTCCTGAAAGGGTGACCCTTGGGCTACTGCAGCCACTTTGCCCACACAACATGCAGATTTCTAGAAGCATCCAGGAGTTTATGCCTTCCTGATAAAGCCTGTAACTCAGGACTGACTAGTGTGTGCTTCTGAAAGCCTAGCTTCTTTATCTCCAAGTCAGCTGTGTTCTTCAGTGTCATTCATGTCCTCAAAGTGTTTTGCAGCATGGAATTTTCCTGAAATGGCCATCTTGCTTGAGTTCTTTTCCTCCTTGTTCTGGGACCTCCATTCCTTTACAAGTTTTTACTGGGAGCATTTAAAAATATAAATCTTCCATATAGTAAATCTTCTCTCAGGCTCTGCTTCCAAAACCCAACCTAAAGTGTGAGATAAAATGATACGGTTAAAAAAAATTAAACACACCCTTTAAAATGATCAAACAAATGCTCAGATCTCTGCTTACAGAATTGATTTATTATGGCACACCAGTTATGTCTCTAACTTTGACTCCCTATCTAGAATACGGAGGTGATAATTATTAACTTGTGGCTTCTTGTAGCCAATATAGATTTTATCTCTATAAATCTATAACTATATCAAGCAGGGCTTGAAAGGCATAGATCAGCCTTGCCTAGTAGTATTTTCTATGGCACAAAATTCTCTACACTATTCCACATGGTAACTACTAGTGATATGTAGTCACTAATTTTAGGTGAAAACAAATGTTTAATTATTAAGGTATGTAGCTGCATGTACACAGGCCTGCCATTTTGGACATCTCCAGGTAATAGTATCATACAGACAAGTCCTCAATTTTTTAATAATTTACTGTGATTATATAAGGTGTGGTTTTGGAAATAGGAACAAAGATATTAGGAATGAAGAAAAATAATGCCTACAACTTATTTTCAAATGGTCTTGAGAAACAGTGGTAAATGCTAAGTGCTAGAGAATTTCGGTGAAAGTTCTATTAGGTTTTTCTTTTTTTAAAATGAACAATAAAATGTTAAAGAGAATCGGAATTTATACTGGTAAAATAATCTGGAGGATAAAAGGGCATCCGCACACTCATGTCACGGAGGAGTGTGAAGGAAAACACTAGATAGGAGAACACAAGTTACTTGAAGTAGTGAAAAGGTGCCTAAATTCTTTCTATCCTAATCTGCATGATCACTTTCTATTTCATTTTGAAAATATTCCAAACAAGAAACTTGTTTCTGGCTGAACATGGGGGTTGGTGCATACTTGTTATTCCATGACGTAGGAGATTGAGGAAGGAAGAATCTGAGTTTGAGGGCGGCCTGACTAACATAGTAAGATCCTAGTAGACATATACAAAATATGTTTCCTTCCTTCCTTCCTCCTTTCCTTCTTTCTTCTTTCTTTCCTCCTTTCCTCCTTCCTTCCTTCCTCCTTTTCTCCTTTCCTTCCTTCCTTCCTTCCTTCCTTCTTTCTTCCTTCCATCCTTCCTTCTTTCTTTCCTTCCTTCTTTCTTTCTCATCTAGGATTAGCTATATGACTTGTTTTGGCCAGTGGAATATCAAGGGTTGATAACAACAAACACTTACCTTTGGGTATTTGCCTTCCTTGATACTCACAGGCTCTTGAGGGCTCTGCATCTCCCAGTATGGGATCAAGCCTGGACAGGCCTGTTGGCAGAGGAAAGATCATGTGCAGAGGGGCCTTGCCGTACCAGTCATTATACCTCCATTCTTGGCTAAGATCCCAGATTAAAGATAAGGTCTCAGATAGGAGATATTGGGTCCTCTAGCTCAAAGGTAGCTGTATTTACAGCGTGCTAGTTGCTATAACAAACACATTCCAGATGCATAAAGGCTCCAAGAAGTGTTTTCACTTTTGATTTACTTAAAGTTTATAGCCAGGTCCGGTGAGTGAGTAGGTAGATCTATTAAGGCAGGACTCTTTTATCTGACGGGTCTACCATTTTCAGCACTCATTTTACTTACATCAGCTAGAGAAGAAAAGAAAATGGGGAATGACTTGTGTGGAGTTTTATGGTCCTGACCACAAAGCAACACGTATCTTTTCCATACACGTTGTACAGTCAGAACTCAGTCACATGACCATACCTCATTACATACCGGTGCAATATTTAGAAAACTTACTAGTGTTAAGTGTTCAATGATATTATATGATTTCATAATGTTGTGCCGTGTCAGCACCATCCATCCCCACAACTGCTTTCATACTGTGATCCTGAAATTCTGTGCTGAGCAAGTGATCACTGCCCAGTCCCATGTCCGTCATGGGCTGATAACAACTGTTGTACTTTCTGCTGTGTGACTTTGACACTGTCACATATCTCCTGCATGTGACCATGCTAAAGTCTTTCTGTGGTTCTCTTAGTTTTCTTAGAATAACGCTCTGAATTTATAATATAATAATATATAATATATAATAATGTTCATAGTATAGCATGTGTCAGAATTTCATGATTTTTTGTTGTTTTGCCCCCTTTTATAAAAAAAATAGATTCTTGCTGGGCATTGGTGATGCATGCCTTTAATCCTAGCACTAGGGAGGCAGAGACAGGTGGATCTCTATGAGTTTGAAGCCAGCCTGGTCTACAAAGCGAGCTCTGAGACAGCGTATTATATAGAGAAAACCTGTCAACAAAAGAGAAAAAGAAAAAGATTCTTTTCTCATACAATATATCCTCTCTCTTCTCTCCCTTCGCCTCCCCTCCCCTCCAAATCTATTTCCTTTCTGTCTCTCATTAGAAAAAAGCAGGCTTCTAAGAGATAACAGCCAACATGACAATATAAAATGTAAGATAATGCAAAAACTCAATAGTCATGTTGGCCTCAAACCGGATCATCCTGCTTCAACCCTCTGAGTATTGAGTGTTGGGATTGTAGACATGTGCCACCATAGCTGGTTAGAATTTCTTGCCCTTTTTAGGACAAATAATATCTTACTGTACATCTACCCCATATTTTGTTTATCCATTCATCTATCAATAGATACTTTGGTTGTTTTAGGTAATAACTGTTATGAATAATACTGTTATGAGCATGGGTATAGATATAAAAAGACATAGTCTTGTGTATTAAAAAAGAGAACATCCCACATTTGTGAACTATTGCCAAATCTTGGCCATGGCTGATGCTCTGAGGTGAGGGATAAATTTAGTTGCGAGGCTTGGGGATCAATGGAGACAGTCTAGGCATAAGATTATGAGGCTCCATGGAGACAGTGGAAAATATGTCAGAGAGCAGTCATCTCTCTGTTTCACCTGACCAGAGGAGGCAAATCTCATTTTTTAAAAAAGTATAATCATTTGAATTGATGGACAAAATTTGATTTAAAAAGTTTGGTAAGCAACTCATCAAGGCAGCTACACAGAGTATAAAAAATAATTAAATCCCACTTGTGGACCCAGTGTAACTTGTGGGTTTTAGGTTGTGAAGTTAGTTTGTAGGCCAGATTCATTCTGGTTGGAAAGGCCTCAGAAATCATGTATTCTGTGGGTGAATACCAGGCTCTAGTATGTATTAGACAGTTAGGCCAAGGGTGTACATTAGCCTGGGGTTCTGGTAGGCCTCATTCCATGATTGAAGATCTGCTATAATGAAGCAGAGAAAGATATTTTTCTCTGAGATTTCCATATATTTTTAAAGAAGAAACAGCTGTCCATGCCATGTAGGGGGAGGAAGCAAGGCTGAGAAGGAGGACCAAGAGCGGGGGGGAGAAGAAGAAGAAGAAGAAGAAGAAGAAGAAGAAGAAGAAGAAGAAGAGGAGGAGGAGGAGGAGGAGGAGGAGGAGGAGGAGGAGGAGGAGGAGGAGGAGGAGGAAGAGGAGGAGGAGGAGGAAGAGGAGGAGGAGGGGGAGGAGGAGGAAGAGGAGGAGGAGGAGGAGAAGGAGGAGGAGGAGCAGGAGGAGGAGGAGGAAGAAGAGAAAGAGACAGGAGGAGGAGGAGGAGTGAATTAAATGTGAACTGACCATGAGATGGGCATCCAGACTGTGACTTTCACTGTTGTACCTGCTGCTGCTGGCATCATCAAGAGGCTGTTGGGAGAGGAGCCAGGTCGCGGCCTCAGCAAAGAGGTGATTTCACCGTTAGTCACAGGCGCCCTAGGTATTTACCGCTCTAAGACTGTGTAGACATACATTTCCTCTAACCCTGTGAGTGGCTGTAGGTATGAGCTTTGTACTGGTCACACCTTAGGTGATTAAGAAGTACAGCAAACATTGGGACTGAGAAGCTCATTATTTTCTTGGTCAAGGGATGATGACCTGGAAGTCACGGTATGATTGCCTATTTACACTGTAGGTAAGTTTGGAGACTTTTGTCTGTCTCATGGCTTCACATCCACCTTAATGGATCTGTAGGACCCTTATGCAATGCCAATGTGGCTAGGCATTGTGAAACGCTGGACCCCTAGTAGACCCACTAGTTCACATCCTTGAGTTTATGATCTGAAGAAAGAAAATTAAGCACATAATCCCAGAAATAGCAAAGTTAAGTCTAATGTAGCAGGGTATCATGAAGGTTAAAAGGAATGTGGGGGTGGAAGAGACAGTCCTGGACAGGAAGAGGGAGGGGCGTGGAGTCAGAGCTGAGGTCCATTTCTCTCTTCCCAGAAATCAGGACTTTGGGTAGAGCAAATATTGTTTTTGCTCGCCTGATACACAGGTTACTACTACTTCACCTGCTCAAAGAAAATGAAGATCAATTAAGAAATTTAAAGCAGATGTTTGGAACATTTTGTTGAATCTGGGGCCCATTTTGTCAAAGGGATTTCAGGTTTCCGAAATATGAAGCTCATAGGGGTGACGTGTGCCTGAGACAGCAATGGCTGGAGGAACCGTTACTGTGCATTATGGGTAAGTGAGAAATGTCTGTCCTCTGAACAGCATCCTTGGAAGTCCCAAAATGTGTACGCTCAGAAGGCTGGAGTGCATACGATGTTTTTAAGGTTCTGTTCGTGACTTGTGTTAAAATAAAAATGTAATCGGTAGCCACATAACAAGTATCGCAACCCTTTTCATGGTTACAATCCCAAGTTCTTGATACTACACTTTCTGTTTGGCAGGAGGGTAAGTGGAGAAGGTGAAACTTGCCATGTTCGGACAACATGTGCTCATGTGCCTCCAGTCTGGATCCAAAGGCACAATTTGGATCACGGAGTTGGTTATACTCCTTTGCCAAGTTGGGCAAGGAATCCTGGCTGCAAGATGCTATTTAAAGATGTGGAGGATCGGACTGGATGTCAAGGCATTTGTATTTGGGCTTCTTTGGTGCCACTGTTTGGAAAAGCAAAGATATCTGGCTTTCCTATTTCTTTCCATTTTAATGTAGAACGAGTGTTTCTTCAGTCCTCTTACAGAACTTCATCTTGAAAAAAAAAATTGAATCTTCTCTCCAAGCTGGCATCTCTAAAATAGTGATTTTGCAACAAAACTGCATCTACTGACCAGTGCTATTGCTTCTGGGTCAGGGTTTTGGCCATGGTTATTGTGCCAATATCTCTGTTGATTATAAAATGAAATGCTTCACTTACTGACTGATATTCTTTCCAGACAGACAAAATATGTTGCAGAGAAGTTAAATGTGAAGATTATTTATGTCACATCACTCAGGAAACTAAATACCCAGTAGGAAAAAAAGAAAAAGCCCCGTCGAAGCCTCGAGGAACACTGGCTGAACACAGGTGCTCCATGCTCACTGCTTTTCACCCTGGGGTGGGATTCGGACATCAATACTCTGGCTGGTGGGAACTCTTCTTGGACATACTTTTTATTATAATTTAATAAAACCCTGCTGATCTCTGTGTGAAGTGATAGACCCAGATATGAATCTGATTCTGCAATCTCTTTTAGTAGAAGACAAGTCTTTCCCAATTCCAAATTTGAGGAAAATGTGAGATAACTTTATTGCCCATGATGTTTGTATTACTCACATTTTCTAAAACGGATAGAATAATCGCACATATGCATGTCTACACATAAAAAAACAACAACAAAGCTCATTAGAGTATTCACCATCCTGTCTACTCTCAGGATCTTTTGACAGACAAGCATATTTAAATAAGAAAATAGGGTCTGAAATATGCAAACAAGCAGCTTGCAGGGGGAAGATGAGTAGGGAGTACATGGTCAGAATGAGAAGCAGCCATGCCACCCTGGGCTGGGAACCGGAGACGAGTGCAGTAATGTGATTATGGTAATGACTCAGCAAGTCATCGTCTGCTGCCTTTGTTTGCTGTAATTAACTTTTTGGAATTGCATAGCCTCTGTCTCTGGGCTCATCAGCTGGCCCAGTTCTTGTGTGTCTCAGATCTGTCATTTCTCCCTGGGTCCGGGAGCCTTTAAGTGCATTGCTAAATGAATTCATTGCTGGAACAAAGCTTTGGTGGTCGAATAGAGATGGCTATCTTTTGTTGTCAGACATTCAATCCCATATAGCAATCCAATTACTTAGGCCGTTTGTATCAGTCTTATTAGGACTGGCCATTCAGGCCAGCTCCAATGCTGATCGCTGTGTCCTGGAAGAATGTGGTGGAACAGATTAGTGCTTTAATGAGAAGCTTTCTGAAGGCCAGATCTCTTCCATTGTGTACATCTATCGAGATCTAGGAATCATTTTTAGGCGAGGGCCCGGAGTCGCTGTTACAAAAGGCTGATCAAAGGATGGCTGGAAATCTGTACAATTGCTTCAAGAAATTTTATGGGTTATAAAATATTGGCACAGGTTCTGTCTGTTATGGGCTATCTGACAAAAATCTCTAGTAGGCTGGGAAAGGAAATTGCTTATTGGCGTTTATTCTGGGGGATGGCTATCTCTGGAGTTTGCATTTGAACTCTCTCTTCACTGTGCTACAGGTCAAATTCTGTAGTCAGCACGAACATTCCAGGAATGCAGGCTGCACAAAATCAACATAAGCCTTGCTCCATATTCTGCTGCCCAGAGAAAAACATACAGAGAGAGCGGCCCAGACAGGGCTGTCCAGATAATTGCCAAGGAAAAAATCGCAGGGTGATGGAAGATGGTGGCAGTTAATGTGTGGATGTTGAAACCTGAAGTTAATGCGTGAAAGAGGAGTGAAATTTCTGAGCCCCCCAGGTCTGTCAGGAAAAGATGGTGATTGGTTTCCAAGACTCCAAGAAACAATACCCAACCTCCGCATGTCATGCCTTTAGCTTTGGAAACATTTATGAAATGTCACGTGGAAAGAAGTTTATCTTAAAGGAAGCAAGTGTGTCATACTTGGAATGTTTTTAACAAACAGAAAAGCATTGATTTAATGTAGAAACTTTTAAACAAATGCAAAAATATCCTGCTCTCAGAATCAATCATAATAGGAAATCTTGCAGCTAAGGGCACTAACCTGCTCCCTAGGGCCAACTTCTGACTCAAACAAGTTTTATTTCTTCATTTCTTGCTATTACACTCTTTTTCTTTTATTATTTTTTAAATTTTTGAAATTATTTTATATACCAACCACAATTCCCCCTCCCTTCCGTCCTTCCCCTACCTCCTCCCATTCACTCCTCAGAGAGAGTAGATCCTGGTTCTTCTGCCAGGGGCTCCACAAAAAAGACCAACCCACTCAAGTGTCACCCACATTTAGAGGACATTTACATGGTCCCATGTAGGCTCTCCACCTTTCAGTACAGAGTCCACAAACTCCCACTAGCTCAGGTCAGTTGTCCCTGTGGATTTTCCCACATGATCTTGACCCCTTGCTCATGTAATCCCTGCTCCCTCTCTTCCACTGGACTCCAGGAACTCAGCCTAGGGCTTGGTTATTGATCCCTGCATCTGCTCTCATCAGTTGCTGGATGAAGGTTCTATGATGGCAATTAAGGTGGTCACCAGTCTGATTACAGGAGAAGGCCAGTTCAAGCACCCTCTTCGCTATTGCTAGGAGTCTTAGCTGAGGTCATCCTTGTGTATTCCTGGGGGTTTTCCTAGCCCCTGGTTTCTCCCTAACCCCATAATGGCTCCCTCTATCGAGATATCTCTTTCATTGTTCTTCTCTGTCCCTCCCCAAACTCGCTCATCCCATTTCCTCATATTCAGTCAAACCAAAACAAAAGAGCTCTATAACATTATCATCTTTAGAAATACTAACAATAGCCCCGGGGTGGTGGTGCGCACCTTTAATCCCGAGCACTCAGGAGGCAGAGGCTGGTGGATCTCTGTAACTCTCATGGTCTACAAAGCTAGTTCTAGGACAACCAGAGCTAGACAAAGAAGAAAAAAGAAAAGAAAACAGAGAGAAGAAAAGAAATATGTGGGGGCCTACAGAAGTGGGTCTGTTCCTCCTTGACTGAAGGTCAGAGAGCTTACAATTAACAATAATTCTTTAATTGCTACCAAAATAATCACTTTATAAAAATTCCTCATAATCAAAATTTATAAAGCTCTGGACAGATTTTTATATTTAGTTTTTAGTATGGGATCTTTTGGATGCTTTTAGATTATAAATGCCTTATTCACAGAGCTGCTTGCCTCCTGCTGTATAAGCTGATGCAAACTAAATGTTACTAGAGCAATCAAAAACCAGAAGAAAAGATATGTTTGTATGGGAAATGTAGACAATGATACTGCACCTTAGTTTGCAAAGACATTCGTATGCAAATGATCTTGTTTTCTGTGTCTGATTCTGAGGGTACCTCCGAGGGTTGGAGAGAAGGGAACAGCCCCAAATGATGCTTCCCCTTGGCATGGACCTTCTTCTTGGCCTTGACTTCCACATCCTCTCTCTCAATATCATGATCTCTAAAACGACAAACCCCCTAAATAAATGAGCAAAACCCAACACACCACCAACAAGCAACACTTCTGTTGACTTTGGAGTTCTGAGCTCCAAACTCAACAGGATTTGGTGATGAATTCTAATAACGGCTTGAGATATAGAGTTCATATCTTAAATATTAACCAGACTGAAAGAGGAAAAATAAAACAGGTATGGTAGCTCACACTTACTTATGGTAGCACTTGGGAAGTATAGGGAGGAGAATTAGAAGCTTGGCTACATAGTGAGTTTGAGGCCAGCCTGGCATATATGAGACCTGTTTTGAAAGGAAACAGACAGACAGACAGACAGACAGACACACACACACACCCTTCATAAGACATGAAAGTACAAGGGGAACTACAAACCTTCTAAAGGGAGATGAGAGGTGATATTGGAGAAGAGAAGTAAGTGCGGTGTGTTCTGTCTCTCTCTTTCATACACGTGTATAGCACGGACGCAGGAGGGAGGTTGTTTGAGAGGAAGAAGAGAGAAAATGGGGAGAAAGACTAATCAATGGGAGTAAAACTGGACAAAGTTACAATAGCACACATGTCTAAAATGTCATGAATAAACTCATTACTTAGTATGCTAACTAAAAAATTAATTAAAAATATCATTTCATTTCAAGAGGCATAAAATGTATGCACCACCCATTTATTAAAAGAAAGCAAGAAATTAATGAAACTAATAAATTAAGCTACTGAATCACAGTAGTGACTAAAATGTGGCTGTAGAAAGGTCTTCATTCAAGTCCTAAATAAGGTATGTGTTGTGTGTGTGTTTTATCTGGTGTGCAGGTGGCATATGTATGCATGCTGTCTGTGTATACTTTCTTTGTGTGCATATTACATTTGTGTGTGCATCTCGATGGATGTGTATGCCTGTGTTTTATGTGTATTTTTATTTGTGTGACTCTATATGTGAATCTGTACAACATCTCTTCGGTTGCCTCAGTTTTATTCGTTTCTTTTTAGGATAAAACCATAGGAACTAACAAATGCAGAATCTGCTCCATACTAAGAAATCCAGAGCCACTGGTGCCTGCTTTCTTTTGTTAAAAAAAATTGGAAAGGTCATCCACGATAGGAATAAATGGAGGCAGAAGCAAATCAATGTTTAACTCGGAAATATTTTTCAGTTAATCATCCCTGACTGCTCACACTAAGAGGGCACTGTTAGGTGTTGGCAAGTTGAGCTTGAAGTCACTGAGCTTCTAGTAAAACAACCTAATGTCAGAATTTGTACAACCCAAAATCCTGATGCACTGTAGGTTTAGCTTAAAATGAACATGTATCTTCTGCAAATGTGAGCGTGTGTGTATAGGGATGTTTTGGGGGAGTGTTTTCATTTATGAAGGTTGTGCAGCAAGGCATCTCTTGTTTGGGTATTATTTTTAAAATATAGGACCTATATCTGGTAGGAAATTTGCTATAAGATGTAGAGGATCATCTTGTAACCTCTGTATAATTGTATGAAATATGATGAAATGCAGTTTCTAAGCTTGAGGCTTTCTAGAGAGCATTTTGTATTTATTTTGTATTATAAAGTGTCTGTCTTTATGAAAGTTATGGAAACCTTATGGGACCAATATTTGCTCCAGTGGGCACATGGACTTCCTAGGGTCATCTCTTTGTGTGTGTGTGTGTGTGTGTGTGTGTGTGTGTGTGTGTGTGTTGAACATGGTCAATGACGAGGAAAGATCAAGGCTTTGACAGGCTTTGTTCTTAAGTCTGTATGCATGAAATACTTATCTGCCAAACAAAAGAAGTAACTCCTTTGGCCTGTAAGTATAATGTACTCATTCTTGTTATATCAACATTCATGTTAAGCTGAGTCTGTAAAGAGATTCATAGGAAAGCATCAACCTTTTCTTTCAGCCGTCGTGGGGCACCCTGCTGAACATATGGTGCTCTGTTGTGGCCCACTGCTTAAGAGCTGTGCCATGGGCACTGCTTTATAATCAGAGGGTGATGCACCTGATTTCAGAACCATGAATATTCTCGGAGCACAGAGATGTAGCCTCTTTGGTATTCCGTTTCTATTACATGGGGCAGCTTAAGGTTCGGCAGCCATGAGAATCAGCAAAACTACATGTGAATTATTACAAAAGTTTGATTTTGATTTCACACTTGGGGAACATTGAAAGAGCGCACTTTAGAGCTTTTGAGGAGTATAAATGGGCCAGATGGGTTTTACAGAAAAAATAACAAATACCAGATTACATGTATCTATCTTCTTTCTCATTGAAAAAATAGGTTGCATGTATTTTCTGTCCTTTTATGATCAATGAACTAGACTCTGATGGAACACCGGTAAAATGGCTCTATTTGCTATGAACTTAGATCTTTAACTGTGAAATTATTTTAAATAATATCAATTATGGAGCTAGTGAGAGGGCTCAGTAGATAAAAGTGCTTGCCACCAAGCTTCATAATTTAAGTTCAATCCCTGGAACCTACAACTTAGAAGGAGAGAACTAAATCGCCACATTAACACCAAAATATGCTTATCTTTACACCTGTGATCCACAATACATAAATATAAAATAAAATTTAAAATGTCATTTATACTGTTACTTTAATTATTTGTTTGGAATCTCTGTGTTAGATTTTCCTACTCAAGGTAATTATTGAAAAATGTAGGTCCACGCAAATAAGTATTTGTTTAATATTTTTAAAATACTCTGAATTTAATTACAAATTAAATTAAATGCAAATGCATATGCATGCATTGTCAAATCAGTTAAAATGCACCAAAGATTCAGTATAAAATTTAACATATAGAAGCTGCTAGAAGAAACTATGTCAAGATATAGGTGCTAGTAAGGATTTCTACAAAGGACTCCATAGCTTGACAAGCAATCCCAGGACAGAGTGATAGAAACATATGAAATTAAAAAATAAAGAAAATGGTCACTAGAGTGAACCAAACCTTGCATAATAAAAAAAATTTTGTCAACTACACATTGATCAGAGGATTAGTATATAAAATACATAAGGATCTGCAGGAACAGAACACCTCAGAAAAAGCCTAAATCACCTCATTAATACAAGGGCCAATGAATTGAATAAACAATTCACAAAGAAGAATTACAAATGACAAATAAATACCTGGGAAAATATTCAACATCTTTAGACCTGCTTTGAGATTTTGTGACAACTTGAATAGAATGGCAGTGATCAAGGAAATGAATGGCAGTAGATGCTGCTGAGTTTGTAGGGAAAGAGGAGCCCACATTCATTGTTGATGGGATTGGAAACGTGCATCTACTTGGAAGCCAGTATGAAAGTACTTCTCTATTGCTGTGACTAAACACTGTAAACAAGGCAACCTACAAAAGCAAGTATTTAACTTTAGGTCTCATGATTCTGGTTAGCGTCCACATCTATCAAGGCAGGGGGTATGGCAGCCGGTGGGCCCGCATGACCTTGCAGCAGTAGCTAAGAACTTACCTCTGAGACACAAGCAAGAAGTGGGGGTGCAGTGGCATGACCAGTGACATACTTCCTCCAATAAGGTCACACTTCTCAACCTTCTCTCAAACAGTTCTGCCTACTGGAGACCAAGTATTCAAACTTATGAGCACAAGGAGGTTATTTTAATATCCTTATTTAAATCACCACAGGAAATTTCTCAGAAACTAAAAATCAAGATATCCTATGACCCAGCTATGACATTATTTGGGCTTTATTCCAGAAGTTCTCTAGATTAACAAATCACAGGTACGCCTACTCTTCCAAGTGTTGTGGCATTCATGACAACCAGCTTAGATATTCATCAAAGACAGAAAGATTAAGAAAATGAGATACACAGGTACATTTTCAGGCAACTGAAAAGAAAATGAAATCATGACATTTGTAGAAAAATAGATAATTTGGATCACTATGTGATGTGGGATTCCTCTCTGAATGCTGTGAATACCATTGGTGAATAAAGAAACTGTCTTGGCCTGTTGATAGGGCAGGGTAGAGCTAGGCAGGGAAAACTGAACTGAATGCTGGGAAAAAGGAAGCAAAGCCAGAGAGAAGCCATGTAGCCCCACTGGAGACAGACACTGGAACTTTACCCGGTAAAGCCTCATGGCAATACACAGATGAATAGGAATGACGTAAATTAAGATGTAAGAGTTAGCTAAAAAGAAGCCAAAGCTAATGGGTCAAGCAGTGATTTAATTAATACAGTTTCTGTGTGGTTATTTTGGAATCTGGGCAGCTGGGTAACCATCAAGCAGCCTCCTTACAACTATGTTAAAAAATATGCTAGACTCACTAAGACAAATGTCAGATGTTTTTTCTCATTCTAGATGTAAAACTATGTGTGTTAATCTTGGTTAACTTGACTATATCTGTAATTAACTAAAACCCCAGTACTTGGACATGCCTGTGATGGATTTTCTTGATTGGATCATTTCAGGTGGGAAGACCCACCTTACATCAGGGCCACACCCTCTGGAGGCAGCTCACATAAATGTGCACAGAAGAAGGAAGCTTTTGCTTTTTGCCCGCTTGCCTTCACTCTTACTGGCAACTTCACCTACCATGTCACTGACACATTTCTTTCTTGATATTAGGATCCACTTCCCTGGGTTCCCAGAGTAGACTGAAGATAGGTATCTCTCTAGGAATCCCTCAGGACTCTGGCACCAGATTGGAACTGCTGAGACATCCAGGCTTGTGGACTGAACAACTACAAGGTTCTTGACCTTCCTCCTGGGAGATAGCCATTTTCGGGAATGCCCTGAACACAGCCTGTACACTGCTGTAATAATCCCCTTTTAATATACACACACGTCATTCTATCTATTAGTTTCCATTAGAGAACCTAACTAAGACAGAAAGGGAGTGGAAGAAGATATGAATGTAAACAAAGCACAATGACCTATGTATGAGATTTCTGTAATTGACCCATAAAAATACTTTGTGTACTCACCTAAAAAGTCAATATAAAGTATGTACTTAAAATTATCTTCAACAAATTGTTACCTTCCGTGGAGTTAGAAAGCATCATAACCACATCAGATCAGCACACTTATCCTGATAGAATCAACTTATTTGTTTAGTTACTTTGGTTCTTTTGATCTTATAAGGGGCCTCGGAAATGAGTGTCTCAAAGTTGGGCCACTTCCACATCCTTAAAAAAAAAAACTTAAAGTGAACATTCTTTGATAGAATGATAAAACAACCATATAACATGCTTTTGGGGCATCTATGAAAGAGCCAAGATAAGAAATTATACATTTTTGCTTGACAAGAGAAAAACAGAAAATAGAAGCTGTAGGTTGCATCTATTTCCTGCTAGGAGGTAAGTAGAAAGGGCAAAAGTGAGCCTGACATTTAACATCCTTATCTGAATCAAACACTGTCAGTGAAAGGGCTTTCAGGTTGCCCTGCTAGTAAGAGTAAGTGACCAATCTGTGTGCACACACATACAAGTGTGTGTGTGTGTGTGTGTGTGTGTGTGTGTGTGTGTGTGTGTTTGCTTGTGCTTGGGTAAGATAGGGTAGAGTGCAGCACAATTACACTAGAAACTTTCTGGAGCTATTGGCTAAATTTTTCCCGAAGATAGTCTTTGGGGATTAAAAATATTTTATATTATTTTATTTTAATTTAAAAATTTAAAATAGTTACAAGCATATTCAAATCCCCCCAAAAGTATTTAGATATAAACTAGAAGACAAATCTGAAAAAAGAAAACAGATTTAAAAGAGGCTATTACTAAAGGAAATCGTTTTGGTATCAGTCTCTACTGTTAGCAATTGGGCCTGTGGAGGTAAAAGCTGGCTTCTGAAAGTAATACTACTAGTTCATGTTCCTTCCTGGCTTCCAAATTCTTAGTTGGTGCCACCAGCTTCACTGGATTTGTGTATCAGTTACTTTTCTATTGCTGTGATAAAACACCATAGCCAAGGCGACTTATAAATGAAAACATGTAACTGGGCTTATGCTTTCTGAGGGTTAGAGTCCATGAAGACACAGCGAAGGCATCCCAGGAGGAATAGCTGAGAATTCATATCTCAAAATGCAAGAAGGCAGAGAGCACACTGGGAGATGGAGGGAGGCATTTGAAGCCTCAAGCCTGCCTTTCGTGACACACTTCTTTCAACAAGGCTACATCATCTCCTAATCCTTCCCAGACAATTCCACTAACTGAAGAACAAATATTCAAACACACTTGAGTCTATGGGAGTCACTCTCACCACAGTTAGCAAGTTCAAATTCATCAAAGGCTTGGGAGAGAACTGGGAGTGAGTGAAATTGAATGGCTATGGCATGCATAAAGGGGGTGAAAGAGCACGGAGTAAAACTAGAACAGGCATGTTTTACTGAGAAGCCCCGACTTTCAGGCTTATAAATGAAAGTTTGGACCAGGTCAAGTTTGTGGGGAGAGGCAACTCATTGACTGCGGTAAATTAGCGCTGGTTTTAGTCCAGACTTAAAATTCAGGCCTTTAAGGCTCTCTGTGAACTAACATAGTGCTGTGAGCAGAATAAGATCCAGCATTCATATGTGATACAGAAAGGGTGTGCTTATTCAGTTCTGGAAGTCTCGGGACTGAAGTTTGACTTCACCATTCCCTGCAGTGCTGCAGAAACATAGAGATGCTATCGATGTATCATGTGGTAGCCCCCGAACTGTGTGCTGTTCACATGCACAATATAGACCGGCATGCCTGCCCTGCTTAGTTCCTTTCCTAGGAAAGGATATTTCCTAGGAAATGATAGCATTCAAAGCTATATCACCAATGCAAAAGCCACTGGTTCCATGTTCTCATTCTTCTCCATTATTGTATTTGGGTTCTATAAAGGAAAAGAACTGATAGAATGAATATACCTATATCTATGTATACTTTATGTACATATATGTATATAAAATATATGCACACGTGTGTATAAAATATACTTAGATTTTTAGGGGTTTATTACAGTGGTTTACAGGCTGTGTTCAGGGCATTCTGACCATGGCTGTCTCCCAGGAGGAAGGTCAAGAACCTTGTGGCTGTTCAGTCCACAAGCCTGGATGTCTCAGCAGTCCCAATCTGGTGCCAGGGTCCTGAAGGATTCCTAGAGAGATACCCATCTTCAGTCTACTCTGGGAACCCAGAGAAGTGGATTCTAATACCAAGAAGGGAATGTGTCATCAACATGGTAGGTGAAGTTACCAGTAAGTTTAAGGGCAAGCAGGCAAACGCCTTCTTCTTCTGTGTACATTTATGTGAGCTGCCTCCAGAAGGCGTGGCCCTGAAGAAGAGTGAGTCTTCCCATCTGAAATGATCCAATCAAGAAAATCCTTCACAGGCACGCCCAGGTATTTGGGTTTTAGTTCATTACAGGTGTAATAAAGTTGACGACTCAGAGTAGTAGTCATACTTACTGGCTTCAATTCTTTGAAAAAAAATTAAGGATATTGTACACAAGTTGAATCTGTTCAAAGCTATTGTGTGGAGGTGGTGGGTGTGTGGTCTGTATTCCTGCCTGTGCACATGCAGGATGGAGGAAGATTTGGGGTATCTTTCTTTGTCACTTTCTATCTTAGTCTTCTGGGTACTGTTCAGCTAGGCTGGCAGCTGGCCAACTTCAGCCGTCTCCTTTCCCGGCTACTCCCAGGTGTGTACTGGGATGCATCTGGTTTGCTACATGGGTGTTAGTGTCTGAACTCATTTTTAGAAAGATTTGGTTTTAATATTCTCTCTCTCTCTCTCTCTCTCTCTCTCTCTCTCTCTCTCTGTGACTCTCTGTCTCTCTGTCTATCTCTGTGTGGGTATGTGTGCTCAAGAGTACAAGAAAATGCAGAGGCCAGAGGTTTCAGATCTCCTTTAGCCTGGAGTCACTGGCTGCTGTGTGCTATCCGGCAAGGATGTGGAAATTGAACTGGCTCCTCTGCAAGAACGGTACTTCAGGTCCTCCGTCTCCAGTCTTACAAATATTTTACCTGTTCAGCCACTTCTCTAGCAATTGTCAATCTTTTTAACCACAAGCCGTTATGAAATAGAAAGATAAGTAGAATATTTCTGGTGAAAATTTGTCACCTGAATAGAGATGTCTGAAGTATAAAACATGCCACAGCTGTTAAAGATTCAACATGAAAAAAAAATACAATGTAAATATATCAATAAGGGCCGAAGGTGCAGCTCAATGTTAGAGTGCTTGTCTAGCATGCTGAGGCCTTAACTACAGTCTCTAATATTGAAAAACAAAGAACAAAAATGGCCTTTATTGACGGCTATATCATTTTTTCCTATTTAGTGTTTTGGACATTTTGGGAACTATTAATCATATGAATTAATGTCACTTATTTCTTTTTATATTTTAAATAAATATATCTACTCAACATATTAAACTTTTATAAACAATTCATAATATCTTTCTATGGATGCAATTGATCTTTATGAAAACTTTTAATAAATTATAATGTTATAATAACAAAATCCACGCATATGTTACGGTATTTGTGAGGGTAGGGATTGCGTCTGTATTCATCCTATATGGAATTGGTTCCAAGACACCAATATATGAAAATGCTAAAGTCCTAAGATGAGCTGCTACAGTTTTTCATATTCCCTATGATTTATCTATTTGTAACTTTTTTTTTCAGGTAGGCTCTTACTGTGTAGTCTAAGCAGTCCTGAAACTCTCAACTTGAACTCGTGATCCTCCTGTCTCCGCCTCCAAGTGCTAGGATTACAGATATGCACTACTTCACGGGCTATTCACCTAAAGCGATCATCTGCAAGTCACTTCCAATACCAAAGGCAACGTAAATGCTGTGCAACTGGTTGTCAGTCTATTATATTGCTTCTGAAATTACAACACGTAGAGTCTGCTCACGTGCAGCACACTTGCAACTTTTTTGGATATACTGTAATAATTTTTATCTGTAATTAGTTCATTCTGCCAATGTACATACTGTACTTTATGTACTTTATTCTCCATCATGTATCCGGAGCCCACACAGCTCAGTGTCTACCACAAAAGAGGGACTTGGTAGAAAATCATTTAAATGAATGTATTTTTGCATGAGCATGTATTAAAGCTGTGCTCATGTGTTATTGCCTATGAAATGGATCACTTTCAATAGAATCTACCTCTAAGATACGACACAGCCTGTCTCGGAAGACTTTGCAGCCTGATAAGACTTGTTTTACTCCATGTGTAGGTGTGTCGTCTTTTTCACGTTTCTGAGCTACAGGGATTTGATAAATTATGTTTACGCAATGCAAATGATGGCAACAGATGCATCAATATCAATCTCATCCCCATTGTCAGGGCTCTACTCAGCTGGGAGGAAGGTATGATTGGCTATAGTAGCACCTGCCGGTTGGACCTCAGCACCTGGTTTTAAATTACTTTTCTTTTTCATCGAACTGTTTTATTACAACAACTCCTCTGCAGCATTCATTTTTGCTGACAGACCTTTGAGTTGATTTTTCTTTTCTATGCATGTGGGTATTCACACTTTCAGGTGAGAATTTGCCTCTCGAGAAACTGCATTTTTTTTTTTCATGGAGAATGAATTGTCACCTCACATTTCCCATCTGTCCTGAAGGATATATGCTTATTTTTAGTGAACATGCTAAACCCCACAGGGGGTAGGTGATAGATTCCCTTACGCCGTAGGTTACAGTTTCTTTTGTAGAGTATTCTCTTGGTAATTAACAGATCAGGTTTCTGAGATCCTCATACAAGGCAAAGGAGCTCTTTGCAAATGAACATGTTGGATGCGTGTGTGTTTCTGTTTCCTTGGGAACGTTACAGCATGATTTGTCCTATAAAAATCTAACATTTTCAAAACTACCTTTAATTTCTTGGATTGAAAGGTGGAAGACCTTATTGTAGAGTGCAGTTCCTCTGGAAATGAATGGTAACTTTTCATTTTCCTCCACTTCTTGCTGATGGAAATTGTAAGGATTGTAGCGATTTCCCTCGGGAGATTATCTTCTGTTGGCTGCCATCCTAAATTTTGAGATGTTTATTCAAGAAACAATTCAAACAAAAGGGGGGAAATGCCCTGGATGAGAGACTGCCTGTAATCATAATGAAAAACGCTTGATATTGAATCAAAGGCATGGAATATGGTGTCGTGATTTCAGATTTCGACTCTCTCCTCTGAGGTCAGGCCTCTTCCCTCCCCCTCCAAGAAACTAAAAACTAGGATAAAAGAAAAGCATATTGTAGCAAACAGCACTTACTGTAGTCTCTCCTTCCCTCCCCCATTACGGTGGGGTCACCCTGTGAATAAGGAAGCCTGTGATTGCTCAGGCAGTTTGATGTTTTCTTTTGCCCTGTGGTGGTAGTCAGTGAACTAAGTTTCTAAAATGTAGCTCTTAAATTCTCTTGATCTTATTAGATATATTTATTGTATATAACAATGAGTTTATGACATTTTTAAGACATGCGTGCACTATATCTTTATCATATTTATTCTCATGACTTTCTTTTTCCCCTCCCTCCTCCTGTTGATCCCTCATCTTGTTGCAATGAGTTTAACTAGGCTTGTTTATGTGAGCTTAGGTAATGCACTATTTACAGAAGCATGGACAACTTATCGGTAGCTATACCACTGAGGAAAATGTGTGTCACAGCTATCTTTACCTTTTACCTTTACCAATAGCCCCTTGGAGAGCGGGGGGGGGGGTATGGCTTATGAGCCCTTCCTCCACCTGGGTAGTGGTGGTCATTGAACTAACTTCCTGCAACGTATCTTTAAGACGCAAGCTAGGACAAGCAGAGTAACAAATAGTTCAGGCAACAATCATCCATGATTGTTCAACCCGGAGGTGCACATTAAGTGAGAAACAGAAGATTTACAGCATTCCAAATTATTTAAAAGCAAAGAAGGACAAATAATCAGTGTTCAGTAAAGAAATGGGACAATATCTTAATTCAGACAGAAAATACAAGCACTAAAAAGAGACAAATGGTTATCATGGCTTCTGAAGTTAAAGGATTCTGCAGAGAGACAATAAAACTGAGCATTGTAACCTTGCCTAAATCCTTTACTCTACAGAAAGTTGTTAAATCATTACTAGGGAGACATTATGAATTTTCATGGTCTGTATATTATGAAAGTTTAAGAGTATAATGTCAATGTTAAATTTCCTGCATTTGGCAATTGTACTGTGGTTATATATCCATCCTTAGAAAATGCACATTGAGGTATTGTAGAGGAAAAGCATGGTACTTAGTCATAGCCATGAAGTTCAGAAATAACTATCTTTGAGTGTATGTATAGATATACATGCTCACATACACACACAGAGTTAAATAGAGGCAGGCAGGCAGGCAGACAGACAGACAAAGACAGAGAGACACAAAGAGAGGGGCTAATATTAAGGGAAATATAACAAAGCATTAAAATTTTTGTAGATCTGGAGAGCAGAGATTTAGCATGCTGGTAGAATGCTTGTCTAGTATGCACTAGGTCCTTGTTTCTATCTTCAGCATTGCTCTGAGCAAGCAAGCAAATGAAATTGGTGAATCTACTTACAAAGTGTTAGGACTTATTTATAAGATTCTTGCAATTTTCTATATATTGGAAAATAAGATGAAAACCTTGAAAACTACGCTGTATGACAACTCCCTACAACATACACATGTACTTTGCAATAGGAAGGTTTTCAGAGAGAATTTGGAATGTACAAAGCTCAAATATTGGGGGAAAACATGAGGAAGAGTCATGGAAGCATATGTCATAAATATTGTTAGAAGCAGTCCTTTCACAATGACAGACTCCAGAAATTCTTTGCCTATCAAAATAATCCCATTAAAGAAATATCAGATGGCTGCAAAGCCCTGAGAGTCCAGGGTGCAGGGTGATGAAGGCCTGGCTAGGTGGTTGATTTATTGGCTGGCTTAACCTTTGTGTTACTGGGAACCTGCAGAGCAACAGTCTGGGTCAAACCTGTGTGCCCTTAAGCATCCTTCTGAAGGGAACAAGATGAGATTAAACCCAGGAAGGAGCTCACTCTCCATCCTTTAAGTGTCGGATTCCTAGAGCTGACAGGTGGTCATATATCTTCACTTAGTGGCCGGGAGTAGCTGCTATGGCTGAGGCCCACAATCTCTTGTGAACACATGTAGAGAAAGTTGGTTCTTCATGCAATCTCTTTCAACCAGATAGTTTTAACCAGTGAACCGTAAGACTTCGAGTATGCACACTTGCTGGCCCTGCTGAAGCTGGGCAGTCCATTGGAGCTTCCCAGGGAGGGGAGGACTTGCTAACCAACCGTAATTGGTTGCCAGAGAATGGAACTGTTGTTTAACCAGTTTTAGAAAAAAAAATCTCAGTGGGATCTCTTTTAACACACACCTGTAATCTGGTGGTTCACCAACACACAGTTAACTGTACACAGACCATTGCGACTCTCCGGGATGCACCCTGTGGTGTTACATAGAAAGGAAAATTCAGTCCTTTATTACTTAATCACATTGCTCCATGTAAGAGGTTTTCATTATCCCATAAAATGCTTTCCAGGGGCAGGGAAAGGTGGTTTGGAAGAAATTTTATTGACTTTCGTTGTTTCCAATTTTGTGAGGTTTTCAGAATACTTGTTCCCTTCTTAAATGTGTGGCTTCATTCTTAGCTCTGAGTTTTCTATAGGGTTGGGTCACACTTGGGGCCATTTTGTTTTGCTCTACTCACATAGTTTGAGAATTATTTTTCTCTAAGTGTAAATGGCACAGAGGATCCTATGCTATCAAAGTGTGTATGATTCCAACTGTAATTGTTTCAGTGTCACAGGTCAAAACCATCCTGTAAAATGGAGCCAGTTTGGGACCCAGTGGGCTTTCAAAGCAATTGACTTCAAAAGAAGAGTGAGGTCCTAAGTTGGGGATTCTAATTTTCAAAGAGCTGTACAGAATTTCTCAGGATCTTTTATCAGCTTTTGAGAGGAACATCTTGGCTGTCTTGGTTTAGTAACAGTTAATTCTTTTCACATTTTATTTCAGTGATTAGTGGTAATAGGAATAACAGTATTATTAATGATGATAGGAATTGTTTCATGGGAGGTCATAGATGGAGGGGATTTTAACTCTTTGCCTGTTACTGAGTACCTGGAAAAGAGTCAAGAAACCAGAAAGAAAACATCTTTATATTTATATCTTTTGTGCAAAGCATATGAAGAGGCTCGCTCAATGACACACCCAGCCAGAGTTTGAGACTTTTTAGTCGGGAATGTGACTTCTATGTACATGGCTTATTTGGCAAAATAATATGAGCCCAAGACTTCTGATTTAACTGTCTTAAAAATAATTCCATGGCTAGAACTCAAAATTTCAAGGTGTAGGTGTAAGATTTTTAAGCCACGGTTGAGGTGGAGCCCAAGCTGTTTGGAAGCTATGTAATTAAGGCCTTAAAGTAGTTACCTAAGAACTTTATTCTGAAGACTGGGATGTAGCTTTCCCCTCAGGGAGAGGGGAAGCAGTACATGTCATTTCTGCTAGAGGTGGTTGGTCCATCATAGGGACGTCATGAGACAAGACATTCTGCCAGTGGGGTTTCTCTACTATGTGGTATGACTTTCTTGTAAGACTAAAGGACATATGTTCCCTGGAGCCCTGATCTTAGATGGAGGGAAAGGAGATGAGAGGGGGAGGGGACGAAGAGGAGAGAGTATTCTTTCTCAATTTCTTTGGATTGTAAGTCGCTGGATCCATGATAACTTTGGAGTGTGTCAGTGGTGAGTCTAACCCGCGACAGGAGAAGTGTTCAGGCCTCTGCAGAGGGCCCACTTCTTCTCCACCCAGGATCCACAGCAGAACTAGAAAAGGAATTCGTTTTCCTTTTTGGTGTTTCCCCCCACCCCATGTTCTGGCAGCGTAGATAACTTTCCCTGGAGACCAAAAGTACAAAAGCTGACCCTGCATTTCCTCAAAGAGGCAGACTGCGTTTGGTTCAGGAATCCAGTGGCATTTCCCCCATGTGAGCAGTGTGCATGCCCCAGCTTTCTTCCTGAAGTGCTCACATTTGCATGGTTGCCCTGCACATGGTTCCCCCTGTCCATTCGTTTAATTGCACCATGCACTCTGGTTGTATTTTAAACTACGTTCAGCCACTTGCCATATTAAGCAAAAAGCATGCATTTATCTCATCCCATTAGGTGCTGATTGGTTGTAAAATGTCCTTGTAAAATGTGCTCTTGTTGCTAACCTCATTTGTATGAAGGAGACGTATTTGGAATTTGCTAAAATCACTGAACTTAAACCGGAGCAGTTACTTTACAGCTTTCTGCTAGTTGAATTATTAGAATCCCAAGCCCCTAAGAGCCCTGGGGAGTCTTCCAGTGTGTTACTATAGCTCTGGGTGAATCGGCCACTTGCAATGGCCATGCACGGTGTTGGACTTTTCCTGTCTCAGGCATCTCCTGGGAAGGAGATTTCCAGACTTCTCTTTGTAACCCAATCTGATACTTATCAACTTATACATCAAGAATTCATCCTAAAAGCTAAGCTGACATCTTTCTGGACTGACTTAAAGCCAATTCTTGGTTGTTTTCTCCTTGGAGATGGAGAACTTTGATCTACTAACACTCCATGTATTGCTCAACCACCCTGAGGGGCCAAGCTCAGTTCCTTTAACCATTTCTCGTCCTTGTTCTTTCCCACCCTGCAATCAGGTTTGCCTTTTCTCATCTCCAGCTAATATGTTCTTTAAATATCTGTAATTTGTTTATGTGCAAAACCTGTGTGATGTTTCTGCTCATGTTTCCATGGTAACTTTCTTTATCCATGTGCCAACTTTTCCTCATTTCCCCAGCCTGAGAACATACATGGCTTCCTTGCGTAGCATATCTCTAGTGCCAGAGAGAGCCACAGGGGCAAGTAGAAAGACAACAGACAGAAGTGCAGTCATAGTAAGCTGCTTTGCTTTGTGTGCGGTGTCTTAAGAACAGCTCAGACTTAAAAGAGAGTATGCATTGAGCAAAACGAAACCTTCTGCAAAAACAGATTTTTGTTCTTTTGTCTTTTCCCTTCTCGTCTATACCACCTCTGCTAACAACAACAACAACAACAACAACAACAACAACAACAAAATCCCTTTCCCAGGTGGGGGATGGCTCAGTGGTAAATCATGGACTTAGCATGCACATGGCCCTGGGCTCAATCCTTAATACACATCAATAACTAGCAAATAAAGCAGACAACAGGGGAAAAAAATAAACTATACTGGGCTGTTCTGAAATTGAAAAGCCATCTCCTTTAATGTCCTCACACAGATGGAATGTATTATTTGGGAGATTTTTTTTTTTCACCAATGAAACTGCTACACTAGGGTAGGAAAGTGGCGCTGATTTCCCAGGACTGGGTTATCCAGGAGCTCCTGTCCCCTCGACAGTCACACGGATAAGAGCAAGCCACTCCCACAATGCCATGGGGTCCTTCAGTTGGAACGAGCATGGGTGTAACTTCTTTACTTCCTGAACCTCCATCAGTTATAAATATGTGGAAATGGAGAAGATTAAGCCATTATGAGAATTTTCTTCTGAATAATTCATATTTTTTTTCAGGGGTAGAACTGTGTGTTCCCAGCCCCCTCCCCTTGGATTTGAACCAAATATCGAAAGTTCACTCCATTTCTTCTGAATAGAAGAATTCTAACCAAGATAATAGGTTCTGGGAATAGACTGAGTTTTTGTGTTCCAGTGAACAGGATGTAATAAAAACTCCATAAAGAGGCAACTCTGCCATATACTTTGAACATTATGTTTTACTAATGATTTCTGTTTCTTAACTCTTGAGGGAAAGTAGCACATAATCTGAGCTGAATTGAGCAAATAAATTTGGGAGCAGCCTTTCAAACGGCTTTTCACTGAACATTATCCTACTCTCAAAATCCTTTACTTTAAATAAGTGAAATCTAGGTTTTTTGGTTGCCTTGGCATTAAATTTTTTTTTCTTCCTGGAAATCTTCCCATCAGTCAGCTTTCTGTGTGGCTTGACTTTCACACAGAATCATTTTGCTCAGTAGGAAATGAGCTTGTGAGGCCGAAGGCCAAGGTGCTGATGCTGTTCTAGGTCTTCTGTTGAAGAACCGGTTCCAACCTGCCTCCTCTGCCAAGTAAGTCATCAACAGGCTAGGAGGGCTCTCTTGTCCCTTCCTGGAAGTGACTCCTCGGGGTTCTGTAGTTCTACATGTACAGAAAGTGTCTATCTTTCAGGGCACACAGACTTCAATGGAAATATCATGTTCATTCTTGGCCCAGCAATCAACTCTGTCTTTCTTTTCTTCTTTCTCCTTTGGAAGGTCAGTCTTAGATTATAGTGACAGCTTTTTGGAGAGCATCTTTGAAGCCCCAAGTTTCACACCAATTGGGTGTCTACTGGATTCCAGCTATCAAGGACAATTGATGTTGGCCTACCAGTCGCCAGGAAGGTGCCAGTACTGGATGAGCTCAAGCAAAGGGCTGGCTTTGTTGGAATGAAAGGATTATTAAGATATCATAAGAATGGGAAAATAAGGAAGAGCCACGTGGTCCAGATGGTAATGCTCTTTAGCATGGGGTAGAGGTGGCACACCGGCTAGCCCCTGGGTTGAGTAGGCTTATTGATAAAAAGAAACTTTTGAGGTATGTGTATGGGGAAACACAATGAAGTAAAAAGGAACACAGGGACTCTGCTTACTTATTTTGCTTCAAATCCTAAATCCTCACAATAAGTAATAGCAGCTATCACTCACAGAACACTTCCTGTGTGGTATGATTTAGTTTAAGGCCTTTATGTAATATCTAGTTTAATTTCACAGCATCGTTTTAAGGCAGGCATCATTATATTTTCACGTGGGGAAATTGGGATCCATGCAAAGTGCGAATATCTTAAATGAGTGTAACTAGTAAAAGCTGAGTTTGGGGCAGTCAGATATCAGGGGTTGAGAGCCTTTAGCCAGAAAAAAATAGGGCCCCACAGGGTCAGGTTTCTTCTGTGTGCACCTGCAAAAGGACCATGTCTTTCTTGGGAGTTAGTTTCTTGTGGGGTGTGGATACATTAGTGTTTGATACAGGGAGATGGCTATGTTTCATCAAGTGCAGAGTCTGGACGCTTCTCTAAAGCTTTCCTAGACACTCTTTTTGCTCTCGAAAGCTCAAATGCTGGGGTTTGCAGAGCTGAGCCCTGAAGTTCTGCTGGGAGGACGAGAGGAACATGACTCTTCAGTCAATTGAGCAAAAGCCCCAGCAAAATGGCGTTTTATAGAAGAGGCTCCTTCAAGGCCAGTCACACGGAGTATAATTCCTTAAATGAATCTTTCTGTAAACAGACTGGAGCCCATAAGATTTAAAAATAACACAGCTGGGTAGCTGAAACAGTTCCACCTCCACAGCGGTTTCAGCCTATTCAGCAACTGTAACAACTTCATCTGATAAAGGAGATTGTGTGTCACACGTTCACAGCTGGATTTAAGGCATTAAGAGGCACCAAAATAATCAAAGATTTTCTTTGCTTGTAGGTGTCATTGTGAAAGAATCATAAGTGGCTGAAATATTTATGTTGATCAGAAACTGCAACTGGAAGAGAAGAAGGAAGAAGACGAAGAGAAGAAGAAGACGAAGAAGAAGAGGAGGAAGAGGAAGAGTGTAACATGAGGGGCCGGCTAGCTTGGGGTATCTGTCCTGCCCGGTACCCCACAACCGGCAACTCCCAACGAGAAATCGCACACAGGACTCCATAAGGTTATAAACTGATTGGCTCATTAGGTCAGGCTACTTATTCGTTCTTATGACACATATTACCCCATTATCCTTATCTACGTTAGCACATGGCTTGGTACCTTTTTCAGCTGTCAGCTTACATGTTGCTTCTTCAGTGGTCTGGACAGGAGTGGCTGAGGAAGTTTCCTCCTCCCTAGCCTTCTCCTATTCTCATTGCCCTGTCTCCACTTCCTGTCTGGTTGACCCACCTATACTTCCTGCCTGGCCAATCAGCGTTTTATTAAAATACATGATTGAGAGAATACAGACAATTCTCCCACACCAGAAGAGGAAGAAGAAAAAGAAGAGAGTAGTGGTGTCTGAGCATAAAGCAAGGATACAAGACCTTGTTCTTAGAGTTTCTCAGCCCAAAGTCTCTGAGGATACTGGAACAGATGTTCTCATGGGAAGAGGGGGGACTCTCAAGCTTGGCCCACTGTCTTAATCACTGCAGGTGATTGCACCAGGAAGGTTTCTTCTGTACAGGTTCTGACAAGATGGATGGGAAGCCAGAAATAAGCACTTAAGTCAACCCCCTCAGGTGCAAGGTTTACAATCAAGGAGGGCTAGGAGACCCTTCTGGTGAGCGTAGAGCAGGTGGACCAGCATGGCTCCCCTACAACACCCTGTCCTAGTAGAGCAGAGATTAGAATTTCTTTATTCATTTTGATTTTGGGGCTACAGACTTAGTGCATTTTTCATATCGCTGAATATGTGTGCATTGGGTAGTTGCATTGTGATATCAGGTACAGAAGCATGAAGATGTGACTGGAAGGCTTGATATATCGAACTGTTAATATTATTTTGAAGTTTAGTCAGATGGGTAGAAAAGTTTCAGCTCTTGGAGCAGAAGTATTCATTTATGAAAATCCAATTATTTAGCACAGTCTCCTGGTAGAAGTAAAAAGAATAAAAAAACGGGGAGGAAGATATACTTTCTAAAGAATCAGAAACTATTGTAGCATCTCTACTTTGTCCAAGGCTTGTGGGAAGAGCAATGCCTGACATTCTAGAACATACAGAGAAGAGAGCAAAGCATTTCTACGATACTTGCCGCTTTCCCTAACGAACTGTAGAGGTTGGTCAGTTCATGTTTCTTTGCTCCACACTGGAGTTTGAGGTCAGGGACGTCATCTTATTCTTTAGTTGCCCAGACCAATGCCTAACATCAAATAATATTGATAATTATTTGTGGAGTATTTATTTGATTTTTCAGAACAACCCTGTGGTGTCAGCATAATTAGAACCCCCATATCACATATGAGCAAACAGCAAGATTCCTTCCTGATTGCTGAGGGATGAAACACTGTTTCTGACCTGGAGGAGTCCAAAAAGAGATTTAGGAAGAAGAAAAGAAGAGGCTTAGGAAATATCACAGATTTGAGAATGGGCACAGGTAAGGTCAAAAGAAGCCTGGGAGTGATATCAATAAGCTTTGGATGCTTGGACGGAATAAAGATAGATATGCTTAGTTGTCAGGTGCAGGCTGTTCTTGGAGCAGAGCAGGGCAGTGAGACAGAGAGAGGCATGGTGGGAAGGCACTTCATTGGTGTGATCTGAGAATGATCATGGGTGGTCATGGACGGTTCATGGTTAGTCTTGAACTGGACTAGGAACCTTGGCTTTGTTCTGTCCACAATGAGAAGCAGTGGGGAACCTGAATGATGAGTCATTATGATGGTAATGTTTTTCTGAAATGACCACGTGTACAAAGAAACTTTGGAGATGCTACCCAGTGACAAGGATGGAAATCAACTCATCTTTGCATGGTTGGGTGGGGGCAGGCTTTTCGGGGAGGCTGTAACAGTGAATGACAGAAAGATGCTGGAGATGCTGAGAGCTGTTTTCACTAAGACGTTTGCCCCCTGGAAATCCTGCCAGGATTTCAAACTTTACATTTCCCAAACTGAACTTGGCTTTTCAATGTCCATACCTGCTTTATGTTCTGTATTATTTATCTGTAGTGAACAGTATTCTGTTTCCCAGCCTTACCCTTATTTCTGACTGTATTCCCCTTCTTTCCTAAGGCCCCAAAAGGTTAGCATCTTTGTAGGGCTTATAAATAAATCTCCCATACTGCTGCCCTTGAGTTCTGCACCTGGGGATGTTGCAATAGTGTCTCACTCATCTCTGGTTTATGCCCTTCTCCCTCTAATCCATCTTACACACTGCTGCTACTGGATTCACCTTTGGGCATTTGATCTTCTGAGTCAGTTTTCTTGGAAAAATGTTGCAAAACTCACCTTTGCTGACAGCAACAATTTCATATTTGGTCCCCCAATGGAGTCTTGTCGAGAAATTTTAATATGACAACTAGATAAAAAGCAAGCTACTTTAGTCAGACCAGGAGAGCATCCTGGATCCTTGCCCGTTCTGTCTCCACAACACCCAGAACACAGTAGATTTCTCAACAAATGACAGTTTTCTGAGCCTCATGGTAATGGACATCAGGAATTTACTTATCTTATGGCCCATTAGGGGCAATTATTCTCTCTCCAGTTGAGTCAAAAGAAACTGTTATTTCTATATACCAAGGCTGACTTATGATTGGCTCACACTCTGATAAATCCATTGGATACTGGATATTGTAACTTGCCAGACAGCCCTGCTCAGTAACACAGTGCATGATGTGTTGGTGGTTCACACTTAGGAGCACATTATAGAGTAGGAACTGCAAACCCCAGAGTGCATCAGAACTCCACATCGAAGCAGAGATTGCTGCTGAATGCATGGGACTCTAGCAGCATTGAAAAGTTGAAAAAATATATCATACTATCCTAGGTCAGGGACTTTATTATGGTACCTGCCTGCATCCATTCCCTTATTCTTTGCACTGGAGTGGAATTTGCATGATTAGAATGCCCTCCCTTCACCCTCATAAGTCTATATCTTGCTTTAAGACCCACCGCAAAAGCTTTCTTGGTGTAGAGTTCCTGCCTCAACCTGGTTTACGTGAATCTTAAACATCTTCTCTCCTCTCTAGTCCCCTTCTGCCATGACCTTGGCCTCTTTTAGCCACACATCACTTCCTTTTGTGTAGTGTGTGTGTGTGTGTGTGTGTGTGTGTGTGTGCGTGCACGCACGTGCGTGCTTGTGTAGAGGCCAGAGGTTGGTGTCATTTGTCTTCTTCAATCATATCCATCTTATTAATTTTTTTAGTCAAGATCTCTCACTGAATCTGGAGCTTGCCAATTCACTTATACTGGCTTCCACTGAACCCCAGGGGTCTCCCTAACTCTCCAGTGCTGCTGTTATAGGCACATACCACAGAGCCTTGATTTTTAATATGGGTGCTGGTCATTGAACCTAGGTCCTCACGCTTGCATGGCAAGCGCATTACTGAATGAGGCATCCTAGAGCCCCCTACTTTCTTTCTTCTTAAAATCAAGATAATTGACTGACTTAGCCTTGCATTCATTCTCAGGGACTAGGGCACAGTTTGAGTTCGCTGCTCACATTGTCTGCTGCAGGAGTACCAGCTTTGTGAGCATCCTGAAGGAAGAGAGGAAGATCGTTAAAGTGTAGTTCCCACCATGAAGCAGGCAGGGTCAGGGTTACAGCAGGCCTCTTTTTTTTTTTTCTTTTTTTTTTTTTTTTGATTTTCGAGACAGGATTTCTCTGTAGTTTTTGGTGCCTGTCCTGGAACTAGCTCTTGTAGACTAGGCTGGTACAGCAGGCCTCTTAAGAAGAGCAAGGAAATGGCAGATATTTTGTTTCACGTTGTAGCTAATTATGCATCCGTACCTTCCCAGCTGTCTTTCGAAAATCACTGATGACACCCTTAGAGGGTCGTAAAAGAACCATTTGCTCATCCAACATGGGGATGAGCAGAACAATATTAAGTCACCCGTATGTCCATGATGTTCACAGACTAAACAAGCTAAAATGCATTTCAGTCAATTAGAGGCAGAATCTTAAAATGCTTTCTTTGCAATGTCTCCCCCACCCTTGGCCATCTTTCCAGTAAGTATTCTGTGGCAGGCTCTGTTTGAGGTCATTTACGACATGGCATTGTCTTTAGGGCATACCTGCTGAATGGGTCTGGAAAAAATCTAGACTAATGGTTTGGGCCTTTTACAGTTATGCCTCTCTAGTGAGGTGTGTGAATGGTTCAAGTTGAAAGAGCAGGGAGAACTGTGGCAAACAGCCTCCTGTGAGACGGTGGGAAGTCTGACGGAATAAATTAAAGTGCCAGATGCCCTTTATGTTGCTCAACTGCTCAGCAAGAGTCAGTGCTAACATCCTAACCTGGGTCACAAGTTTATCTCTTCCGAGGGTTGTGAAAGCAGCCATGACAGCAGGAGTGATGGATGGAGTTGTCCCGAGGAAGGGTGAGCATGGAAGTTCTGTTTGGGTCTTGAAATTACCCAGGAAGGCTCGGGAATTTCTCATAGTCTAAATTCAGCAAATGTAAAGACAAAGCAGGAGGGGCTGGGAGCCTTCACATAAATCTTTTCATTTAATTGTACACATTTCAGTATGGTGGGGCAAAACCTTGTTTGTAAATGTAGGAAAACAAGAGGAGCAATTTCTCCCATCCCTGTGATGGGAAAAACCTAAAATACATATAATTGATTATTCAGTTAAATTGCGTAATTGAACGCAAGCACAGTCCTTGCACGTGTGTCTTTTCTTACTGTGCAAAGCCCTAGTGATACAACTGACTCAACCTGCTCTTCATCTCTCTTGCAGTTGGAAGTTGCCCTGAGTTTTCCATTGATAAGAAAATCACGTATTTTTTCAATGATAATTCACTATCTTCTGTAAACGGAAACTATGTGCACAGTTCCTGAGCCCATAATATAATTGGACATTCTAGTGCAATTTCTTTGGTTATATAATATTCACAGTAGCCACATGTTAAATGTTGGCTTATTCATAGGCAGTATCATCTAAGAATGCTAAAAGGTGGGGGAAGGGAGATCAAGAACTAAAACAATCTAATATTGGTTTGGTGTGGGATTTGAAGCTCTCATAACCTTTCACATGTGTTGCGTGACTTTATTTCCCAACACTGTGTATGCAACGTAAGACGGAGATAAGGTTCTGCTCTAGAATTATATTGACTGTTTTAAGCTCTAGCTTTACAACAAATTTAACTACACAATATTAGTTAAGCTAATACATTCCTCTGCAATTGAACTTCTTCATCTGCAAATGGAAACGAGCACTGAACTTGTGCCAGTTAGGGTAGAGGACAGTGGAAAGGCCGTGTAACAAGTAGCTCCCCTTACATTCCAAGGCCTTAGATAATAATCATGCATGGGTTTTTCATCCCAGAGTATCTGTAGGCCAACTGTTGGGCTTCTGATCTCAGTCTGCAGTTGGGCTCAGATCTATTCCATTGGTCGGTGCCTCTCAAGGCAGTGGTTCTCTGAGAAGAAACTGGAGAGAATGAGCCAACCCCTTAGCAATCCCTTCCAGAGTTTCCACTTGCACTCACATTTTATTAGGCAAACAAGTCATACGGCCAAGTTCAACATGAAATAGTCAGTAATTATACATTTCCCATGGAAGGAAGAAGAGAGAGTGAGCAATAATAGCCATGTCGCTGTCATAGGGCTGCCTTTCAGTGATAATGGATGCAAAACAGAGGCAGCTCTTAGCTGGTCATAGACTAATGTGTATCTCTCATTGTTGTTCCTCGTGAAAGCATGGTACCACAAACCAAAAGGAAGTGAACGAGGAAAGAACTTCTGGGAGTTCACTCAGACAATGGGATTCATGTGGCCCTTTTCCCCAGCCACCCCCCCCACTCTGTTTTATTTCTTTTCCTCTTGAGGAATCTGAAAGACTATTAGTTATCTGAGCACAGACAAGATCAGCTCTTATTCTTGTCATCCTCATTCAGGTGGTGGAGTTACCAACAGCTACTGCTGTAGTGATCCAATTTGTTCAAGACTGTGGCTTTCAATTGTCAATCTTGGGAAGTGCTTAGGTCCCATTAATTTACTGCGTTCCTTACTTCTTCTCTTTATTCATTTACTATTAAGTTTTTTAAATGAGACTTTAATTGGGTGAGTCAGTTATTACTAAGATTACTGATTCTTAAACTGACTTTGGCTTATTGTCTTTGAAGCAAGTCCTAAGACAGAGTTTGGGATACAAATGTTTATGAAGGATTAATTCTCACGAGAGAACTAAAATGTGGGATTAGGAAATTGAAATCTGGTGATGTTTTAACCAATAAGACATAGAATCTGAAGGTAAAATAGTCTTCCTGAGCTGTCTAAGCCTGGCCAGGAATTCTACTATATTCTCTGTTGAGATCATTCCGTGTTGGGAGGCTGCTTGTTTGTTCCCGGCTACTCAGACCCAAAATAATCACTCAGAAACTATATTATTTTCGTCACTGCTTGATCAATCACTTAGACGTATAGCTAGCTAGCTCTTTTATCTTTGGTTAACCCATTTCTGTGTATTGCCCTGTGTCCTATGGCTGGCAGGTATTGCTCTGGCAACTTATTCCTCTGGCAGCTGCTGGTGTCTCTCAGACTCCACCCCTTTTCTCTCTGTATCTCTGTTTGGATTTTCCTCCTGGCTCTATTTTGCCTGGATATTGGCCAAATCAGCTTCTTTATTAACTAATGGTGATAAAACATATTCACGGCATCCAGAATGGCATCCCACATCATTCCATATAAACATATACAAATTTTGAATTAGAAAGTCAAAGCAAATTATATTTGTTATTATCATTTTTATCTGACTTTGTGCTATTTTCAGCCTTCTTTCTTTTCTCAACCCATTTTACCAAATCATTATAATAGTTTCTGTTTGTTTGTTTGTTGACTTTTTGTGTAGCCCTGGTTGTCCTAGAACACACTCTGTAGACCAGTCTGGCCTTGAACTCACAGAGATTGATCCGCCTCTGCCTGATGAGAGCTGGTATTAAAGGCGTGTGCCACCACTACCTGGCCAACCATGACATTATTATCTTGCCTGACTTGGCATAGCCTTATGAGAACTGTTTTTTAACTTATTTTTTCCCAGAAGGTCATGGCGGTCGTGAGACCTACCCAGACCCTTTGAATCTGAGTCCCAGAGAACAGGGTGGGCCTATGTCCACTTAAGTTACCAACTTCAGGATTAGTCAATGTCAAATGAAGTCTGGAGCAGATCCCAACAGAAGTCCAGTGCCCACAGATTTAGATCTGAGTCCATGGTCATTTATTAGATCTGAGATTGGACGTGGTCCCTATAGGAAAGAATCTACACATTTGAAATATGAAAACCAGTCCCATAAAGTGCTATGACAGTGAAACAGAAGAAAAACACAAGCAGTTCATTCATCTTCTACAACAGTTGAAGAAATAAGTACCCAGGGATCCGTGTGTTTGAACTCATCCATATTTTTTTTCTGTAGGAAGAACTGCAGATGTTTAGATTAGCTTTTCATGCTATCATACAGTGTTAAGAAAGCACTAAAAATTAAGATATGATTCTGAGCTGGAATTGGACAGCTTGGTTCAAATCCTGGTTCATAGACAAGACCTTTGATGATGAACAGTGGCAATGGCGTTCTTAAAGGGTTAGTTTGCTTATTTCTAAGAGGCAATATTGTAGGGTTGAAGTATTGTGAGCATTGAAGTAGAAAAGGGTGACGATGATTTGTTCAAAGTCTTTCTCTATGAAGGACTTGCAAAGACACAACAATTTTGCCTTATTGAGAATCATGTTCGTTATTTTCTACCACATAATAAGTGTGTCAGAATACAGGACAGAAGTTGCCTCCTATATTCAACACTGGTGACTCATGCATCTTGGGTCAAGCTGTGGGTAAGTTGGCTACTTCTGCTGCTCTTGACTGAGCTCAGTCCCATGCCTGGGTGTGAGCTGCTCTTACCTAATCCAGTTTGGACTTTGATTGGTCCTCTCTGATATATCTGTGTCAAATCACCCTACTGATAGCCCAGACATATTGTCATGGCAATGGTGAAGGCACAAGAAAGTAAAGAGAAACATTTTCAGATTTCTTAAAGTCTAGTCTTGGCAGTTGTATTAGTATCATTTATGATTCTATTGGCTCAGCCAAGACTTGTGGCTCTTTTCAGAGTCAGAAGAGATGGGCACTATAGAGTTACATGGAATGAAAGGGGGGGATTAAAAAAAACCAAAAAACAAAAAACAAAACAGTCTGTTTAGGAAAAGGAGCTACAATCTCTATCTGCAGAGTTTAAACATAGGGAGGAATGATAATTGAAGCCCCCAAAGTTATGTCTCACACTGAGAAATTGTTCATCTCACTGAATACTGCCCATGGTGCTTCATTCTTTTCTGAGTTATACTCCAGACAGGTCTTCCTTTAGGCCTGAGTGAGGTCATTCCTCATCATTCTACAGTGATGGCAATCACCCCAGAGCAGTTCTTTCTCCCTTCGCTGCATTGCTTGCCTATAAAATGAGACTAAGAGAGTACCTCTCTATATTTATTGAATAGCTTCCTATCTAAAACATTTATATATATATATATATATATATATATATAAAACACATATATATTATATACATACACACACATATATTACACAATTAGAGAAGCTTAGGGGCTACTACATTGTCACATATGTATTTGGTCTCACCAAGGCTCAGCCCTGCCTTGACATACTTTTGAATCTTCCTGTCTGGAAAGCTATAGATCAGTCTCCCAGCTCTGACAGAAAGGGTCTTTGTGTGTTGATGATGCTATGTTGGACAACTATGACTTGTTGTGTTACCATCTGAGAGGTTTTAGTCTAAAGCCTGCTCTCTAAGTAGAGGCAATTCATCCGCAAAAGCATCTGGTCTGAGGGAGGGAGAGAAGGGGTCAGCTGAAACAATAGGGCTTGCCTTCTAAATCAGACAGTGACCGTCGCAAGCCCCCTTGAAGATATGACTGCTAGGAAATTCTGCACTGTTTATATAAAATCAAGCGGGAAATGTTTGCTGAGGGAACAAAGAAAAGAGTTTTTGGTAACATAATGCCTCGCCGTGCCCCAGTTTCGGGCTGTTTTGGAATTGCTGCTTGGTTCAGGTTGGGACTTTGGAGCCCAGGCTGCCATCTCTTTTGTTTGCTTGCTCTAGATTCTTGAAGCATCACTTTTCTCCTGTTCCCTAGAGGCCCAAGTGTGAGTGTTCATGATCAGAACATGACACTCTCAATTTGGCTGCAGAAAGTGTGAGTGGGGCAGGAAGTGCGAGGCTAAGGGGAAGGGTCAAGGCCAAGCACCTAAGAAATTGTAGATAAGAGAAGGTCTGCCATGGATAAAACCTCGTGTGATTGTTGAGTTTCACTTTATGTTAAACATGGCGCTGGGCAACGACTTAGGTTTTCACAATAATCATGTAATACAGGTAAGTATTAGCTTTGGGTAGACAGTCATTAAAATAGTGTGTTCCAGGGGACATGCTGGAGCAGGCCAGCTCCTAAATATCTATGTAGTAACTTTTTGGAAGGAAAGTAAAAATAGACATTTTGACTCAGACACCTGTTTTCCCTTAGGTAACTCAGAGGAAACAAAGTGCTGTCACCTTGGGGGAAAAAAAAGAAGTCTATCAGACAATTCTTATGATCCAATGGATCTTAACTATGTAGGTGAACGAATTTGTATAGCACATTTTGAGCTTATTGCTACCATAAAAATAAGCCAACAATTCCTTATCTTAATACAGATTTTGTCAGAGCATTTATTAAGTACCTGTTAAGTGCATGACTACATGTTAAGTCCTGGGGGCAATTACTCCAAGATGCAGCTTGTTAGCATGATCTGATAGATATTTAGCGTCCTAGCAGGCTTTGTTTAAACATAAAATGTTGAAAACCCTGGTGAACCTTCTAGGGTAGGGCAAACCTCGTTGAAGATTTAGTATCCTAGAGAGAAATTGTGTTCTATGGTCTCTTGTTTACTGGGGTGCCTCCAATCATGCATTAAGAAATGAGAACATTCGAGAAACCATTTCCAAAATTATCTAAGATCCTGCTCCTCTCAGTACCTCCCTGTATCCAGTGAGACTGGTGGAGAGGAATGGGTAAGCAAGGGGTGGTGCTGAGGTTTCCTGAGTGTTTGTGGTGGCTCTGTCCCTGGTAGAAGAGGTGTGTTGTCTGGAATGTGTAGACTCATTTCAATAATTAGTCTGGTGGTTTAGATGGTGGATCCTTGAGGTTTTGAGGGCAAATTGGGCTTCACAATCATGGGAAGAGACTCTTCATTTTGGGCTACTGGCTGCAGGTAATGAGGTCCATGGTTTGTGGTAACTGAGAGTAGAGAGGGTGTGTAACTACTCTTGAAGCTTCACTTACTTAGTGAGGTTAGTGGTTGAAGACATCTACTGGGAAAGATCACAGGGCCCAGCCCTTAGACACTGATATTCCTGGCTCTCCCCCTTCCCTCTCTCTGAAGTATCTTGAAATTTCATCATTGAAAAGTCATTTGTTAGTCTTCCTATACAATTATTTTCCCCTAAATCTATTTTTCTCTTCGGTATTAAATTCAGTTACATGAACAGCTAACTCTTAGGCATAGAATTTGAATTGTGACATGTATAGTCTCCCACAGATACATCACCACAATCAAGAGTTAACATATTTTCCTAAATATCCCCTTTGAATAACTTTACAATCATTTCCAGCCCCCACACCCTTCCTGTATAGCATGAATTTTTACTATTGTGTGTTAGTTTTTCCTCTTCTAAAGCTTCATTAAAATAAGAACCAAACAAGGTATATTTTAAACAGTTTGAATTTTGAAAACTCCATGTACGTATAAACCATATCTTGGTCTTATCCACCCCTTATTACCCTTGTTTAATTCCCTCAAGGACCTCCATCCCGTGTCGTATCCTTTTCAATGCTATGCCTTTATTTTCTATTTATTTATTTATTCATTCATTCATTATTTTTCAAGCTTTAAGTTCAGCTAATGCTGCCCATGTGCTCATGGGTATGGGGCCACCCTGTGGGTCACAGGGAACTTACCAGTGCCCACATTCTTAGCAGATAGTGACTCTCCCCAACAGCCATCAGCTGCCAATATTTTCTTAGCTAATAGTGGGGCAGGAGACCCTCCCTACAGGTAACTACTTGGACATATAACTACTGCTGTGAATTCACGTGTGCAATGGTCATATCATATCAAAAAGAGAACATTGCACAGGAGGCTTGCCATTCTCTGGGTCTTGCATTCTGTTTTTTTTGTTGTTGTTGTTTTGTTTTGTTTTTAATGTTCCCAGAGTCTTTGGGAGAGGGTGGTGTCCATATAGCTGTCTCATTTATGAGTGAATATTTATAGTCACTTATTTTATGCACCTCTACATTAACCATTTCTCATTGCAATAAGCAACTTGTCTGATGAAAATTAAGACAGAACATATCTATGAATATAGCATAGATATTTAGAAAGAAGTTTGACAACCTGAACATTTAGAAAAATAGCACCCATTGGTTCTCCTCTAGGGCCATGATTTCCATGACTGTAGGGTTTTGTCTATGTTTGTAGTAGTAGGCATAAATTCCCTCTTGTGGACTATATTACAAATCCAATAAAAATAAAAGAAGTTGGTAACTTCATAAACTGTCTTGCTGTAATTGCAGTGGGGTTAGATTTGCCTGGAAGGTCAGTGTTTTAACATGCAGAGGCCAGCACTGATGTCTCTTCTTCCACAGTGGCCTGCATATCTTAACCTTCCGGTGCTATTAGAGCAAGCCAACGGGGTGAGTTTCCTTGTCAGTTCAAAGCTGATTTCTCTGTGCCCTGCAACTAAAAGTGCTCAGTATTTTCAAGAACAGGGTCTTACCATCTAGTTATGGTGGGCAAGTGTAGTGGTTTGAATGAGAATGGCAACCATAGGCTAAAATTTGAATACTTGGTCTCCAGATGGTGGAACTGTTTGGGAAGGATTAGAGGTATGAAGGAAGTATGTCACATTGAGGCTCCAAAAGACTTGTGTGATTCCCAATGTGCTTTCTCTGCTTCATGATTATGGATAGAGATATAAGCTCTCAACTGTCCCTTTGATCCACCATTATGGGCTCTAACCACCTGAAACAGTTTCAGTTAGTCAAATGTTTTATTTTATTAATTGGTTTATTTTAAGTAAAACTATTACATGTTTTATTTTACAAGTTGTCTTGGTCGTGGTGTTTTAACACAGCAATATAAAAGCAACTAGAAGTAGTTCCATGGTTAATTTTTAAAATTGGGTTGTTTGTTTTCTTAATATTTACTGTTTTGACTTCTTTGTAGACTCTAGATACTAAACCTTTGTCAGATGTATTGCTAGCAAAGATTGAGGGGGGCAGGTAAGGCTCCACTTTCTTTTTCAGTATGTTGATATCCAGGTTTCTCAGCACCATTGTTGAAAATGCTGTCTTTTCTCTAATGTATATTTTTGACATCTTTGCCAAAGATCAAGTAGCTATAGTTATAGGGAGTTATATCTGGGCCTTCTCTTCTATTCCATTGATCTATTTGTCTGATTTTTTGTCAGTACCATGCTGTTTAAATTTCTATGGCTCTGTAATATAATTTGAAATAAGGTGTAGAGAGAACCTATTCAGTATTCTTTTTGTTCAGAATGACTTTGGGTATCCTTGGTTTTTTGTTCCTCAACATAAATTTTGAGTTTTTCTTCTTTTTTTGGAAAGAAAGTTCTTGACATTTTGATTGGGATTGCATTGAATCTGTAGATTTCTTTTGCTAGCAAGCTAATTTCACAATATTGATCCTTAAGATCTGAAAGTTTGGGAGGTCTTTCCATCTCTTATTTTTTCTTCAATTTCTTTATACTCCCTTTCAATTTTCACTGTAGAAGCCTTTTGTGTTTTTGCTTTGGCTGATTTCCAGGGCTTTATTTTATTTTGTGGTTATCATGAATGGGATTGTTTCCATAGCTTCTTTTCCAGCATGTTTGTTGTCATTATATATGAAGGCTATTTATTTTTAAGTATAAAATTTTGTATAGTGGCACTTTGATGAAAGAATGTATCAGTTTTAGGAGTGTTTTTGTGAAGTCTTTAGAGTCTCTTATGTATAGAATAATATCATCTGAAAATAAAGATGCTTTGATTTCATCCTTTCCTATTTGCAACCCATTTTATTTATTCCAATTGTCCTGATGTTGTAGTGAAGATTTCAGGTATGGTAATGGACAGGAATGGAGGGAATAGACATTCTTGTCTAGTTCCTGATCTTACTGGGAACACTCAGTTTTCTTTTTTTTTTTTATAATAAAAGGTTGTTTATTTAGGAGAGTCTCATAGATCACAATCGTAGATTATAGTTCTCTGCATGAATTGGGAACAGGAATGAAATCTAGCAACTGGTAGTGGGAACTGGAAGTTGTTAGGTCTCATCTCATGAGGCTAGAGCATGAGGCCCAATGTAGGCTTCCTGAGTCTAACTCGAGTTTGTGTGAGGCCTAGTGTAACTTCCTGAGCCTAGCTTGAATTTGGAGATCGGTCTCTGGCTATAACGTCCACACAAGAAGTGACTTATCATAACCCAACCTAGGCCTGCCTCTGCCCAGCCACTGCTAACATGGCAGAATATTATTGGTCCTTGTTCCTTGCTACATCTCAGCCCATCCCATGCTTCTCACCCCTTATTACAACCAATATAAGTTCCTGCCTGATACAATTAAATAAGACCCTGCTTTGACAGACTCTACTCAGTGTGTGTGTTTCTCCCCGGAGGCTAGAGGTAGGGGGTCTGAGTCATAGACACTCATCATCCCACCCAGTCCCAGGAAAGTCTGGTAGGTCCAGCTCTGCCTCCACCCTTTCTGCCAGAGAACCCAGCAGGAAGCAAGAACCAGAAGCAAGAGAATGAGCACATGCCTTACAGCTGCATTTATATTATAAGAGACCACACCCAAGTTGGCTGATATCTCAAAGGTTATTGATTTAAGGAGCAGAAGGAGTGGAAAGAGATCCCACAGCACCTCCCCCTTTTGTTTAAGTAAGAGAGTTCCAAACCCAATACAAAACTATATACACTAGGAACAGATATCAAGGGTAAGATTAGAATTACAACCAGGATGAACAATATTAAACAAAAAACATATCCTAATGTTTTAATAAACTTTCTATCCTAAAAAGTCTAAGCCTTATATTGGAAATGGCTTGGCTAGATTATAAGAGAATGGCCACGATGTTTTCTTGATTTAGCCTGCTGTTGACTATAGCTTTGTCATACATATCAATTATTATGTTGTAGTGGTCTCCCGTCTCTCCAGCTCTAGCCACTTGTTCTAGTTTGCCATGACCAAAAGCAAATTGAGAAAGAAATGGTTTATTTGACTTACACTCCCAGACCACAGTTCATCAATGAGGAAGTCAGTGTAGGAACTCAAAAAGGAACAGAGGTAGGAACCGCAAAGGCAAGCTGCTGCCTACTGACTTGCTCCCAGGATTATTGTCACCTGCCTTTCTTACACACCTCAGGCCCACCTGCCTACTGGTGGTACTTATTGACCTCAGTGGGACTAAATTAGCAACAAAGAAAATATCCAACAGGCCAGCACACAGTTCAATCTGATGGGAGTGGAGTAATTCCTTAAGTGAGGTTTCCAGGAGTGTCAAGTGAACAATAAGGATTAACTATCATACTGCTCCAAGGTCCTTTTCATGAAGGGATGTTGAATTTTTTTAAAGGCATTTTTAACTTTTAAAATGATGAGTTGATCATCTTTAAATGTATTTAATGTGACAGACAACATTTACTCATTTATGTGTATTAAATCAGACTTGTATCTCTGCAATGAAGTGAACTTGAGTGTGATGAATGATCTTGTTGATACGATCTCGTAATTGTTTTGCCAGGACTTTATTGAGAACATTTGCATTTATGTTTATCAGGAAGGAATGGGGCTGGGAAGTGAGATCCTGGGAGGGCTGAGAACTGGTATCCTGGACAAGCAGACAACTTATAGGGTGGGAAGGAGCAGGCTTAATCTGAGACATGGATATGGAAGGACCCAGAGTAGCTTGGGGCCTGGCAGTACATGGAGGTGAGATATCAAAAATCTAAGATACCCATAGGGTGAGGCTCAGAGAACCAAGACCCCAGAGGAGATGGAAGGCCTATCAGATGGGAAGGAATAGAGCCTACTGATGCGCAAGGAAGGGAGATGAAGGAGGGGAGACTAAAGGGTCAGAAGGATGGAAACTTTCCCAGAGGAGCTTATTCAAAGTGAAAAAAGTCCTAGGGGCTTATCCAAAGTGAAATTTTTGACCTGTTTTCTTTCATTTACTATGGATTCATCTGTGTTCTGTGTCTGCTAAGAATTTCTTCCTTTTTGATGCTAAGTAGAACTTCATTGTATAAATAGGCCACAACCAAAACATTTTTTTCCTAGATATTTGAATTGTTTTTATTTGTGATTATTATATGTAAAGTTGATGGGAATTTCACTTATAGGTCTTTTTAGTTGCATATATACACATTTCTCCATATAAATATCTAGTAGAATAACTGTTGGGTCAGAGGACAAGTCTCGGTTCCACTTTATAAGAAGCCACAGATTTTCTAAAATAGTTGTTTTCATTTTACACTCATATTTAATGTTTTCTGTCAAATGACCAGCAGCGGCAGGGGGACTTTTGAAATGCTCCTCCTCAGCTTTGTCTTCGTTTTGCTATCATGCCAGCCCACTCTTGCCTATTTGGCTACGCAGGAAGATGTCATAGTCAACACTACATTTCACATCACTTCAGTTTCATTTACTTATTCATTCCGTCAAAGCATCACTTTGTTACAATGTCAGGAAAGGCTCAGGTGAAAGACAATGCAACCCAAGGAGAATGAAACTTAATTATCACCATGGACAGCTTGTTCCTTAAGATCATGAAGAAGACAAGAACACTCTCTTAGTTAGGGTTTCTATTGCTGTGAAGAGACTCCATGGCCATGGCAACTCTTAAAACCACTTAATTGAGGTGGCTATGTACAGTTGAGAGGTTCAGTCCCTTATCATCATGGCAGGGAGCACGGCGACATGCAGGCAGATACGGCACTAGAGGAATAGCTGAGAGTCCTACATTTTGCAGGCAACAGGAAATTGACTGAGTTACTGGGCAGTATTCTGAGCATAGGAAACCTCAAAGCTTACCCCACAGTGACATGCTTCCTCTAACAAGACTATATCCACTCCAATAAAGTTACACTTCTTAATGGTGACACTCCCTATGAGATTATGGGGGGGGGAATGACGTTCAAATTGCCACAGGCACTCACTCTACCACTTTTGCTGACGTTGTCTTGAGGATACAGTATTACAATAGACAACGGAAGGAAAGGCAGGCACAGAGCGAAGTGAATAATACAACCTTCACTCAAAGGTGACTTCTCAGTCTATACGGACAAGCCTAAGCAATGGACAAAACAAAAGAAAACAAAAAGATACCAGAATGCCAGAACAAACATTGGAAGTCTCTGCATAGTCAATACTGAATTTTGATACGCAAAATCATTTGTATTTGTATCTAAGGTGCAAATAATTGAAAAAGAAGATGGCAACAGCCCTTTAAAATAGCACAAAAATATGGCTCATTTAAACTTACTTCTAACAAGAACATGCAAAATTTTTGGCAGTAAAAGTAGAAACCAGGGCTGGAGAGATGGCTCGGTGGTTGAGAGTATTAGCCGCTCTTCCACAGAACCCAGGCTCAATTTCCAGCATCCACATTGCAGCTAAACCTGTATGTGACTCCACGATCCGACACCTTCACACAGACATGCATGCAGGCGAAAACCAATGCAGATAAAAGAAAATAAATAATTTTAAAAAATAGAAACCCTTTCCAGAAAAGAGGACATCATAAATAGGAAAAGGTAGCATGTTGATAGTTTGGAAGGCTCAGTACCTTTCTATTGTCTGTCATCAAAAGAATCTCTAACAGGGCTTTGCAAACGACTTTTTGTTAAGGGGCAGATAATAAATACTTTAGGTTTCGTGATCATACGTTTCTTTCCCCCGCCCCACCTTGTACTGGAAATACATGGTGGTCTGTAAGAGAATGAGTCCCTGTGTTCAAGTCAAACCTGGTTTGGAAGAACAACTGCATGTGTACCTTCTCTATCAATCACTTAGCAGCAGAACAGTGAGTGTGAAAGCCAGACCCTCTGAGTTCCACCTTTGCTTCCTTCTCACTGTGCCAGCAAATGAAGATGTAGAAGAAACTACATGTGCTGTTTGGCTACTAATTATTGTGTCAACCTTATCTCCATTTGTCAAATGGTGAAGAGGAAGTCTTCTTGGTGGTGTGGACGGAGGATTGAGTGAGATAATGTAAAGATCTGACTGTCTCAGAGCTATTTATACCTCCTTTTTCATTTGTGTTTAGGGCCTTTAAGGGTAAGAGATAAAAACACCGATTTCTGTCAAGCAGCAGAGGATTTAGATGTCAACCTGTGTGTGTGTGTGTGTGTGCGTATGTGTGTGTGTAGAATGTGGTCCATGTTGTCCATGAGAATATGTACCCAAAGTGGGTACCTGCAGAGGCCAGAAGAAGGTGTCACATCCCCTGGAGCTGGAGTTACACGCAATTGTGAATCACACTGTGAGTGCTGGGAACTCAACTTAGACGTCCGGAAGAGAAGGATACTTAGTCTTTGAATCATCTTCACAGCCTCTCTTCTTGCCTTTTAAAGAGGAGATGTTTCCCACTCTAAGCGTTAAACTCCAGTCCGCCAGGACCATCTTAGACAGCGTTATCTCAGGCAAAAGTTGCCACATAGTGAGAGTTAAAGAGCTTGCATCTGTTGAAAACGGACGCTGGTGGACACACAGGTGTTTTCTTGCACCTTACATAGACGAACCCCCGCTTCCCTCCCTTTTCTTTCACCTCTTGGCATTGAGCTCGCCAAGGATGTGTGTGGTATGCCTCTTCTGTCAGCCCTGCCCTGTGTGGCATTTGTCTCACAACTTTCCCATGCTTGTTTCAACAGGGGGAAGAAAAGCAGAGACTGACAGATAGCTACCCCGAGGCTAGATTGTCACTGAAATAGATTTCTTCAAATAAAAATAAGGGCCTTTTTTTTTTCTTCCAATGAAACAGAGTTAATAAAAACTGCCTGGGAAACTCACATTGTAGCTATAAAAAATAAAAAATAGATTTCTTAGCTAAAGTCAGCAGTGATTGTTGGCTCAGGGTAGATATTAGGGAGTAAAATATTCTGAAGCAGTCACGGAAAGCAATGAGGAAAGATTTATTAACCTTTAGCCATTTAACTCTTTATGAGGAAAGCTAAAGTTGTGCTTGCTTAGAAAGTGATTCAGTCCTGGCTTTAAGAGTAGGGCAGGTCATTTTAATCCTTGTGGACAAATTATCACATAGTGACTCTTAACATCAACCAACAGAGGTATAAACATTAAATACCAAAGTTGCACCCAAAGAAAGACTGGTTAAGATCTTGGATGAAAATGTATTCCGGTCCACCATGCCTCTTCCATCGGCTTCCACCTTGGTGTGTCTGAGATTCTAGGCGTACCTGCCTCTCACCAAAGACCTAGCCCCAGCGTCAAAATTTCAATACCAGGACAGAAATTATTTTTTGGTTGGCCAAGCAGGGGTGAACCGTAGAGGTGGGTAAGTGCCTGCGGGGTGGGGTGAAGCTGGAGAGGGGTGAGTGATTGGAGGGTGTTTATAGGAGGGCATGGTCTTTACTCTGAGCCTGAAGTAGCCAGCACCTTCTAGCCCCAATAAAGGTGGGAAATGGTGGTCGGCACCAGAGACATTATCCTCTGGATCCAGAATTTATTCAACTCAGCACTCTTATGGGAACAGGAGACAACAACTGCTTCTCACTTTGGGCCACAATTGTTAAAAAGCACAGTGACAAAAACAAGTGGGCCTTTAGCCCCTGTTTGCTATAAGGGAATTTATAGGAACATTTAGAAGTGACTTGGGGTCTCTTTTTCCCCCCCTCTGCTTAAAGCATATAAACGCTGGTCATTTTCACAGGTTTTTGCTAATTAATACCACCACTGTGGAAATGAGGGCTGTTCTCCAAACAAGTTGCAACAAATGGGATTTTTATTGCTGGTGGGAAAGTCTGGGGGATAATTAGCAGGCTCTGGGGCTATCCCTAGACTCTAGGCATCTGCATGGGAATAACCAACCGTGGAGATCGGCCAGGGGAGTGGGTCGCGCGTTCCACCATAGGGCACATTCATATTGTCACCGAAAGCTTGAAAGCTGCTGTGGAACAAATGTGGGAAAAGAGTCCGCAAAAACGCTAGACAAATGAACCCGGGGCCGACCACTCTCAACTAGGAAAACCGGCTCAGCTGTGCACAGAGCTGTCCAGGAGCCAAGACTTGCAAAGGAAATATTTTGATATCTGGTTAAACTCGAATTCCCTGAGACTTTCTCCCATACAGGCCTACGCATGTTCTGCCGGATCCATACAGGTGATGGGAGGATTTCAGGACTTACAAGGGGCCCTAGAGATCAACTGGTCCACAGACTCCTGTAAGCAAAGGATACCTGGGTAGCATCTAGGGTGATTTAAGCCCTTTGATGGGGGAGATTATTTATTTCCATTTTTAGAAATCTCTTATTTAATCCTACCGTTTTCTTTTAAATGGGAACAGCAAAATACAGAACGCCAGCTGTACTGGAGATTTTGATACCGCAAAAATCAGGGATGTTTTCAAACCCCAATGCAGGACTGTCAATCACTCAAGGTACAGGCTGTGCTCATCACTTTTTTGCTATTGTGGTGGTTGTTTGACTCAACTCGTTGAAAAACGTCTTGCACAAATGTGGTATGAATGACAATATTGCTATATTACACATTTAAAATTATGTTGCATGTGGTACTTTACACTATTAGTTTTCTCATATTTATATGTACATACGCACAGATATATGCACAATATATTCTCTTATCTGTGTAAAAACATTCCTGTAAGAGGCCATAGATATTGTTGCTAAATAAGTCGATAACACATACTTAAAGACTACCCCCTCTTTTGCCCAATCTTCTCTATTCACAGTTGAAGAAATCAAGGCAGGTCTGGTGAATGGCAGAGGATAAACCAGAACCCCAGGGTGCTGCCTCCAGTTGGTTCCCACCATTACGGGCGCCTGCAGGAGAAGAAAATAATCTCGGTAAAAACAGCAGTGAGTTCCTGCTTAAGACAACATCATTTAAGTGTAGAAATGAGAGACGATAAACAGGTCCTGGGGCTAATCTTAGCCAGATAACTGATATTCCCATTCAGATATACTTTCCTACCTTCCTTTAAAATGGTAGGGCTTGGTAAGTGCTTTTTGCTCTTTTAAAAAGCTAACTTGGAGGTACAGTGCTTTGGGTCCTGGTGCATTGTGTGTTGATTTCTGCCACCCTTGCAGCAGGTCTCTCTCTCTCTTTCTCTCTCTCATTTTGGTGAGCAGTAGGAGGCCAGCAGGGTGGCAAGCAGCCAGGACTGGAATAAACATGGGTAATTTGGATCACCGACTTGTGTGTTATCTAGAATCACATACATTATTTACACTCGCATGTGTGAATATTCCTGCTAGTGGAAATGACAAGAAATGACTCATTTCAAGTAGGCATGAATGTGCTAGCTGATAGGGAGCCCCTGGGGTGAACTTCAAACACATTTTCTCTCTCTCTTTTCCTTTCCTTCTCTTCTCTGCCTTCTTCCTAAACACCCAAGCTGACCTCGAATTCTCCATCTCCTGGTCTCAGCGCCCCCGACTCCTCCCTGCCCAGTGCTAGGATTGTTGCATACATCATCAGGCTTGATTCTATATTTCCTCTCTTGATGGTTTATGTGGAGGCCAGTTTTCATAAGGTAGGTAATCTTGCCACGCAGTAGTTTGAATTTCACAGTTCATGGATTGTAAACTTTAGCAAGAGACCATGGTTGCCATCTTATTCAGTAATTCTCAAACCTTTAAATGTCTCTCAACCTTTGTCTTTCCTAAGGGTTCATCTGAGGTGGAATGCATATTAACACAGTGTTCTTTGGGGGCTTATAGCCTTTTCATATTTTAACTTCACTTTGCATATAATTCTTTAGATTTATAAACTTTACAAATGTAGCATAAATGCCCAGATGCACTCATCCTACTCAGATATTAGTTTCTTATGACTGCAGAGTACCTGATCAAATGAAGAAGCATAGGCTTATGCCATCTTATCATTTGATAGGTCTAATTTAAATGTCACCAACCATACCACCAATGTTCCTTTCCTACTACTGAATCCAATTTCTATTATATAGAAAGGTGTCAGTTCACTGCTTTGGGGTAAATTGAAATACTTCTTTAGCCGCTTCCTTATCTTTTATTTTTATTTTCGATGTTGAATTGTAATATGTTTATTTTGGGAAAGTTTCCGTAGTGTGAATCTGTGTGGTATTTCCTTATGATTTTTTTTGGGTTATACACTTCACTTTAAAACATCAATTATTATTTAAATCTAAAAGTTTGTATGTAGAATGTGATAATTTTATACATGTATCCAATATGTAACGAGCAATGGAAAGTTGTCATTTCTACCTCTTTAAACATTTAAAAATTGCTATCATACCTGTATGGGATGTCCTATGCTACTAATACAAAGGTATGATGCATATTGATCAGATCAGGGCAGTTAATTTTTTTTATCTTCTCATCGTCACTTTTTAAACACTTCTTTACTTGTTATTTGTAACACATGCACTGATTTTTCTGAGCTTTATTTTCCCACTGGTCTACAGAACTCGAGGACTCATCACCTCTACCCGTATTTGCTTCCCATTAGCCAGTCTCCTACCATCCCCCCCCCATTTCCAAACCTCCAGTAATCACTACAGTTCATTCAGATGGAACTTTTGGCATGCACATATTAAAGAAAACAAGCCTTGTTTTGCTTTTCTGCATCTGACTTATTTATTTCACTTGATAGAGCATCCTCCATTTTCATGATCTGTTTTGCTGAAAATGTCAGATATTCTTTTTCTTGGTTGAATAACGTTCCACTGTGAATGTATGTCACATTTTTGTAATGCCTTTGTCCTGTTGTGGACATCTAAGTTGGTTCTATATTTTAACTATAGTGAATGCTCAGCTAAAGTACTGTATTATGAACACAATTTCTAGGAGACAAACCTAAATTTATTTTAGGATCAGCAAACACTTCCAACAGTCATCACAACTTAGTTTTATCCACATCTTATAAGTGAAAGTGAGCAAGGCCATTTGTAAAATTGTTCTCTTGGGCATGAAGGGATCTGTTGACACAAATATACGTCAGAGGGGAAGCAAACGACAAAAGCAAAGCAAAACCTTGGGAAGTTTTTTTTTTCTGCAAATAAATTCAAGCTGGAAATGCAGAGTAGATGGAAATGCAACTGTTCCCACAGTGTCCCTGTGGTCCTTCAAGAGGGAGCTCGGCTGCCTGCAAGTGAGACCTTGACCTGCAAGTTGAGGCCTAGAGCTGAGTTCGTGATGAGTCGTCTGGCAAGGAGGGGTAGGGGTACAAAACTGAGTTCTTGAGCTGACCCCTGGGCATAGGATTTCTTGGTGTCTAAAATTTTGTGCCTTTTTATTCAGTTATTACTTTATAATAACTGCTGCTTATTTTTTAGATGATCTTTGGGAAGTATGGATTTTAAAAGTAGGACAAATAAAATGAATAAAAGAAACAGAAGTCAAAGCAGATTTGCAAAGATAAAAAGAACTTCGCTGAGGAATTTGGCGTTATGAAAACAAACAATTTATACAAATGAAAAATTATGTGTATAAAGGAAACATGTGCAACGCTTGAGTGTAGAAAGCTTATGATATTGGGGTAGGGAAGTGGATGGTGTTTTTTCATCAATCAAAATAACATACATTTCTTTTTGATGCATCATCCCCTGAGGACAATGCCAAAGAAATTATATTAGAGGAAAACAGAATTCAAACATAAGATAAAAAGACATGACCTTCTTTTTCCATGGTGCCTACTTTTCCACAGCGAGTTGCAGAAATGAATGCTATGATGGGGTCAGAGAACACTGGGAAAGCTTTCTGTGGGACAAAGGCATACTTCCTGGGTTCCAAGTCCTTGCTGATTTCTCATCTTTCATCCAACGACAGTCACATCAGCTTGGGAGGAAAAATCAGTTCCGACCTCTGAGGAACCCAGCCACTGAGTCAACAGACACAGCATCTGTGAAGGAACCTTTTGAAAAGAAGCAGGCTAGAGATTTTCTGATGCTTTTCATTGTTGATTCTGAAGTCTGAACCAGGGACCAGATGCCACATCTTGAGGATGCTGCACTCCCCGCAAGACCTGAAGCTGTGAAGAACATTGAACCAGGGTGTATACTGCTATATCAGAACACGCCCCCCGCCTCCCTAAACTTTCTGCTTCAATGCACCTCATGCCTTTAAGCAACAGAGAGGTTTAAAAGGCTTGAGATTATAGGACTTTTATGTGGTCCCACACAAAGTTTAAGACTGGGAATGAACCACAAAGGGAGTGCTTTGTATGAGGACCAAAGTACAACTTAAATGGACAGCATAGCATCTCTAGGAAGACCATGTGGGAAATACCAACGTTGAGGCTCTTGGGAGACCGGACTGAGGATGTGTAGCATATTGAGGATTTGTTTTTTCAGAAATCAAACCCGAGGTCCAAGGAGTACATTTAAATTCATCAGGTGAGCTAGGAGAGTAACTGAGTTCATTTAGTTTTGCACATAGAGGAATGCAGAGGGTAGGTAAAGTTATGGGTGAGTGCTCATTTGCCTATGAGGAACCAAAAGAATGCTGGTGTGGTGGACATCTTGGCTGGGGAGACATAAGTCAAATGAAAAAATGAAACCAGACTCCTCACATTCATGTTGGAACTCTCAAGCATTTGGAACTTAGCTCAGAAACCAGAGAATAGCCAAAGAGTAGCCTTAAGTAAAGGCATAGAAACACTCCCACTTGGAAAGGTCTCTCTGACTAAGTGTGGAAAAAGGATTAGAGTTAGGTAAGACCAGAGAATTAATAAAGTGAATGGTAAGAGGAGAGATGGTGTGTGGGGGCCTTTCTACCTCACTGACATTATAGTTGGGTGGCAGTGATGAACATGTAGTTCTTACTACTGATGTCAACTGACAACGTATATACCTGCATATACCTAAAAGGTCACAGTGGAATGCAAGAATCCTCACCATCTTGATGAATTACATAGAACTTTGCATGCATCTATGTTGTTTCCTTAAGCCACACCCATTTATACTCAGTACGTTTGTAGGTAATATAATTAGGCTTAGTGTCAGGTGATAAATAATGGAATATGTGCTTACTTGGTCTTTGTGTTGAAGCTTTAAGGATAAGTTGATATCTACTTTATAATTCTTCATTAGTCTTTCCTTCAGAGTCTGAGAGAATTGTTGCCCATAGTTGCGGTAAATCTACAAACCAAAAACAAGCCCCTAAAATTTAAAGAACATTGCCTAGCAGTCCATGATCTGTGGATTCTTAAAAGCCCATTATCTCAGGTCTCCATGTCACAGAAGATCTTTTTCCTCTAAACACATTCTCATGAGGTGTTAGTGGTTGGTAATAAGATCATTATGTATGAATGCGTCAAATAAGCATAAACACTGTGGTAGTTTAAAAGAAAATGGCCCACAAAGGGAGAGGCACTATTAAGAGGTATGGCATTGTTGGAGGAAGTGTGTCACTGTGGTTGCAGGCTTTGAGGTCTCCTTTGCTCAAGCTTCTCTCAGTGGGACTTTTAGTTGACTTCCTGTTGCCTGCAAGCCAAGATATAGCTAGCGCCATGTCTGCCCTCACACCATCATGCTCCCTACCACAATGATAATGAACTGAACTTCTGAAATTGTAAGCTAGCCACCTCAATTAAATACTTCCCTGTAAGAGTTGCCATGGTCATGGTGTCCTTTCCCAGCAATGGCGAACTCTAAGACAAACACATAGGGAAAATGTTACAGTCGTGGAACATTAGGTGTCAGTAGGCATGAATATGGTATGTAAAGGGAAAGAGAAAAACTTTTCATGATCCTCCAGCCAAAAGGAGAGAAGCGCCAGATGCTAGAGGAGGGAACCGATCTAAATTTATACGAGGCCCAGTGAGTTATGTGTTTGTGACTCTGATTTCAAGAGATTAAACCAAATTAAAATAAACAGTGCATGTAATTCACTTAACACATTGCCTGGCATGGAGCGGGTGTTGGATCACTATCAGCTATTGTTATGAGTTATGAAGCACAGGCCATGTGCTTAAGGAACATTTCGTAGAAAAGTTGTAATCGCCTTGAGTTGGTGTGAGACCTAGGGATCTGTGCCGCATGAAAAATGTCTTGGAAGGAGAGCAGAGGTAAATCTGAGACAGATTCATAAGCTAAGTAAAGAGAATGGGAGACCTCTGGTCCTATTGTCCTAAGCCCCCATTTGCAGGGGGAAGGCCCACCTGACTGCCCCAGCACATCTCTGGTGTGAGGCCAGCTCTTCAGCCGTCCTTCAGCCGCTTCCTTCACAGGACTCGCCTCTTCTTAGGTGGCCACAGATTTCTACAGAACTTCATAAACTGGAAAAAGCTGTGCAAATGTAAGGTCTTTATTTCCATGCATCGACTGTGGTCCCTGTGAATGACACATATTGAATATGTCTAGGCTTCTCCTACCCACTCCTTTCCACCCAGAAGCACACACTGATGTTGATTGACTCTTACTGGGTTCAGAGCCCAGTCTTCGCCTGTTTCCTTTGACTTGCTCCTTGCCAGTATCTTAAATTCCATTAAGGCTCTCTTAGGAGACTCAGGCAACGGTGGGAAGAAAATTCAATTCTGAGGTAAAAATGTGGGGTAATGAGAAAACAATACTTTATTATATGTAACATGAGGGGGCCTGTTTGTTGGGGGTTTTTCTGTCCTGCCTGGCCCCCCAGCTGTTTAGTCCCAGAGAAAAATCACACTGAGCTCTCTATAAGTTATAATGCTGATTGGTCCATTAGGTCAGGCTACTTGTTAGCTAACTCTCACATCTTGATTAACCCTTTTTTCTGATCTATGTTAGCCATGTGGCTCAGTACCTTTTTCAGTGGGGCAGCTCACATCCTGCTGCTTCGGTGATCTGGGCAGGAGTGGGAGGAATCAACTTCCTCCTCCCTAAAATTCTCCTGCTCTCCTGGCATCAATTATAGAGTTGTGTTAAATATACAATGAAAGGGGAAGGGCTGTAAGTTAAGTTCCATGTGCATTTGAAGATGATTCTTTCTACTGTAATGATACATGTCCATGATCTTTATGTTTCTTGTGGGGTTTTTTGATGTGCCTTTAACCTACCCTCTTTGCATTTACTTCTCTTCTTCCATCAGAGTATCTCAAGCCTTGGAAAATGTGTGCAGATACCCATTGGAATAATGAACAGTGAAAGCTAAGGAGCGTCCAGATTGTTGGCGAGCATGCCTGCCTTTGTTTTTTGTTATTTTATATTTGAGTTTATACTGATCACAAATTTCATTATTATTCTGCTTATTGACAATCATGTGTATCAGGAGAAAGCAGGTGAGAGGGAGTCAAACTTGCCCCTAAGTTTCTCACTCTGGCAATAATAGACCTACTTTTGCCAAAATAACATTAGTTCATAAATGAGGGCAGATGGCACAGGCAACGTTTACAGGCTTCACCGTTCAGCACCTCTGAACTAAGATTCAAACTCCCAACACATGCCAATTAGGGGACACATTCAAACTATAGCAATGTGGGACAACTGGAACCAGACACATTACTGGTAAGAATATAAAATGATAAACTTTCTGAAGAAGTGCTTAGAGTATCTGTCAGCCCCTTGACCCACACAAGTGGCCAGGCCCCTCCCCTGGGACCTCTACTTGCCAGGTTCCATCCACAGAACACTCTACTGGCCCTCACTCCTAGACCCTGTCCCCATTCTACAGAATAAAAAACTCAATCTCTGGACATGAAATTCCCACCAATCTCCACCCTGAAAAAACTCCACCCTGTTCCTGAGAAACTCTATATAAGCCCTGTATCCTGTGCAGTTGGCTGCTGTTTCTTGCCTGAGCAGAAGCAGCCACACTCCTGTTTTCTCCCCCTCTCAATAAATCTCTTGTGTGAGATTGGTTGTGTGGTGTGACTCTGTGATATTCCTTGGCCCCCAGCTGCCAGGATACTTTTATATCCAAGCTGTAACACTTATACTGTCTCCTAAGGCCAAATGTAAGCTATCCTAGGGCTCAGCATGGCCACTCATGGATTTTCTTTCAACAGAAAACCATGTCATAGTCATTGAACAAGCACATAGAATGTTCCAGTATCCCTAAGCTGGAATTACTCAGGTATCTATATGGCAGCCATAGAGTAGATAAATAACTTATAGAATATTCACAAAATGGGGTTCTATACTACATGGGTGATAAATGATCTAACTTTAAAATGATATAAACCAATATAGATAAATCTTGTAAAAGAGCAATGAACAAAGAAACTAGACATAAAGATCACTCACCACATGAATGTAGTGACATGTATTGCAGAATCAAGTACCACTGATTTGTGCCGTCAGAAGCCAGAAGACGGATTATATATAGTTCGGAGAGTTGTGACCAGAACAAAGAATGACAGAGAAGCTAGTTAGTTCTGTGATTCACATCCTGGGTGCTGACTATGAGGCTTAGTTCATTTTATGAGAATTCAGTGACCTGTGTGCTTAAGGGTACAAAGCAGGTTCCATTCCACTAGCAAGTTTGTAGAAAGATATTGGCGAGATGCTTAATGATTTCCCAACCCTACATAGTGACTGTTGTATAACAAAACTGACAGCTGAGCCAACCAGCTAGACAACTTCTCTAGTCCTTTGAGTTCTGTTTTTCCCACAGAAAAGAACATGTTCACATCATTAGTTCAGGATCATTAATCAATTTTTTCATCTAAAAGCAGAAGCTAGAAATATTCTATCCAGGACACTTGCAAATATGTCCTGGCATCTTATATGTATTGGCAGGTATAACCAGTGGTAGCCTCAAACCCTTATTCAGTTTGGAGTTTGGGTCTGAATGGCAGACCAAACCACTAAACCATACCTGAGAAGTGTTATGTACTGGCATTGTGACAGGTCGTATTGTGCTAGCTGAGTTACCTCCTTTCACCTCTGTCAATCCAGGGGGTAAAAATCACTTCACTCATGACCCTGGTAGGATGATTGAAGCCTGGAGAACTAGATGGATGATGTCACACAGGTCCAGGGCCATAGTGCCATCTGAACAAGTTCGCTTTCTTCCACACCTCATTCTGCAAGAAGGTATCCTTTCTGCTTAGGCAAAAGCACCCAGTTCTATTTTAACTTTTCTAAACATCATGGTTTCCTTCTGAGGTAGGAGTCACCTCCTCCACAGGTTTGAGAGTATAATTTTCTCTCCTGACTTGACTTTGTGATATTCTAATTCTTGATTGAAGGAGCAGAGAGAGCCAGAGAATACAGGGAATTCTTCTTATAGGACTTTGTGATTTAGGTTCTCATAGTGGGAGCTATTATGCAGCATCATAATTATATGTCAAATAAATAATTCCAATTTCCATGGAAAGGGATGTTCAAGATCCTCCGACTTTGAAGACTTATTGACTGACATGGTTTATCAATTTCACAGCTAAAATACAGCCGAGACAAGCTTTCTCCGTAGAACAGTCCTGTCTGTTCTGGGGCTCACTTTGTAGTCCAGGCTAGCCTCGAGCTCACTGAGATAGACCAGTCTCTACCTTCCACATACTGCTTGGATTACAGGCATGCGCCACCACCACCCAGCACATACCTAGCTCTTGGTCGAGAGTTTCCCAGAACGATAAAAGAAAAAGTAGTAGATGCCAATTCATTAATAGCCACTTTTACCTCAGCTGAAAGGAAAATAGTAGAAAGTGTAGGTACTCGCCAAAAATAATGTTTGCTAAAATAGACCCAGAATCCCAGATATGGTTTAGTTGCCTTTGTCACGAATCAGAACTTTGCCAGTGTGGGCTGGCTTGATGTCCCTGAGAGCCACACAGAGAAAGACAGGGCAGAAGACAGGCAGAGAACCAACCTGTGTGACATCAGCTATCTAAGACACTAACAAGCTAGGTACCTTTCTCCTTCATTTATATTGAGAAAATCGAGCTCACAGAGGGCAGGAGACTTACTTAGTGCCCCAGAGTTGCTAAGTGGCAGGATCAAAGGAATGCATGGGTCTACTTTCTAGGGCTGGCCCTTTCTGTACAAAGGGCCCGGTAGTCAAGATTTCAACTTTGTGGGCCATGCATCCTTTACTGTAAATCCTCAACTACTACATAGACTGTCAGAAAGCCACATGCATTGTGTAAAGAAGTAGCTACCCTGCTCCATGTCTTGGGAATTATCAAGAGTGGCTTTAGCTATCTTTCCAAACAGACGGTGAATCAGCTTTGACCTGCAGGCCTTAGCTAGCTGACCTATTTTCATCTGATTTCAAAGCTCCTGCAAACTGTTTTGACTCAGCAGGTGGTCTTATCTAAAGTTCCCTGGAATTAACCCACCCCCCCCCCCGCAAAGTTAAGACTTGAATTAATCTCAACGTGCTTTGACTGTTGAAAGGAGACCTTTGACACACAGTGGAGGGACAGTAAGGGCATGGGTGTTTGTACACGACCGTCCAAAAGCATTAACCTTTTAATCTCAACTGACAGAGCTTGATGACACCAACCTTTCCATTTCTAAAACCCAAGATGAATTCCTATCCATTTCCTAAAATAAAAGGTCATGTCAACATTAACACTCACTGGATTATAATGCACTGGGATAATTTTTCCTACTGTTTGGTAGCCGGTAGATGGACTTTGGTGAAACTGAATAGTAACCCGTGATCCTGTGAATCTCACATTATGTCCTGGGGAGTCACAGGATGCTTTGCAGATGTATGTTGTGATCTCCATGCTCACTCCCATCTTGCTAGGTTTTGGAAAAGCCAATACAGGGAAATAGGAGGTATAGCTGTGTTTCTAGGTAAGTGAGGAAGTCTATAGGTACCCATCCAGAGAGAGAGAATCCCACTGGAGAGTCATGTGTGAGCACAGGGGAGAAATGACTGGAATCGCATAATGTTAAGCTGCAAGAAATCTTTGGGCAAACCTGACTCATGAGAAAATGGAGACCTGATGTTAGCCAGGTGATGCCAAAGCCAAAGCTAGTATTGGCAGAACTGTTGAATTCTTTTCCTCTGGCTAGTATCAGGGGCTAGGTAGTATTGTTAACTTAAGCTTGGTTTCCCATATAGAATTAAAATAATAACATCGAACCATGAAATACATAAGAGAAATCCAAGGCAATTGTAATTTCTTTAAACAGGACTATTTTTGATGCTTTATGAAATAACAAAAATCACATTCAAAGAATGCACTCTTGGCCTGCGCTTTCCTTACAATAATTTATGCAAATAGATGATCAGCACAGTCTTTTCCAAAGACTCCTAGATTAATTTTTGATGACATTGTTAGGAAACTCTCAGGAAATCTTGTGGGTGCATGGAAACCCTGTGTCAGTGTCTAACATACCATGTAGATCATATCCTGTCCTGTGAAAATGTTCCCAAAGTCCCTTGGAACTGTGGATGCATTTTTTTCTTATAGAACAATGTTCCGGTGGATAGTTATCTCCCCAGGCTATCCCAAAGGCCTACTGGGTTCCCCAAATGGCTGAAATGGGATGAGCGTACTCAGAGGGTGTAGAGACCCTGACTTCAGCCCTTGCAGAGGTGCTGGATAGAGTGTTAAAGTGGCAGAGACTGTTATAGCCTTTTCTCCCTTTGGAAGAACTTGGCAGCACGCTAATAGAGAGAAGGAGGAGGGTTTTCAGGACTGGGGGCTTGGTGGGGAAGCAAAGTTCTCCTCTGGAAACAATGGAGGAAGGCTCCATGTTAAAGGGGAAAGGAGGAGACAGGAAACCTCTATTAAATTGTTTATAACTTGGATTGTTTCTGGGGCCGGAACTGACAACTGTGTTTTCACAACGTAGAAGAGGATGCGGTCAGTTCCACAGCCCTCTTCCACATAAAATGGCTGAAAAGATCTCAGTGTGCTTTTGGAGGATAGATAAATTGCAGAAAATCAGGAGTTAAGAAAATATTCCAAACATTCCTCCAATGTGAAGTTTATTGATAGTTAGCCCTGATGTCCTTTCATCCAAACTTTAACATTCCTAAGTATAGGAATGGCTCAAATTATTGATTAGGTAAGCAATTATATAATAATAATAACAACAATAATAATAATGATCCAATTAGACAGAGAAAATGTTTCTCATTTTATGAGATGGACTTTGATAGTTTTTCATGTTAGGACACATATTCTTTGAAACATGGTATTCTTTTTTGAGGAAATGTCAGGCTGTCAACGTGAGACTTATTGTTGACTGTGACAAGTTCCAAATGATTCCAGAAGTTGATGGGTGCATTCTTTCCTCACTTGCCCATGTTTCTGGAATCAGGATATATTTTCTTGTGTTATGTTTAAAACAGCATGAAACAGAAAAGCCTGCAAAAGGCTTACAGTGGATGGATTCCTATCATCTGAAAGGGATTTTATGCACCAAGTTCTAAAGTTCGGGAAAGCAGCTAAGCAAGAAATTCTCTTAAGGCACAGATATTGTCATGGTGTCTGGGTGGGTCTAAGGGGCATGATTTATGGGGGTGTCATAAGACTTGCTGTCTCTAAAATATTCAATTTTCAATGTCCAGAAGTCGTTGCTTTTCTAACAGTCCTGGGAAAGCCAGTGACTCTCCTAGCCCTGACTTTCCCATCAAGTACCTTTATCAGGTCAGGTTCAGTGTCAACCTCTGACAAGCAATCGGGTGACTTCACTTTTGACTTAAAACTGGCCCAAAACTTTGTTTCCTTTCCATAATATGTTCATGTTTCATTTAAAATAAGAATGTCAGGGGCTGAAGAGATGGCTGAGCAGTTAAGGGCACTAGCTGCTCTTGGAGAGAACCCACATTTAAACCCCAGCAGCCACATGGCAGCTCATAACTGTCTATACCTCCTGTTCCAGGGGATCTGACACCCTCAAACAGATATATATGCAGACAAAAAAATAAAAAAAAACCCAATGTACATCAACAAAAAAGAATGTTACTCATCATTAACTCCAGATGATGGCCCTAATTATATGGTCTTCTTGACCTACTTTTTGGAAACTGCTTTGTCTCCTCAGGAGGAGAATGGTTCTGTCTTCACTCACTGTCCAGTTAAGTGGCTCAGACATTGTCTTTGAGAATGTACAAATGCCCTCTTGGGGGAAATGATGCGTGAATTCGCTTGTTCATTGGGTGGAATGCTTTATGAGAGGAGTTCATTGTCATTTTGCAAAAATAAAAGCGCTTAAGCTCTTGGCATCTAAAATTAGACAATTGGTTACAGCAAGAAAAGGCTTTAAAATATGGGCGATTGCGTGGGGAAGGTAACCTCACTTAAAATGAAGGGAACTTGGGATTAAGGTAAGGAGTAGAGAGGTGGTGCCCAGTGAGAAGCAGAGGTGGGAAAAGGATGAGCAAGGAGGTGGCAAAGGTCACCTTCCTCTTTCCCTCCCTCCTTCTTCTCCCTCCCCCTCTCCCTCCCTTTCTCCCTCCCTCCCTCCTTTCCTACTGCCTTCCCTTTTTCCTCCCTTTCTTTTTCCCTTTCTTCTTCTCTCTCCCCTACTTCTTCCCTCTTTTCCTTCCTCTCCTCCTCTCCTTCCTCTTCCCTTCCTTTCGTGAGTTGCTGGGAAAAACCTAGGGTCCCATGCTAGGCAAGTTCTCTACCACTGAGACACACCTTCAATTTCTTGATGGCCCTCAGTTCTCCTGGATCTATATATACCCCAGTTCTTTATCATGTTCAACTCCAATTCCTCTATTCTAGTAGGTGTGTCTGAGGATAAATTGAGTCTAGAATCTTCCCTCACCTGAGTGACTCTACCCACTGTTGCCCTCCGACCCAATTCAGACTCTCTATTCCTCTGAGATTCTAGCTTTCCCAGAAGCTGCCAACTCTGCTTTGCGATTCCAACCAGAGACTGGGGAGCTTTTGTCTTTCTCTCCTCAACTTCTATGCTTTGTCCAGTCCATTAGGAGGTCTAACCAAGCACACTTGATCTTTTATTCTCTGTAGAAGCTATAGTTCCCGCAGGAAGCAGAACATTCAAAGGCTGGATGCTGAAAGATTAATGATGGGCAGTATCTCAAAGAAGGGATTGGGAAGCCAAGCAAGTGGTGAGAGACCCAGGGACAACTGCAAAAAAACCAGAAGCCATGGTAGTGTGGAGTTCCCTATAGTGCATGTGGTTGGAACTGTGCAAGAAGGGGCCACTCTTTGGTGCTGAAGGAGTGACAAGTGAAGCTGGTCTAGAGTGTATGCAGGTGAGACAGTCATCCCAGCCACGCCTCTTCCCAATTCTCTAAGTGCTCTGCCAGGGCTTCTGGTTGACAAAGGGCAACCAAAACTCTAGACAGCAAAGGAGTTTATTGCTGTGTGTCACAGAAGTCAAGTTCCCAGGGCACAGGAAAGACAGATATGGGGACAAAAAGGGTCCAGTAAGGAAATAATAAAGGGAGAATAGCCAACTCAGATTAATCTTTTCTTTCTAGGACTTAGAAATGCTTATGAGTTCAAGGCCATCATTTCTTACTTGGATCCCTGGGCTCTCTTCCAAGTTGTCTTAATTGTTTTCCAATTTGTGGCTCAATTCCATTTTTATAAACCAGCATTAAGATGAAACCATTTTAATGTTGGCATCTGGCAACATCTATCTCTTGTTTTCAGAAGTAACCGCGGTTTGATATCTGCATTCTGAAGAGTTTTTTGATATCTATTACACACTTAAAATTGTGTCTGCATTTGTATATGTGTGTGCAATATGCATCTATGTACATTAAAATGTAGATGCATCTGAACTATGTTTATTCAGTGGTAAATAAATTGCAATGCATACTTAAATAGGCCTTTTAAAACCTATCTTCCTATATGAATTCATAATATACATTCTACACCATGTTCTATGATATGGTATGATGACATGTAATCATTTAGACATTTACCCTATGTTCTGAGATATGCTCTGTTACCCTGTGTTCTGTGATATGATATGGTCTGTAATCATTTAGACATTTCTTTTCCACATGAACACTTAGAGAATTGGTATTTTTCCAGTGTTAATGATAAGACACACAGATTGCACAGGTATTCAGTGGTCTCTCTGTAGATATAAATATTTCTTTTGGGGTCTTTCAGTTGTAACCAATAGAAAAGTTACCCTATTGTAGTTTAAACAAAAAACAAATTTAGCAGTTGAGAGGACGGATCCGTACTTAGGACCAACGGCCCAAGACTTATGAGGCATCATGGGAAACCCTTCCCTTTTTTCTCCCCCATTGCTCCATTCTCTTCGCAGTAACAAAAGGCTGCAGGATCTTTGGGCTTCCATCTTCAAACCTGCAAGTCCACTGGAAGTAGAAAGCAACTTTCCCCATGTCTGAATCGATTATCATGTAAGGGATGTACTTGTCTTAGCGAGGCCTAGACATGCGTCTTGTCCTGCCATGTAGCCTGGGGGTGGGGAACAGTATCGTTCTCCAGACTACTCTTATTCCTGTCATTGGAAGGGGAAAGTAATTGAAGAAGGAAATATGGTATTAAGGGCTGTGCACATTAAAATTTTGGATCGTTTCTCAATATGTCTTCAGTTCATACCTCCCAGTGCCTACAGTATTTGAAAGTACCAGTGTCCACATAATACAAATATATTAATATTTTCAGCATTTTAAGGTTCAGTGGATATGATGTTTAAGAAGAATATCTCATAATCCAGTGTCTTAAATGCCTGGTGACCATGCTTTTATGTGTTTAGCCAACCTTTGTGTTTCCTTTTCTGTGAGCGTGTTTGTGTTCACAGAAAATGGCACTCTCTTTGGGTTATAGTTCAATGCAGTTGTCTTTTTTTCTTCTTGTTTGTTGGAACTCTTTATATATTATGGAGATTACGTCTGTGAGTTCCTGTAAGACCCCACTTATAATCCAGTGCGTCACCTACTATTAAGTAGACATGTGTAACATTTGTTGTGGGAGTGCATAAATATGGGAGTCCACAGATGGATGAGTGAAGCGTTTCCTTTGTCGTATTTGTGTCAGGCTTCAGAGGACTATGCTTCTTCACGTAAACGTTCCGTGAAGCCTTGCCACCGGCCTTTAAGCTCAGAGGAGCTGTGGACAAAGCCAGGGGAGTGGTGTTCCACACTGCCGTCCAGAATTGCCCTCCGTGCTTCCCTGCGTTCCTCATCCTGTTGATAGGAGCAAATGACCCACTAGGGTGATTCAGCCCCACAGGCTCACATCCCATCCCTTTGAAGTGTCAGCCCTGGAGCCCTGTGAAGCTCCCATCTGCCACCGGAGTCAGCCAGCGCAGTGCCTAGTTAAACATCCACGCAGGATCTCATAGGAACTTGAGAATCATTGTTTTTGGCTGGAATCCTGGGTTTGAGGTTTCTTTGTGTACAATTCTGAAAAAAGGATTTGGAAACGTTGTCCTCCTGAATTCCAAAATATGTATCGGGGAAGCAGTCTTTCTCGCTACCCTCCTTATAACTCAGACAACTGAGGCCATTTCATACAAGTGCTTGCATTCCTTTGGTAAAGTCCAGAGGTACCAAGGCAGCAGACAGAATACCTGGATGCTAATCCCAGACTTGTTAGATAAGTTATTCACCCTTGCAGCTCCATTTCGCTTATCTGAAAACATGACGCGTAGGAGTGACGATCCCTATGTCCTTGCCAGCTCTATAATTCTGAGTGGAATTCTGAATTCTGCCCTGCCACCAACAGTGTGTCCCAGGAGCTTTGCCCATTACTCATGAGAATGTCAGCATCTGGGTAAACAGATATTTTGGGGTCAGCTCTATAGAGCTCAGAAGTACATATTGCATGTTGATTTTGGCACACGGACAAGCCTGAGTAGGGTCGTGTCAAGCATTTTACCACGCTAACTGCTGAAAGGCAGGCCGATCATGGCAGTCTGGGTGAGCAGCTTGGGATGAAGAGCTCTGGGCTAAGTCCCATGGCACCGATGACCTCCAGGAAAAGTGAGGGGGCCCTCTGGGAGTGGATCTCGAGATCATAAAGACGTTATTAGTATCCATGTTGGAAATGGCTTCGGATACTATGTCAAAGCTACATTCTCAGACAACAGCACAAGCTGTAAATAGATCTACCCAGCTTTCCAAGCATAGCAGAATAAAACTAAAAGACAGCCAAATTAAACAGGCCCAGCCAATGCTTTGAGCGAGAATGCTGAGTCTTGCTCAGGCCTCTATTTAGGACAGTTGTGAGGGGGTCCTTTGGAGACGACCAGTCCCATCCTGATATGAAGAGTCATGTCTTCAGGGGTGCACCGGAGGAAAACCCCCTTTCAAGAGGGAGGCCTCATGCTTTAGAAAACCGAAGATTTGTTCATTGTTACTGTAACTGGCATGTGCTTTAAAGAAAAATAAGTTAGGTTCCAGCACCACATGACTGAGAATCTTAAGAGGACTGAGAATTATTATATTATGTTAGGCTATCCCTCTTTTCATTTTGTCATAATTTCAAACACACAGAAAAGTCACAAGAAATGCACAATTCCTATATATCATTAAGAATTTTCTTCCACTTCTTTTATTACCATTTTCCCTATTTTAATTTTCTTTGTATTTCACATATATTTATTTCATACATACATTCATAAATATTTTCCCCCAGAATTACTGTTTAAAAATAAATTATAGGCCTGGTGATTCTTTACCTTCAAGTGTTTCACTGTATCTTTCTTTCTAAAAATGAAGATATGCATGCGTAACAACGGTACCACTGCCAAAAGCAGGAAATGAACACTGCCATATTACCAGTGTTCGATTTTAGCTTTGGTCCGTTCTCCAGTTCGCCCCAGTCCTTCGCAGAAGGAAGCTCTGGATGCACCATGAGCCGTACCCAGCTGACCTGTCTTCAGTCTGGCTTTCGATCTGGAAGAATTTCTGGTGCTTCGTGTCTCATGATATTTTGGATGAAAGCAGGCCAGCCACTTTGTGGAATGTCCCTCAATTAGGGTTAGTCTGCTTTAGTAAAGTTTTCTTCTTGCTCTATTAGCTGCTTCACTGGGATCTGACTGGCTGCAGGAAGCATTCTCCCAGCTTGGTAGTGGAGGGTCTGGCAAACTCTCCTACTCCCTGTTTTGGGGGCCCTTCTCACCGCCCTTCTGGGCTGTGGTGGCGCTTGCCTTTAATCCCAGCACTCTGGAGGCAGAGGCAGGCAGATCTCTGTGAGCTCAATACCAACCTGTTCTACAGCGTGAGTTCCAGGACAGCAAGGGCTGTTACACAGAGAAAACCTGTCTCAAAAAACAAAAACAAACAAACAAAAAACCAGAGAGGATTAGATTTATGGTGTATGCTTTAGATTATTTGGAAAACTAAACTGTATTCTGGACACATCTGTTTACAAGCTAATGTCAGCATTTCATGAACTTCCACTTCTGTTTGATTTATAGTGGAGTTTGCTATGATATGATAACAGCTGGATGAGTTTCATTATTTAGCCGCCCCTCTCTCCTGCCAAACAGGCTTACTCTCAAGCAGGCTCTTGAAAATTGGTCCTATGGTAGGAAGTTCAGAAGTGACCATGTTGCAGTGTTTCTGTAGATCCTGTCTGAACAAAGAGAGTGGAAGACGGTGGACTGGTGTAGGATGGGAGGACGATCCAAAGTCTGCCACCTGATTCTCGCAGTGGACTGCGGGTTTCCAGGTGGGACACCAGACACACCCGGCAGCCGGCTGAGGCGCTAACTAATGCGAAGCAAAGAATCAGACTCTTCACGGTGCAGTCCTTGCTAAAGACTGCAGAGAACTGTACAGAGCCTCATTTGCGGCAGGAAGGAGGCAAACATAAACGTGAGATTTGTTCCATGTCCTTTCATGTCCCCTTTGGAGTCTAGTTTTGGCCACATGGAGCAGTCCCTGTTCCATCTCAAGAAGGCCAAGCAAGGGCCACTTGGTCAGGTGCGTGTCCCTTATCTGGAATGGGCTCAGAAGGGCCACTTTCGTTTCGGAGCCGATCAGATTTGGCAATGTTTGCCTCAAGTTCACTTGTTGAGCATCCCTAATTTAACAATATTGAAATATAAAATGTATATTATGGATGCTTTTTTAAAGCATAATATCGATATTTCAAGAATTTTGGATTTTGGATTTATGTTTTTAGACGAGGGGTGCCCAACCTGCATTTGGTTTGTCACATGATATCTGTCTAAACTGACCAGCAGGATTCCTGTGTGCTTATGACTTCTTACAGAGGTTTTGTGGATGCTTACTGTTTTCATGTACATTCTTCTTTTCTACCTAAATACAATAAGTCTATATTTGTCTCTTTTTCTTCCTCTCCAAGGTACATTTTAGTGATTTGTTTCCTAGCAACACAAGCATATCACCTAACTTTAATGCTCATAGGCTTTTCTATTGGATCCCATTGGGTTATTTAAGCAGTTCCTTATTTCACTACATTCAGTTGTTTCCAATATTTTGATATCACAGGCAATGCTATTCTTCTTTGTCTTACCTAAGTAGAGATATGTTTGTAGAATAAATACCTACAAACATCTGAAAAGTTGGTGAGGTAATTTGGATGTTGAGTGTTCCTCAAAGACCTATGGTGAGGCTTGGCCCCCATGATGATACTATGGGGAGGTGGCAGAAACTTCGAGAAGTGAAGCCTTGAGAACTCTTCAGGTCATTGAGAATTTGGGAATCCCAGCCCCCACGATGCTCTCTTTTACTTCCTGATCACAAGTTGGTTTGTTTGCATTGTGTTCCCCTTATGATGCGCTGTCTCACACCCTCCCAAGCAGTGAAATTTAGACTCCAAAACAATGATCCATCCAAAGCAAAATTTTTCTCTCTGTAAGCTTTTCCTCAGCGATTTTGATGTAGTTTCAAAAGATAGACACAAAGGGTAAGTGCTGTTTGCTGTGGAGCTATCTGAATAGGTTTGAGAATGGTCAAAATACAGGGCTATTGACTAAGAAAAATAGGATATGTGTGTACCACATGATATGATAGAGACACATATGTAGTCACTCACCTACGTCCTCTAGCCCAGCAAGGTAGCAGTGTGTGTTATGACAGAGGTAGAACAAAGCATTACTTTTCTAGACCTATTTACTAGTCACTGATATGGTTCATGAAGTTTGAATGCTGAATGTCCATGTTTTGGGAGAGAAAGCTCATCAGCTTCCCAAAGAGGAGAAATACCAACAGTACCTACTCTGGAGACACGTAATCCTGAGACGGTCTCTTGGAAGCTAGGTCTTGAATCAGACTGTGAAGTTGGAAGTTTCAGGATAAAGGAACAAGTTATGAGACTACTAACCAGCTTATCAAAGCTGGTTGTTGACAGTGAAAATAACCCCCATCCAAATAAGAGCCGAGTGTCCCCATGGCTCCGCCCTCCTGCTTCCCTTCCACCAACGACATCAAAAAGACAAGGCGGACAATGCAAGGCTTTTGTCTCATAAAATCAAGAGGCTTTTCCTGGACAAGTTGTCCCATCTCTTGCAAACAACTCTCTTTGAGACCGAAACCACTAACAACATTTCCTACGCTAGAGTACCCAAGCACTGGGTGATGTTCCCATGAGAAACTGGGTGTTTGTTTCAACGGGGAAAGATAAACAAACCTGATACGATCTCTGTATCAGGGCATCATCCCCTTTCCCATCCTTCTGCACTTAACACATTAAGCGTTTCCTCACATTTAGCAGGTATGGAAAGGCGAGAATAGGGTGAAGAGAAAATATTGAGCTGCCCAAGACGATGTAAAGAACCAGAGTAAAGAAAAAACTGCTTCTTCCTAACTATGCATATATATTCTTTCACCAAGTAACACTGAAGATGGGCCTCTCTTCCTGATCTATTGTTTCTAGGATTCAGGAAAGAAAATACACAGCGACTAAATCAGAGAGTCGTGAGTCTCTGGTCAAATGACTGTGGGTTTTATCTAATGAGGTTCAGAGTGTACATTTATAAAAAGGCATAACATCAACACATACTTCAATATAATATAGGTTAGATACTTGGCATATTCTCAACATAGACCAGCTAGCCAGTAACCGTTAGAAGCTATTAATACTAATCCCAAATAATTGATCACATTGTAGCTTGATTTATATCAGAGCCAGAGTTGGCACACCATTGTCACACTCTTGTTCTCTTTGTGTCCTTGCGTCAGACGTGGCCTCTGTGTATGCAGACATAGCCCAGGTAATTGCATTGCACAGTGAGAAAATGCAATGCAGCTGCACACAGCTGGAAATAAGGCTACTGGTTTTTTATAGCTTGTTTCTTGACTAACAGCATCAGCGTTACCTGGGCCCTTGCTAGGAACACAGATCCTCAGGACCTACCACAGATCCACTCAGTCAAACTCTCCGGGGAGGGGGGTCTAGCAATCAAATCTTCAGACCCCCCCCTCCTTCCACCTCAGGTAGTACTGACATGTGCTAACATACAAATGCCACGGGCCTAGGCTTTAGGTTGCTACTGAATGTCTCCGTTCCACACATGGAGAGCTTGTATGGAAGAGAAAAGCCAAATGTCATGTGGGTAGCTCATAGCCAAATTCAGTCAATGGCTGAAGAATCTTGCCTCTGCTTGAATGCTGTCTTATGGGCTGTCAGGGTGCAGAGATTCCCTCGGCTCTCCTTGCTTCTCTACTGCAAGACACAAGGTAGTTCCTGCCTGGGCATCTCAGATTACCATTCCTTCCCCAAAGCCAATTAAAGGGCTCTAATCCCTCCCGTGTTTACTTAAAGGATGAATTTGATCAGAAAGGATGAATGGGGAATGCAAAGTCCTAGAAGGGCTTGGGGAAAAAAAAGTTTCTTCTCCAGTGGTGGGAACACACCCTTTCTTACTAAGCTTATTATGAAGTGGTGCATTTTCAAATTACAGTCCTGGATCTGTTGGCCTCTTTCATCAAAGCCCTTCATTGTGTTTTCAAAGGCATCTCTTGACCTTACCCTTGGTACACAGACTTTTGTGGTATTTCCCCCGTGCACATGGGAAATACTCCTGTAGTAATGGCTTGAATCCACTATCCCATATGCATCTTGTGGGCTAGAGAGCATCAGCAATTTCTGATGGCTTTGTCTAATATATGCACTCACATTGGCTTATACAGGACCCTTTGTTTTGCTTTACTTGAAAGCAAAGGCATATTCTTTCTTTTCTAAGCCCTTATGGAAACAGCAGATCTCTTCTGTGAGAGCCCCATCTTAAGTTTGCTACTTCCTGGCTGGGACCCTTGTTTATTTCATTTGCCTTCCCGAGCTTCATTATCCTCATACGTAAACAGAGATTCTGCTTTGGTTAGATGCTACAGGTGGTGATGGGAAACTGTACAGTATCTAAAATGGTGTGTAAGCCTGGTTTGCGCTTGTATGTTTTCATATCCTTCTGTAGCTAACTACGCTAGAGAAAACACTTTTGTGTTAACCTCCCTCTCCTTTCTCTCTCTCTCTCTCTCTCTCTCTCTCTCTCTCTCTCTCTCTCTCCCTCCCTCCCTCCTGCTAACTCTCAACCTTGTCCTACCAAATGTTCATGGTGAGTCTCTAAGTTCTGTCTTCTATAGAAATGGAAGTACGTGAGCACAATTTTACTCATTACACTTGTTTTTAAAGGAATTTCACACACGTACACACATGCCCATACTGATCACTCTCATCCCCAACTACACACCACTCCAGCTAACCCCAAGTCCTCCCCACAAATCTCTCGGTCCCATTCACACCTATTCACTGTGTTTTATGACCCATGAGATTGGCCAGAGCTGTGTGTGTGTTCCCACGGGTTTGGAGCTATCCAGCTTTCTGTTGGAGCCTGCTGGGCTCAGCAGTGGGTATACAACAAAAGACAGGTCTTCTCCCTTTCCCGGAGCCTATCAATAACCAATAGTTCAGAGGGAAATGTCCCAAGAGCCACACCTGCTCCACAATAATAATTGTTAGACTTATCCAGTGCAGGTAACTATAGTTGCTATGAGTTATTGAATACAGCAGTTGGTTTGAGTCTGGTAAATGGCATTTTGCAGCCTCTTATCCTGTCTTCTAACTCTTACATACTTCCCTCTCCTCTTCCCCAATGTTCCTGAGTCTTAAATGAGTGGTATAAAATAGATAACTTGTTTAGGTGATTTTTTTTTGTTCTCCCTCACTGCATCCTATGTAGCCATTTGTCTGCGGGCTATTCTCTGCTGTTCATTTCAGGGGACAGCTTTTCTGATAAGGTCCCAGAAGCTTTTGTCTGAGTTAACCGGCTAGTTTTGTGTCAGCATGACATGGCTGGAGTCATCGGAAAGGAGAGAGTCTCCATTGAGAAAACACCTCCATAAGATCAGGCTGTCGGCAAGCTGTGTAGAGCATCTCCTTAATTAGTGACTAATGGGGAAGGGCCCAGCCCATTATGGGTGTTGCCACTCCTTGGCTGGTGGTCCTGGGCTCTATAAGAAAGCAGGATGAGCAAGCCCTGTGGAACAAGTCAGTAAATAGTATCCCTCCATGGCCTCCACATCAACTTTTGTCTCCAGGTTCCAGCCATTTGAGTTCCTGTCCTGATTTCCTTTGATGATGAACAGTGATGTGGAAGTGTAAGCTTCCTCCCCAAGTTGCTTTGGTCATGATGTTTCATCATAGCAATAGAAACCCTGATTAAGACAATGGGTACCAATTACAGATGTTTAGAGGGTAGTTTTGCTGCTTTCTCGATTTGGTTAGACTTCAGTAATAAGTTCTCTATCTGTGCCTTCAAAGTCCACAGACCTGGGTTGTTAGCTGAGCTTACAGAATCAGGTATGGGTCATTATTTTCCTTCCCCCTACCACTGTAGAGCAGATCTCCCACCCAATCAGAGGGTAATTGTGTCCCCCTGCCTGGACTCTTTATGAAGATATGAAGGAAAGTATACATGGTGATGAGATGGTTAGAGCGATTATTTCTTTCCACCTTAGGTAACCATTATTATATTATTATTCTTCATTTCCAAAATATGTCAGAATGTGTTTGTGTTTCAGACTTTTTTGTTGTTGTTGTTTTGTTTTGTTTTAAGTTCTTTGAGACAGGACTTCTCTGTGTACCATTCCTGGCTGTCCTGGAACTCACTTTGAGATCATGCTGGCGTAGAATTTACAGAGATCCACTTGCCTCTGCCTCCCAAGTGCTGAGATTAAAGGCATGCACCACCACCACTGGGCAGTTTTAGACCCTTAATAGGAAGGGACAGCCCAGTGTGAGTGAGTACATAGCCTCTTTACCTGGAAAAAGCAATGAGAGACTTGGCTTAACCTCTGAATGTCTCAATGCCCCTCCTCTGCACATCAGGTTTTCCTATGTGCCTTAATCTTGCTGATGATTTGAGTGCTTGACAGGAGTTGTCGCTTCCTGAAAATGCTAGGTGCTTTGAGGCCGCAGTACTGTGTAGATGGATGCTACTGCATTAAGGATTGGCATCATTCTTTGTCTATCTATAACATGCCTGGAAAGCATCTTTTGTTACAATTCACAGGAAGTAGAAGAAAAATGCTTAATCCCTGCACACAAACACCCCTCACCCCGAGGATCACAAGTTCAAGGCCAGCCTGAATGACTTAGTGAGACCTTGTATCAAAATAAAATGTAGGAAGCAGGCTTTGGATATTGTACCTGCAGAGAATATACGAAATATCAGATTCAACCCTTAGTACCTTAAAAGAAAAATACCCCAACTTACTGAATTAGTTAATTAAGTTTTAGAAGAACCATCACCACTACAGACATTTTGAAGGTGTGATTTGATTATTTTCAAGAGCCTTTAAGCACGAGGTCAGGAGCTTCCCAGATTGTTGCTTCCTAGGATGCAGTGGACTAGAGTCCTGAAGGATTGTCTTTCTAACTAATTGCCTATGTTCAAAAAGGTAAGTGGGAACCTGATACCATGGATGTTAGACTGTTGACAAGAGACCCTTTGAATTTTCAAAGGCAGGTGTTGATTGGAACTTTGCATGTGTTTCAAACCACTCTTGTTTACAAAACTACCCTGTTCTTCGAAGTAAACAAGGAGAAACAACTCAATCTTCTTACTGACAGACTGGCTTGCTCTTTGCTTGGGGCTTGTTCTGTGGCTTGCCCATTTACTAGGAGCTGACTAAGGACCAGTGTACGATGTCACACGTGGGTAATAAATTGGGGAGCAGCGCTTTCCTTAATGAGAAACTGTTGGATTTTGTGGAACAATGAGGCAAGTGGTATTTGATGGGAGAACTTTGATCTGATTTTCATCTTAATTCTTTCTCTTGTCCAATTGCGGAGTTTTTTCTTTATTCCAGGCTATGCACCTATAACTCAGACAGATAGGGAAGACCGCATAGATTTGTCTTATAAATCTGATTCAGTGACTTAAATGATATGTCATAGGTGGGGAGGGGAGTTCTCTAATAAGATAGCGGACTTTGATGAGTTTAGATGTACATTTTGAATTAATTTGTCCCTTCACAACATTCCTATGCCATTGACATCTTCATCTAGCAACCCTGGAACAATTTTGGTTTTTCCTTAAAGAGCAAAGCTATTTAAGTATGGCCTTGGGTTTTCCTGCCTTCTTTCTGTTTCCTCTTCCTTGTTGGAGTTGCATCTTCACACAGAGAGCCCTGTATTTTTGTGTTAATGCGTCAACATAGACTGATTTGAAAATCAACCCCAAACACCTCAATCATATAGGCAGGTTCTGGTTCCCTTCCTGTGGGGTAGGCAGGCAGTCACTGACAAGTACCTTGGTAGTGAGGAGGCAAGCAGATGAATGGTGAGTTAGTGCCCTGGGTGGTGAAGCCCAAGCAAGTCAAGATTGAAAAAGCTCACAGGCCATCATTCAATGCCAGTGTGATGGCAAGTGAGATTTTTTTTCCTACATTTTAATTTGACAAAAGCCCTCCTTACCAATATTTGTTGTGACTTGACTCTTAGGAAGACATGATTGAGAGTGTGTCTTGACTGGACATGTAGGAAATGAATACTGAGGCTGAATCAGGTTGATTTTTTTAAAAAAATTATTCTGTTTTTAGCTATATAAATAATGGGTTTTATGACGTTTTGTGCATGCACATCACTGTTATTTGTTTATGTTAGACCCCTACTTCTTCCCATCGCTCTCGCAGGTCTCTTTACTTCCCTCGGATAGGCCCCCTTCTGTTTTCATGCCTCTCCTACGCACATGCTTGCATGAGTGCATTCGTGAAATCTCTTTCTCTCTTTCCTTTTTTCCTTTGTTATTATTACTCTTATTATTTTCTGATAAGATCTCACTAGGGTGCTGGTTTGTACCAAACTTGGAATATTTATGGCTCAGCCCTCCAAGTGCTGGGATTACAGACATTCACTACCATAACTATCTTTGCAAAATTTTTAATTTTTTAAAAAACTCTAGCATCAGGTAGGAGTAACTCTGTCTTGTTCTTTAAATTAATCTTAGTTCTTGGAGTACATCCTGGTTCATATAACTTTCTTTCTGGATATTTTATTTACAAAACCATTTCACTAATTTTTGTAGGAGTTGTGGCCTATTTATTACTGGGCAGGTAATTTGCATAGAAAATGATTTCCTGGTGGGCTTTTGTTTCATCAAATATTGTGCTTGAGAGCTAACTCATGTTTAATTTACTTTATTAATTTTAAGAGCGTTCGAACACAATACAGTTGATTAAGCTCTTAAACTCTGTTGACACGATCTTCTCTGCTATTGTTCTCAAGTCATGGTAGACCAGTCCCAGCCTATCAATGAGCTACATCCCAGCCCACTCCTTCTGAATGATACACAAGGCCCTCAAGGCCCTGTCGTGTTTTAGGACCATCACTAACAGAGTGACCATCTTCACACTGTAGAAATTTGTCTGCACAAACTCATATCTGCCGAATGCAATTTCTACTTGTTGAATATTTAGTCTGCCCTGTCTCTGTGCCTAATCAGAAGAGCTAGTTCCTCTGATATCTAATTATCTCAATTGCCTTTCTCTAATACCACATGGTAGATAAGAAACACATAAGCTAAAATCTGTTCATCTCACAGTATAACACACGGATTCCAGACTTATTATCACACTTTAGAGAAAATTGAGGGGCATTTATTTTCCAGTTCCTTCATGTTATACACCCCAAATCATTTCAGGGACTACACCACTAATTTCAACAACCTGAGTTTTGGAGTTATTTGTGTCCTTCTTCTGTGCAACTGTTTTGTCATTAGTGATTGACTTTTAGACAATCGTTAATTGCTTTCTTTGATTTACACTGAATTTGACAAAATTATGATCATTTCAGGTCTAACTCTAATGGGTGCATTCCTTCCTAACCCTAGTCTGTTAAATGTGGAGATTGCTCCTTCCGCTGAGCTACTTTGGGACCTGACAGTTGCATTTTACCAGAACCTATTCTGATGGCTGCAGAAGTCTCCCACTTCAGTAGGCCTCCTATGTCAACTCCAGAGTTGACAAATTAATTACAGCCTGGTCTCTTGGTTTTAGTCAAAATAATCTGACTTCCTTTTTAAAAAAAAAAAAGACACATCCTTTCTTTTTTCTTTTTCTCTGTTTCTTTCCTTTTCCCCCCTTCTATTCAGTAGATCAAAACTTTGGGCCCTGCTTAACCCTTATTCAAACATCACTTCAGAAGTTAACACATTTGAGTTCCAAACGCAATGCTTTTAACTTCTGTCCCATGGTCAATAAGGGGCTAAATCGATCTATAAACAGTGTCAGATGGTGTCTCACACATGGCACTTAAGAAACCTTACTCCTGATAGTGTCTTGACCTCAGGCCCCCCACCCCCTCTACCTCCCAATCAGGCAGTCTCAGTGACACTGAACAGGGAGGCATCAAAGAAAGGGTCTGTGCGGTCCCACAAGCCTGACAGCAGCTTGGCCTCTGGGGTGAGATGTGGCGGTCGGACAAGGGTGTTGAAGACAGGGCCAGCATGGAGCTGACACGGCCACTGAGTGTTTAGCTAGGCTTGTTGTATGACTGGGGTAGACAGGTCTCAGGGTCGTTTTTCTTCTCCTGCTTGCATTTTTTACTCTACTTTCTTTTCAGTGACCTGGAAGTTTTGCCGTGGAAGGGGAGGGAGCAGCCTCAGAATTGGGGAGGCTCCAGGTTATGTATTGGGGATAGCAAGAGCAGTATGCATCACGCAGAGCAACAGCTGGTCTGAGTGAAGCGTGACTGGTCCCCGTGGTCCCTTGTAGGCACCTCCCCTAAACACTAGGATCTTTGATTAAGAGTGTTCAGGGACCCCCAGGACAGCTGCAAGACACAGTAGAGATGTCAGACAGTGAGTACCAAGCTTCGTGCCTGTCATAGACAGTTTTGGGGCTATTCCAAATGGAACCTCAGGGGTCCCTAATGGGATTGTGCCCAGTGTTTGGTGACTCCTGAAGTCACTCTGTATTTGCTTGCTTTTTTTCCCTCTTGTCTCATTGCTTCACTGTCTCCCGTCTGCTCCCTGGGGTACTCTGCAAACAAATTACCATCACCCAAATCCCTTCGCCAGGGCTTGCTTTGGAGGAGACCCAAATGAGGACTGAGCCAGTTACAAACTCAGTTGTCAATGTCACAGAATTCTCAGGGCCCTTTGCAAGTTTTCTTCACTATCAAGTTCATATCTTAAACCTTGGTTTGATTTCCTCAGACACATGTCCTAAAAGAAGGACTTTGGGACAACGAGCTTATTTGGGAAGGGACTCTGGGACAACGAGCTTATTTGGGAAGAGACTCTGAAAAACACTTGTTGAGAAGCAGAAGCACAAGATAGGGAAAAGTTACTATGGTTCATTGGCCCTTAATCCTTTGGAGGCATAGCTTTCTTTGGTCCCCATTCCAACAGTGGCACCCCAATCTTTGGGTCTTCTATGTCCTGGAACATGGTAGACTCTACATCATCATTGTTCGAGCCGAAAAGTGAAGAAATTGAGGTACCAAGGCCCTCACTCCTCATTCACCATTGACTGTGAGCCACACTAGTCACATTAATTTTCTACCAATTTGGGGATGCCCTATACTCATATAATAATGGTCCTATATTCGGGAGAAGAAAAAAGTCCTAAGGAACAGAGTCTCGAGTGAGCTGTAAGCACTTTCTGACTATTATAGGCAAGTTCTAAAGGAATCTGGGAAGGGCACTGGAGACCCCACCACACTCCTCAAGACTGTGAATACCCACACATACATACGCCTCTGAAGTTCGAGAGGTGCAATGGAACCATCCATTTTATTAAACTAGGTATTTGCAAAGCTCTTGTTATGTGCTGGTCCTGCAATAAAACTCAGGGAAGATGGCATGTGTGATGTCTTCTGTGACTTTGTGGGTTTGTGGCTGCTGCTGATCTATGAGGAGCCCCACGGAACTGGCACGGAGGGGCAGCTGTGCACACTGGCTTGGCTTTCTCCCGCTGGCTTTCCTGAGTTTATATGTAGCTCTGCAGAGCATTGCACTGCTAAGCAGATTTGCGTCTCTATTCTGCCCTTGAAGAGCCTTGTGACCTTGGGGGAGTTGTCCTGATGCCAAGGTCCTTGTTTTCCTCTCTGCGTATTGAGCTAGCTGGCAGAGAATGTCTCTCAGCCTTGAGATGCAGTGGCCAAGGATCCACCTGGATAGGTGGGCGTGGTTTCAGGGATGTTGGTACTACCTGACTCCCTATCTGTGAGTAGGGAGTTCTGTTCTGCAGTTGGTTCAGGTTAAGGGATGCCTGCAATGGTGGAAGAGTCAGATCTGGAAACTCAGCATTGTAACTAATACCAGTGAAGTTCCGGAATGCACGATGACTTATGTCATTTACAACCGAGAGGACTGATCGAAGTCACACCTTAATTTCTAATATTTGATTTCTATATCTTTCTATCAATACAGAAATCACACTTTTTCTTACATAGAGTCTTGGGCTAGGGAAATGGCTTTCTGGGCAAATGTACCAGCTCTGCAAACACAAGAACCTGGGTTTGAATTCCCAGCACTCGTGGTTAAAGCCGGGCCAACCTAATAGAAACTAGAAGCTTCTGGTTCAGTGAGAGAGTCTGTCTCAAGGCAATAAGGTACAGAATAATAGAAAAAGGTATGCGAGATCCTACTCTAGCCTTCCTGTTGCAAAAGGAGCGACGGGCTCCCCAGCTGGTTTACACCCGAAATAATTACACGGAAACTATTCATTTAAATACTCCCTGGCCCATTATATCTATAGCCTCTTATTGACTAACTCTCCCATCTTGACTAACCCATTTCTAATAATCTGTATGTCACCACGAGGTCTTGGCTTACCAGCATGAGTCTAGCCAGCGGCCATCGCGGGAAGGGGAATCATGGCATCTGCCTGACTCTGCTTTCTTTATCCCAGCATTCTGTTCAGTCTGCTCCACCTATCTGAATTCTGCCCTATCAAAAAGCCAAGGCAGTTTCTTTATTAACTAATGATAGTAGCACATAGACAGAAGGCCCACCTACTCCACCTTCCTATGTGTGAGCATGGACACAGGTATTCTCAAATGCACGAAACACACATGCACACACACATACCAAACAAAGCATTGAAGTCTACTATGTAGACTAGGCTGACCTTGAACTCGTGACGCATTGATCTTAGACATTCCAGTTTTCTATAGATCACCACCAGTTGTCTTATAGGTATAACAGCATGCCATATTTGGATGAAACTTTTTTTATAGCAAAATATGGGTAACAAAGCTTCTGGGATGGCAGAAGAAAAGTTGTAGAAATCCACTTAATTAACGGTGGTCATGAAAGCTATTAAGGGTCTAGCCCCAGACTCTGAGCAGCTTCAAACTTCAGACATGCTGTCCTTGATTGAGCACAGTATGCCTCCCACTATTGCCAGCCTCCAAGGGCGCATGTCCAGCAGAGAAGGTAGATCAAGCAACTAAAAGTCTAGCTTTTATAGGTCTTGCCATGAGGTCAGTCAATGACGTGTGCATTGCTTAGTCTTCTTTAGCCTAGCTTCAAGATGGCAGCCTTGTAGCAGGGTTGGCCAAGGAAAGTAAAGAGTATTGTGGGGAGGAGTTGGAGAATCAATGCTGTTTTGAAAGTGATTTAGATGCAGAATCTGTCTCCTGGGGCAGCACACATTAGTGTCTTGCTCTCAGAACAGTCAGATAATAACACCTTGACATTTCATAGGCTTGCGTGCGGCCTGTGATCACAGATAGGTAAGCCTCTGTGATCTTCTAGCCTGAATGTCTTGTACTACATTTTGTTTTATCTAAGTCAACTACAGGAGTTAAAAAGTAAAGTTTGGTATAAGTCTACTTTAGACCCTTCTGGAACCAAAATCCCAGTGTTAAATGGGGGCAGTGCTAGAAAATCGTCCCAGTCCTTCCGTACTCACTGAAATCTCTCTCTAGCCTGGGCATTGAACCTGGGCCTTGCATTTGTTAGGAAAACTCAGTAACACTAACCTATCTGCCCAGCCTCCAGATCTACATTTTCACAAAGATTCCTGCTAGTGGCTTGCATGCATTTTGAAGTTCAAGTTGCTGATACAGACAAGAAGTGCTGCTTGAAACAAGTGGATACTTCCTTGAGTGAAACTACTAAAAAAAAAAAACAAAAAAACCCCCAAATCCTGTCACACAAAAATAGATTGCTCCAGGAGACCTTGCAGACAAGTGGAAAACTGGCTGTCATTCAAATAATCAACAATGGACTCTATATAAGTAATGCTTAGTGTCATGAGCAAATATTGAAACAAACATGGGTTAGCATTCAGGCATTATGCTGGCCTGCCCCCTGTCACCTGGCAGGAGGCGCTTGTTAGTACTCAGGTAAATACTTAGCCCAGGTCCTATGGCCCTTTGTCACTATGTAAGTTACCACATATGAGCTGTGTGGCTGCATAAGACTCTATACGCATGTGCAAAAGTCCCCTTTAAGAGACAAGCTCCACCTATTCTCTCTCTCTTTCCTGCCACTCCTCTGAAGAGGTAGGCAGGCGGCAGGCATTTGCACCTCCTCTCTTCTCTCTCTTCTCTTCTCTTCTGCCACTCCTGTCCCCAGAAGCCCATTTCCCACTCCCTCCCTCCTTTTCCATTCCCCTTCGCCCAATAAAATCCCTCCATGTGAGCACTGTCTGCATGGCCTGTCTGTCTCTCACCCACCGTGGGGCCCCTTGGCTACAATCTGCGAAGGTCCCTCATCGGCGTGGAACTTTAAAGAACAATGTGCTTTGGTTCTCTTCAAACGTGAACGGATCTGAAGATGCTGTTGGTGTTGATACATTACTTCAGTACGTGAAAGGAAATGCACGTGGTTTAAGCCTGTCTAGAGACCCACCATTTTCAGATTTTAATCAAGCAGATCTCAAGTTCCTTCTCTTGTTCTTCAGCCCACAGACGTAAAGGCCAGTGTGATTTTTGACATGTCTTCAGACTTTCTTGGTGGGCACACAGATATCTATAAGGGATGAGGAGGATATTTCAGTTTTTCCTTCAAAAAGGACCCCTGAAGTACTCATTTGCAAAACATCCCAACCATTGTGAGTTCATGAGTGCCCCAGCCCTGTCATGCCCCGAAGACACTGTTTAGAGGCCATCCTCCCGACCGCTGGCTCTTACAACCTTTTTGTCCCCTCTTCTGCCATGTCCCTTGAAACTTCAGGGGAGAGGATGCAATGCAGATGTTCACTTAGGGCTCAGCACTCCAAACATTATCGATCTTCCTCATTATCGGCGGTGCGTCTCTGCAACAACCTCTGTTCACTGCAGAAAGGGGATTCACTGATGAGGGCCATGGCTGCAGGGGTCTGCGTCACCTCCTGTCTTTGTAATGGCTGGAACTCCATTTTGTGGCTGACTAGAACTCCACGGGAGGCTGGGAAATGGGATTCATTTGTGCTAAGGAGTTGAGGAGGGGAAGTAACTGGACAGCGACAGGAGAAGGTACACCAGAGCACGTTTTAAGGGGATTCATATGTGTTATTTGGGATTTATAAAGGCAGGTGAAAAAGACAAGGTCATTACTGCATGGAGAAAGACACTGAGGGATGCATGAAGAATTGTGGGGCATGCATAGGGAAGAAGAATTTGGAGATACTTTCAGAATCAAGCACCAGCTCACATGATGGGCCCTAGCTCCTGTGGTGTAATGGTTAACGCTCTGGACTGTGAATCCAGCGATCTGTGTTCGTAACTTGGTGAAACCTTTTTCTTCAGGAAGAGACCTGGTCGTTTGTCCTCATCAGCTCAGACCAAAAAACCTAATACAAACGGGCTGCCCCTGCATGGTTCAGCATTGCCGGGGACATGTCTCTTCACTTCTTCCCTTTTAGGATAAAGGGAACATTTGGGAGTCAGTAGAACTTTAATAAGAGGAGACAGGAGTGAAGGGCAAGAGAAAGCTGTAGGCCATGGTGAAACTGGTTTTCTTTGCTTGTTTAACATTGTGGCCTCTAGTGGGACCTAAAGCTGATGCCTTAATGTAGGAGGGCTGTGTTAGTGCTGATCGGAATAATGTACCCCTTAGGGCTACACTAAAGAGCTATGGCAGTGCCTCATTTGCACCTTCAAAATATGCACATACATGTGTGGGCCAGCAAAGGCTGCACTTAGAACATGCATTCTTCTGTGAACTTTAAGTAATTGCACAAGCCAACAGGAAGTTGCGTAGGTATGCAGGCAGTGGCCTGTTGGAGAGGTGTGTGTTGGCACGGGCAGGAGTGCGCCTTCCCTGTTTGCATACAATTTTAAAGGCTCTTCCAGAGGGAAGGCAGGGAGAGACAGCCTCTAGGCATCAGCCTCCCGAGCCGGTAGCCGTCATTTGTCCTTCTCAAGGTTCCTTTGTAGGCAGGGCCAAATTCAGGGCATGTTTGTGGCTGTAAGCAAACGGTGTCCTTTTCAGATCACACGGGAGCACAGATGCAGGGCTGGAGAGGCATTTAGGTTTGGGTGCCTGTTAGCTCCGTGTGGGGCTTTTGCCCATGGTGGAACTGTGACCTGTGTCTCCTGGTTTTCTTCCTATGGTCCGGGTTTCCTAGTTTTTATTTCCTGACTTCTTCCTCCATTTTTTCCTCCTATGTTTTCTTGTGAGCCTGCTCTGAATCACTGTCTTACCTATTAGGCCTGTTGGCCAGTAGAACAGCCATTGTGAGAATGCTCTGTATCTGCACTGACCAGCGTCATAGCTGCTGGCCACTGGTGGCCATTAAGTAAGTGGCACATGGTTAGTGAATTTTAAAAGAAAACAAAACCCAAAACACTAGATTTTAATTAAATCTTATTTAATTTGAGTTCAAATAGCCGTATGTGCCTAGAGACTGTGATCTTGGACTGATTAGTTCTAGAACAGTCTTCAAGGGTTTTTCTCCCACAGAGTCAAGCCTATAATATGTGACCATGTCAGTCTACCTGGAATATGATTATGAAAATAATTTTATTTTCATGCTTTTATTACATAGAAAATAGTAACATCAATGGTGATATCATTAGTTACCTGTCAGTAACTAAACTACAGCAACATAGAGACAAGGTAGTTTATAAACAACAGAAATGTGTTTCTAACAGTTCAGGAGGCTAGAGTCCAGACTCAGGACTACAGTAGATTCTGTGATTAGCAAGGGCATGCATAATATTACCTGTTTTTTCCTTGTAGCCTGCATAACCCAAGGTTGAGCGAGCTTTCTTAGCCTTCTTCTCTAAGAGTACTAATATCATTCACGACAACTCTACTCTTACAGATCTAATCACTTCCCAATGGCCCTACTTTGGTACAATGCCATCACATTGGAGACTTACAATTTCAATATATGCTGTCTTTGGAGGGGGAACATGAATGATTATCCCATAGCAGTAATGATTTGGTGCAATACTTCACACACTTCAATAGATGATCACGTATGCACAGTAGGCACTGGCCTAACCTTATTGTACTGTAAGGGAAACTGAAGCCCATACACCTCATGGTCAGAGTGAATAGTGCTCTCAAGACTCCTCACAGCCCAGTTTTTGTCATCCTGCTGGATTCCTCCACAATAGTCTATGTTTTCTCAGCACTTTCTTAACACCCATAATTTGCTTGTGTGCTTCTCTTTCTGTCCTGTTTTTTCCTTGGAATTCTTGTTTCTCTCCCTTTGTCTCCCATGTTTTATTCAGACCTTCATACAGCAGGCTTGTTGCTCTCAGTGTAAAGGGGCTGCAAAGAGTATTTCATTCCAATTACACAGTGTCCTTCATGTGGACATCAAGAGTGATAATCTCCTGGCAATGGCTCTATGTTTCCCACACTGGGAACCTTTGAAAAGTACAGTTGCCTGCCTTCCTCCATGCCACATATCACAGAGAGCAGCATCCCTGGGGTCATACTAAGAAGATTCACTCTTCGAATGCTTGCTAGAAAGCCAAGAACTGAGGCAGGAGACAAAGCCTTGCACGTATCTCATTTCTTACTTGAATTCTCCTCTCATTCCTATTTAATTTACACTTCACCTTGCTTTACAGAGGCTTAAGTCTGCAGGTCAGCGAGGGGACTTAGCAATGACACGAAAGGTCATGTCAACAAGGAACGGTGTTCCTGCCACCAAACCCTCAGATTTACTCTGTAAACTATCAAAGACTGCCTGACTTTGGATTACTCTCAAGACAGATGTTGGTGGAAGGCACCAGAAATTAAACAAAATTGGAGTCTCAAAAGATTCCCTTCAAATCCTGGGACATCCATCACTACAGAACATGGCCATGGCAAAAGCGTCCTAAATGTAGTTTGGATGTGACCCTTGGTCTGAAGGTTTCATATTCCTTTGGCCTTTCATCTTTATTGAGAAGATTTTAAAACCTAGCTGAACCAGAAGGAAGCTGTCATGTAGAACCACACCCAGCCAAAATGCAGAGTTGTGAAGCACAGTCCTACCAGATACATCTACAGTGCAATTCTGGGACCTACAACTGAGGGATGAGTGTAGAAGAGGGGACAGAAAAATTGCAAGAGCCAGAGGACCAGGGAGTTTGCTGTGAAATTATCTACTTGCATTGTCAAAAATGTCACCTGTAAAAATCGCAACAACATATCTGACTAAACATTAGTTGACCAAGGATGGGGAAAGCCCACAAGGCCTCAAAAAACTGCTGACAATCGAGGAATGCTGAGAGCGGGAGAAATAATCTTCTCTAGGGAAGAACACACCAATTGACCATGATGGTCAACCCTAAGCACATACATACAAGTAACATTATGCAAGTATAGTGTATATATATATATATATATATATATATATATATATATATATATCTCACAATAATTAGTGTGAAAAAAAGTTTATGAAGCCTAAGAAGAGCAATGAGGGATATATGGAAGAGTATTGGGGAGGAAGTAGAGGGAGAAGTCATTGTTTTAACTTTGGCACAATGACTTTGCCTTAATCTACTGCTATTTCAGCCAGGAATTGTGACCAGCTTCTCTGTCAGCCTGTCAGGAATTGTGTTCTGGCAGGCACCTGCTTGCTGTTGCTGCTAAAGGTAGCTTTAACTAAATCTCTATTGTTCTATTTATAAATAAGACTAGAGATTCAAAGGCAAGGGTGAAAACCTGCTAGCTCAGAGAGGTTGAGTAGCTTACTATCTCTCCTTACTGGTGTCTTCCAAAGACAGTGTCTTTCTGCTCTACCAAACACAAAAGTCGACCACTCCAAATTCTCCCTACTCCTTCCTGTGTGTCTCTAGTCTGTCTCTTGCAGATGGCCTCTGATGCTCTATGATTACTTTCTGTCAACTAGTTGGTAATTAAGGCTCCTGACCCAAGGTTAGTTTTATTTAATTAATGTAAATGCAAGCTTGGGGTTCATAGTGTGATCAAATATCCCTCAACAAGTAATTGTGTAATTTTTTAAATTAAAGAAATAATTTTAAAAATTAAAAAAGAATGGCTGAGCTGGGGGTGGTGGTGCATACCTTTAATCCTAGAACTTGTGAGGCAGAGACAAGTGGATCTCAGTGAGTTCAGGCCAACCTGGCCTACAAAGCAAGTTCCAGAACAGCCAGGACCACTCCACAGAGAAACCTTTTCCGAAAAACCAAAAGGAGAAGAAAAATGGCTGAGAGAAAGATGTATTAAGTAATATCTTGTCTATTTGAACCAACAGGTACAGCCACTAGGTCCCACATGCCACCCTTTAGGGCACAATTTTTATTTTTTTGGTCCAGACTTCCTGCTCTGGGGTCCTGACTGTCAAGTAATGACCCCCAAAGTGTATTAGCACATGTGTTACATCCAGCTGTAACATTTTCAATTTTCCCACCTGTCAACCTTAACCCAACTCCTCAAAACCAATAGAGAGGCAATGGCCATGATGTGAGATTCTGTCCTCACATTTTAGGTCCCCCACCCCCACCCCGTGATAACATAGGTAGGAATGGCCAGGAGGGAAAAGGCTTGGCAAGACCCCTTGGTTTCCAGCCAGCCTTCTGCCTGTGCATGCAGACAGTGTGAGCTGGGGTGGGGGTGTGTGTGTCTTCAGGTGGGGGCTGTGTCTGGGCCACCCTCCTAGTCCCTGGCAGCCACCATAGACACTGCACCTCCTTAAATGTTGATTATCCAGCTCACTCTTTGTGAGCTGACTCATTACCATGCCATTGTGTTGCTCTGATTTTTTTCCTCTGGGCAATGAATATTGACTTCATGCTCGCTTTTCTACCTGAATTACAGGGGTTGGGGGGTGGGGGCAATCTGAGGGCTGCTGCACTTGCTCAGCTCCAGCTTCCCTGGCAGCCACTTGAATGGTTTCAAAGAAAAGCTGTTTGCTTGAGAATTTAGGGACAACAGAGAGCTGTCACAGACTGCTACAGTGATTTATTAAAAGACAGGGAGATGAGAGAATAGACTCTTACTTCTCACACCAGCTGCCTGTTCTCTGGCTGGCTTTCTCTCTCTCTCTCTCTCTCTCTCTCTCTCTCTCTCTCTCTCTCTCTCTCTTGTCTTCCCTCCTCCTTGTTGCTTTCCCCTTTCTTTCTCTTTTGCCCAGCCTCTCTTTCCCTCATTGTTGAGTCTACTCTCTGCCTATTCCTTTGTTTATGCTCTCTCTCTCTCTCTCTCTCTCTCTCTCTCTCTCTTTTTAAATGAGAGAAGAAAAAAACATCACCGTGTTTTAGGCAGACACCTACTTCCTATTCCTTCATGAAATATTCCAATAAACGCTGCACGTTTTGAGTATACACTGTCCAGCTCTTCTGCAGAGAGAAATTTGTGCCCAGCCAAGTCACGCAGGTCTCTCCCCCAGACCTTCCTGATTCCTTTGGGTGCTCTGTGACCTCCGGAGACCTAGCGAACACAATGCCTGTGGTCTGAAGAGGTCACCCTGGCACCTCCAGCCTGGATTTCTCTCAGGAACACATTGGTGGAAAGGTCTTCCGTTCTCTGTGCTCTGGTTCTTCTAGCCCAGGTTTGGCATGCAGCATTATGCTGATTCCTAAAGTCACTGTGACCAGTTTGAGCTAGGACCTTCAGAGCGAAGGCTGTGTCCTGGGTAACAATTTCTATTCAACACACCGATGTTCTGGGACACTGAGCAAGCTGCTGCATCTGGAGGTTGAGACTGGACAGAAATACTGGCCTGTTGGTATTGACAGTCCCTCAGGGACCATCCCTCAGAATTAAGAGTCACATACTTAGTGTTTCGTCCTTTTCTGAAGGGCAGGACCGCAAGTCTCTTTTAGGTTGCTGGGAGTTTTCAAACAGTTTTTCTTGGTACCCCCAGTCTCAGTCACCCTGCTTTGCTTCTGCTGTCTGTTCGGGTGGCACCATGTCCTTCATGACACCATTGTCCTGTGCACTTTGCTGTGTCCCTGTCTTTCACTCTGCTTCTCACAAACACTGGTCCCCTCATCTTTAGCCATGAGGCTGCAATTAGTCTCATTATTGCCCCATAAATCAGCAGTCTTACCTCCTCCTCCTCAGGTTTGCTTCCTCTAGCTGAGGTGTGAAGGTTCCCTTTTCTCTTCCTAGACCACAGAACAATCATTAATGTTGGCAGGAAAATTATCTATTGGCCAACTTCCTTCATCAGCTCCTGACACATTTGGAAATACAGAGGAGGGTATTTTGGTGACCTCAGCAGAGGTAGGGTTGTGCAGGTGACACATTCTCACATTTGTTTTCCCATCTCATCCTCATTTAGTGAAACAGTTAAACACAGTTTTGCCTCATGCTCAGAACTCCTGTTGGGCTGAAGTCCATTTGTTTGTGTGGGTCAGGTTGGTTGGTTGCTATGTATGAACCAAGACAGGATGACCTGCAAGCTGGCAGATGGATGGCTTGACTGGGTGCTCAATGACTCTTAACCTTCACAGGGGGTGCTGAGGGTGCTGCCATAGTGTTTTAGTGGTCAACAGACAATGTCTGCAAGGGATATAGAAGCATAGCAATCTGAGCGTTTGAGGCTTTTTGGCTCACTTTCTGATTACTTTAACCTGGTTTCTAGGTGTTTATGGAAAGCAAACTCTACCTTTTCGGATCTGTCTTGCATCCTGCTTTCAATCTCTGGGAAGAGGGCTGAAGTTATCTTTCAGTATATCTTTTTATCTGAAAATATCTTTAAGGGTGGAGAAAATGACACATGGAAGCTTGTGGGAAGATAGAAGGTGTCATTTGAGCAATATTCTTCCCAAGAGAAGCAAGAACACATTTTCAGAAGTTGTATGTCAAGGTGGGCTGTGATAAGTTATAGTGTGTTGAGTCTTCAAGTGTAAATGTCTACTTTAACCCACAGGAATCTACGATGGGGCATTTGGATATAGAGACAAGTCAGCGGGCAAGCAGACACTTTCCTGGTCTTCTGGCACATGCACAAGAGGTTGATGGAACGTTTTGCCCTTGGAGTAACGGAGAATCTGAAAGCCGAAAGCCCTGGAACACAGTCCACTACATGGTCTACATCAAAATAATGGTGTTGTTGGAGTGTGTGATCTTGGTAATCACTGTTCTAGTGAAACACATACGGCATCTTCATTTCATCATACAATACACACTAAGGACTGCCTAGTCAATTGATTGATTGATTATGTGTGTGTGTCAGTGTGTGTGGTATGTAAGTGTGCACTTGCCATTGTGAGCATGTGCAGAGGCCAGAGGTTGATGTTTGTTATCTTCCTTTTTTGCCTTTATTCACCTTACATTTTGAGACAGAGTTGCTCATTGAATCTGGAACACATTGTTTTACCTATACTGGGTGGTAAGTGAGTCTCTGGGGTCTACCTGTACCTACCCTCCAGTACTGTTATTACAAACACAAGCTGCCATGTGTGACTTTTTCATATGAGTGACAGAGATCTGAACTCAGATCATTACCAAATAAATACCACCTACTAAGTCATCTCAGCCTATCAAGTGTTTTCTTTAAAAAAATAATAATCTGTTATTTTATGGATTTCTGTTATTTATTTTTGTTTTTACATCCCAACAAAAGTTTCTCCTCTTCCCTCTTTCTAATTCCTCTTCCCACATCTGCCCACTGCCCCATACCTTATCAACTCTTCCACCACGATTTCTCTTCAGATACAGGCAAGCCTCCCATGGATATCAGCTAGCCATGATATATCAAGTTCCGGTGAGACTAGGCACCTTCTCTCCTTTTAAGGCTGGATAAGGTAATTCAGTAGAAGGATTGGGTTCAAAAAGCAGGCAACAGAATCAGAGACTTTCCCCTCTCTCACTGTTAGGAGTCCCACAAGAATACTAAGCTACCTAATTGTAATATACATGCAACAGGCCTAGTTCTGACCCATGTAGGCTCCCTGGTTATCAATTCAATCTCTGTGAGCCCTTATGATCCCAGGTTAGTTAGTTCTGTGGGTTTTCTGATGGTTTCCTTGATCCCTCTGGTTCTTACAATCCTTCCTTCCTATCTTATACAGGTTTCCCCGAGCTCTGTCTAATGCTTGGTTGTGGGTCTCTGCATCTGTTTCCATCAGTTGCTGAGAAACCTCTCTGATGACAGCTGGGCTAGGTAGGTACCAGTCTATGAGTATAGCAGCAGCTCTTTAGGACCTCCCACACCAGGTCCTTGGGAGTTTCCGTTGTTCTAGGTTTCTAGCTCATCCCAAAGGTGATGCCCCTGATTCCAATAATCTCTCCCAGTACTCTCTCCCTCCATCTTACCCCTACCTGATCCCTCCGTTCCCATCCCTATTTCCCCTTGCAGGTCCCTCCTCGAGTCCACTGGTGCTGTCCATTCTATTCCCCTTCACAGTGAGATCCCTGCACCCTCCTGGAGTCCTCCTTGTAACTTAGCTTCTCTGGGCCTATGGATTGTATCATGGTTAGCCTTTACAGCTAATGTTCACTTATGAGTGAGTACATATCATGCTTGATGCATGAGTTCTTTTCCAGGACAGTTGTTATCTACCAACCTTATTTGACTCCTTAAGTGTGTCTTATCTCTAGTGGCCTAGTCCTTTCCTAAGACATCTTTGTCTGTAGAACAAAGATAATCAAAATAAAAGCTGAAACAATTACCTAAACAGCCAATCATGGGAAGAACCAATGAGCCACCCCCTTACTTCCAATCAGTCACAAGAATCCAGTTGACAGTCACAAAGTGTGTGACTAGCATGCCAAAATGTGGATGCTTGAAACAGAGCAAGAATTTGGGTTTGACTTCCACGGTTTGGCAGATGATCAGTGCACACGATATTTATTCTTGTTGACAGGGTCACTGGCAGAAGAGTCCATGGGATATTGCTTTATTCCCATTGGCTAAATTACTTGTGTCCATCTTGAGTAAGCACCTGAGGATGAAGGAAATCTAGCAGGTAAATACTGCTTTCTTAAGAAGACACTTTCCACTTTTCAAAGTTTTCTGTCCTTCCTTTCTTCTTCCTTCCTTCCTTCCTTCCTTCCTTCCTTCCTTCCTTCCTTCCTTCCCTTCCCTACCATTCCCTTTCTTTCCCTCCTCCTCTTCCTCCTCCTCCTCTTTCTTTCTTTCTTTCTTTCTTTCTTTCTTTCTTTCTTTCTTTCTTTCTTTCTTTCTTTTTTTCTTTCTTTCTTTCTCTCTTACATATAGTCTACATATTAGTCTGCTTTCTGATGTTATAACAAATAACCAAGACAAGTAAACTTGCAAAGAGAAAAAGATTTGTTTTTGCCCAGTTTTAGAGGTGTCAGTTCACAATCAATTGGCCCTAATGCTTTTGGGCATGTGGTAGGAGCCTGACATGGAGGTAGTGTATGGTGATACTGCTCACTCCTGGCCAGAAAGCAATAATCCCAGCCACTAACAAACACGCATAATAGTGTGTGTGGGGGGGTGGGGAGCAAGAGCGAGTCCTCCGGTGACTTCAAATCTCTTTTAGATCTCACCTGTTAAGTTTTCTACCATCCCTCAAAGGATGGAGACACATGGGCCTTCAGGAGACTCTGCAGATTCCAACTACTCTATTTGATAAGTCTCAGCTAACTGATTCTTTAGTTACTTTTTACTGTGCTTCACAGAGGCACTCTGTATGGAGGGCTTTCTGTGGACTGTCCAGGGCACCTGTTTGTGCCAACTACACCATCTACATGATGTGCCGATAAACCCAGAACATTGATGCTGTCATGGGGTTTGAGGTGTAAAACCCATAGCTGGGGAATATTAAAGTCTTCCTGTTGACATGTGTCCTCTTCCTTCAATAATTCAAAACATCTGAGGTTGACTGGTCTTAAAAGTGTACTCCCTCACATCTTTGGATAGATACTGTAGCAGCCAGGTGAAAAGAGCTGTCTAGAAAGCCACCTTACCGTTGACTCAATTTATCTCTCTTTACAAGTGGTACAATGTTAATGATTAAAATGATGGATGTGCTTTGCTTTATATCTGGCTATAATACTACCTAGGAAAACTTATTTTAGTTTAGTTTCTTCTCTTCATGTTACAGATTTGCCATTGCATCTTCTCCTTTGGTTCCTAGACATCAGAGAATTTTAGAGCGCTGAGCATTTTTTGGAACATATAAAAGAAATGAAAACACATGTGGGGAGAAATCACCTACTCCTCTGTGTGATCTTTGTGCAACATAGAATACAAGTACGCTATGCATTATGGTTACTGGTTGATTAGGTTCCACTGATAACATGTGGCCATTGCATTCTTCATAAAGCAGTGACTTCTGAGACAGAAGTCGTTGTATCTTGGTAGATGATTCTTTATCATGTTTCCAGTTTTCTTTCATAGCATTGATATGAAATTTGGGCTTCGCCTGAAGTTCACTCTGGTGTATGCTTGCTTTGGAGTTTTGTATTTGCTAAACCCAAACTACCTCTCCTCAGTATTTAATCTCCAGGTAAGAGAAGAAAGAAGGAGATAACCCTCATCCTGCCTCTGGGTCTGAGGCCTGTGAGAGCTGACCGTGTGTGTGTGTGTGAGGAGCGGATGTGACCTTCAGGGCTGTGGGTCTACTCACTGTAGAAGTTGACAGTGACCGCGAAGTGGAGAGTTTCAAAAGCAGCTTTACCCAAAGGCCCAATGCTAATGATCCCAAAGTGTTGACTGTAGTATCAGCGTAAACAATAGTGGGGTTTGTGGTGTTTACTTAGCGCAGCAGCTTGCGAAGGAATTGCATGGGCTTCCATCCACACCACATTGCTGGCTTGTATCAAAACCATCAGTTCTGAAGGAACTCAAACGATTCTGCCCTTTTGTTTAGGTTGTGGGTTGGTGCAGAAAGGAAGCTTTCTATAAACCACCACGCTGTTTGTGTCAAATTGGGATGGGCATGCCTTTGATTAGAGCTCATTTCGTGTCCAGGAATGACGTCAGCAATCTGGATAGAGTGTCAAGCAGGAGGGGCTGGTGGCTTAGACTTGTCAGATGTTCACACTTTTTATTTTGCTTAATCAAAAGCACAACAGAGCATGTGAGACACTTAATTATGGCAAAAGTCACTTGGGCTCAGCACATCCCCCACAAATGTGCCTGTCTTGCTTTTTCGTGAGTAGCTGGGTCTTTACACAAAAACAAAAACAAAACAAAACAAAATGATGGAGGGTTTGCTTAGAGAATTTTCTCAAATTTAATTAAAGCAGTTTTTGAACTGCTAACTTCACCCAATTCAGTCTTTGAAGAGACGGGTACAGTGTTCAGGCACAGTGACCAACATACACCTCTGCCTTCACTTGGTGCAGGTTTTGAATGGACAGATACTGGGTTCAGGCAAAGTGACCAACACACATCTGCCTGGAAGAAAGAAATGAAAACTGATACAAAAACTAGTGTACTGGGTGTTCTGTTTTGAAAGGGACCCATCCCATCCAAAACTCCATTTCGTCCTCAGTGCAGCATTGTTGAACTATAATGTGGTCTTAGCAGGTATTTGGGTCTTGAGGGAGCTTTCTTTATGAAGGGTTTAATGCGCTGTTATGGGATTGGGTTAATTCTCTGAGAGTAAGGTATCAGCTATTAAAGGACTTGATCAGCTACCTAGACCGTGCGTGATCATAAAGTGAGACTGCCCCTGGTGTTTTGTCTGCTCTGCACATGCCCAGTTGCTCTTGTGCTTTCTGTGGCATGATGCAACATAAGGCCCTTGCCAGACAGAATCCCTCAGCCTTAGGCTTCCTGACCTCCCGAACTACGAGTAAAATCACCTACTGTTTATAAATTACCTGACCTCCCGAACTACGAGTAAAATCACCTACTGTTTATAAATTACCCAGTCTCAGGTGTTTTTAGCAAAAGAAAGCAACTAGCATGTCAAGCTTGCTAGGTATTGTGATTTTGTTTCCTTGGTTACTGCCAAGATGTGTGTTTAAGGGGAAAATGGTAACACGCTTTATGAACCCTGTTTTGCTTAGTGAACATGAGGCTCAGCAGAAGGAGTGGCTAGTGTTCCTTGTCACCTTCGCTGGAGTTAGAATCCCTCGGACCACACATCTTAAGGTGCGTCTGGGCGACATTTCTGGAGACAATTAATTGAGAAAGGGACAACTACTCTAAGATTGATTGGCACCATAGTAGGGAGGAGGGTGCAGAATAAATATACGGGGGAAAAGGGAGAAAGATTGGAAGATGCCAGCGTTCATCTCTTTCTGACTCTTGGCTGCACATGCACTGTCTGTCCAGTTGCCACGCCCTTGCTGTCATGATGGAATGTATCACTTAATCCATGATCCGGAACAAATCCCTGCTCTCTTAAGGTTTTCTCTGGGTGCGTATTTGGTTAAAGTGATGGAAAAAATGCAACACAACAGACAATAAGAGTGTGGCCGGGATGACCACATAACAGGCATGAGAAGAGGTCCCAGGCTGCCTAATTCTTGTTTCTGGCTTTGTATCTGTTGGCCATCCTGGCCAAGGCAGCAGGCCATCCTCAAGGAGACTGGATCTTTTCACTCTGAGTAAAACTGAAATTCTTTTGAGCGACTCCACTGCTTTTAATAAAACCCATTTCTGTTTATCCCCCCTCTGACTGCATCTGAGTACTACACAGAAAACCATGATGCCACATAGTCACTAAGGCCTTTCTTCTACAATTCCTCATGTTCGACATGTTCTCTGACCTTTTCCCTAACAAAATTTACTTATCCAGTGTCCCGTTTCCCCAGACAGATCTAAACAGCTTCAAAAGTTCAAACAATAAGAAGCCAACAATTAGAATTTGTCCTGGCACCATAGATGTTTGAGATAAACAGAAACAGCCTGTTTTAATGTTTTACAACAGTGGTTACAGAAATGGAGGAGGACTTTTGGATGTCAGGAAGATCTTGGCATTGAGCAGTGTGATGGTTTGCTTCTGAACTATCCTTAAGAAGGCCCGTGAACAGAAGGCTCATAAAGAAAAAGGTTTTTTTTTTTTTTTTTTTTTTTTTTTTTTTTTTTTTTATCACAGTGCGTGCAGTGCTCAGGAGAGAGGAAGCGCTCTTGCCATGAGGGCTTTGCATTCATGATTAGATTCATCTATTGATGCGTTTAAACTTTGAAGAGAATATTGCGAAAAGTAGGAACTGTGGACAGCGAGGCTTGGTCTGGTGAAGTGTATCACTTGGGCGCTGTCTCTTAAGTTGGCTCCTTCCTGCTAACTACTCTCTGCTGCTGATCCACAGTCATGTGAGCAGCCTCTCTCTACCATATGCTTCCTTCCATGATGTCCGCCTTGCCTCAGGACCAGGGTAATAGAGCCAGCCAATCATGGATTGAAATCTCTGAGACCGTATCCCAAATAAACCTTTTCTCCTTTAAATGTTTGTGTCTGTATTTCTCTCAGATCTGTCCCCTATCTTTGTGCTCCTCCTCTGAAAATGGGTGCAGAATAGACTACAATATGGCAGCCAGCTGGGAGGACCTGGAGCCTTGGGACCCAATCTTAGGTTGGCTGCCACATGCAAATCTGTCTCATGCAAATCTCCTGTATTAGTTTCTTAAGGCAGCCATAACTGGGTGACTGAAAACATCAGAAAGTTATTTTCTCATAGTTCTAAAGGCAAGAAGCCTGAACTCAGAGTGTCAGTATGGCTGCATTCCCTTTGAAGACCTTAGGGGCAAATTCATCCTTGCTTCTTCTTTGCTTCTGGTGGTGACCAAGGAGCCCCTGTGTTTGCTGAGCATCTGCATCACTCTGATACGTGTCTCAGTCTCACATGGGTGCCTCATCCCAGTGTGGTTTTGTCTCCAAATTTTCTTCTTCACAAGGATACTAGATATTGATGTAGGGCCCCTCCTGAATCAGTATGTCTTCATTTAGAAGACCTTCCTGTGGTTTTGTCCTCCTTAGTGAGTTTTTATTGTGGGCTTGACACAACCAGGAGTCACCTTGGAAGAGGGAGTCTCAAGTGAGAGGTTGCCCAGAGCAGATTGGCCTGTGAGCACATCTGTGGAGAATTTTCTCAACTGTTGATTGATATAGGAGTGGCCAGATCCCTGTAGGTGGACACCCCTGGGCATGTGGTCACTCACTGTACAGGACAGCAAGCCAAGCATGAGCTAGGGGAAGAAAGTCAGCCAGCAGCATTCCTCTGTGGTGTTTGCTTCAGCTCCTGCCTCTTGCTTTGGCTTCCTCTTCTAACTCCTCTCAGTAACGAACTGTTATGTGCATGTGTAAGATAATACGAGCCCTTTCTTCCTCAAGTTGTGTTGAGTCATGGTCTTCATCACAGCAGCAGGAAAGTAACTAATACAGTGAGAATCTTCTTTGCAAAGGAGGACACAGTCAAAAGTGTGGGTAGGAAGGACTTGAACTTGTATTTTGGGTGATGCAATTAAATCTACAACATCCTGAGAGCTTGTTATATTCAGGAACCCCCTTTTTCAAGTATTCTTGAGGAATGAGGATAAGGCAGCTACTGTACAAATTGCCTTCCTGGGCAAGAAAGCTCAAGTAAGTAAGTATTATTTATTTATTTTAATTTTATAAGTGCTTTTGAGAATTTCATACAATGTGTTTTGATAATATTTACCCCTCCTCTCCCACACCTCCTCCCAGGCCCACCCAACCATCCTTCACACTACAACTTTGTGTATTCTTGTTTTATTTTTTTATTTTTATTTTATTTTTATTTTTTTTTGAGACAGGATTTCTCTGTAGCTTTGGAGCCGGTCCTGAAACTAGCTCTTATAGATCAGGCAGTCTCAAACTCACAGAAATCTACGTGCCTCTGCTTCCCGAGTGCTGAGATTAAAGATGTGCACCACCACCATTTGGCTCTTGTTTTATTTTTAATAACCCACTAAGATCAATTTGTTGCCCATACGTTCATGGGTCGTGGTGTTATCCCCTTGGATGTGGTTGATCTATTCAGGGCACACCCTACTGACTCTCCCTCTCCCAAAAGTCACTAACTGTCTATAGCCCCTCAGTTAGGGGTGGGGACTCCTGGATCCCTTTGTCATCTGTGCTAGAATGCTGACTAGCTTGATCTGGTAAAAGCAACCACAGCTGGTGAGCTGAGTAGTACCATTGTCCTGTCTTGATAAGATACTGCTTCATCCTTGGCTTGTCTGACTGTGGCTCTTACCGTCTTTCCGACCTCTCTTCCGCAGTGATAACCGAGCGTCTGGGGTGGAGATGCTCTTTGTGCGAAGTGCTCCACTGATGTGTGTTTTCGGCCTTTAGTTATGAGTTTCTATATTAACTATTGTCTACTGCACAAAGAAACTTCTCTGATGGGGTCTGAGAATAAATAGATGTTTTAAAACAGAGGGAATAAAACAGAATGATGTCAGGCTCAGTGGGAATTAGTTATCTCTGACTGTTGAGCATGCTTCTGGTCTATATTTTCTATGCTTTGTCCCACGTGATGGGAGTTAGAAGCACACTGGTCTTCCTCATTATTATGTGCTTCTGTGACTGCCACATCTATATCTATCTCTGTCTGTGTGAAGTCTGTTTATATCTGTGTTTATCTCTGTCTCTGTTTGTCTGTCAATATCTGTCTTTGCCTCTGACTGTCTGTCTATGCCTGTCTATCTCTGTGTCTCTTTCTATCTGTCTATATCTACATAGGTCTTTATCTACATCTCTGTTTATATCTATGCCTCTGTCTATGTCTCTCTGTAAGTCTATGTCTATGATGGCTTCATTTGTCTCAGGATCCATCTACATCCATGTTTATATCTCATCTATTTCTGTCTATCTCTCTTCTCTATCTCTATCAATATTTATCTCTATGTGTGCATACATTTCTGATGACCTTGGAATATCCTTTGTATAGGATAGGTCTTCTTCACATGGGATAGATTCTCGTAAGATTGTGAGTAGAATTTTGAAGGTGGACATCTGTAGGCTTAATAATGACCTCTCTGAAAATATATTCATTTCCTAGTTCTGAGAATTCCTAGTTTCTGAGAACTCATGAGAACAGAGTGATTATTCCCTTACATGCAAACAATGTAATAGAGTTAAGGATTTTGAGAGAATGAGTGTATATTTGAGTTTTCAGATAAGCCTCAAATGTCTTCACAGATATTCCTATATGCTAGAGAAAGAGCTAGCTAGGTAGGTGGTGCGATATTAAGATAGTGAGATAGAGTGAGCCAGTAACAAGGGTACAGGCTGTGAAGATGAAGGCAGAGATTGCAATGATGTTTTTATAAGCTAGGGAACATTTGCACACAGCCTCTGAGTGCTGTAGATATCCAGAGGAGAGTCTCTCCAGAGCCTCAGGGGGGGGGGGCGGGGCGACTGTTAATACCTTTATTTTGCTCTTTTGCGTTAATATTTAAGAGAGAATGAATATCCATTGCCTTAAATTTTTCATAAAAAATTTTCAATATATTTTCATCATATTTTCCCCTCCCAATTTCTCTTGTCTTAAGCCACAGGCTTATGATGATTTGTTATGGCAGACACAGGGTCCTGGACATGCAAGGAAAAATGTCCATTCTTATTGCCATCAATTTCTATTGAAAGCATTTCTGTCTGTCTTGATTGATTTGGGGAAGCAAAATGTGGTTTTAGTGGGATCTATCACCTACAGAAACAATGGATACCTCCACATTACTGGAGCCCTTGAAGTGCTATTAAAACTACTTTGAAATTGTATGATTAAGCTATTACTGAAGTATCATAAAAGTGTTTATAAATGTGTTTATTATTCTAAACCACAAATTTGATTTTGCGGCAGTTGAAGAAATAACATAATTGCTTTTCTTTGTAATATCTGTCACCTATCTATCTATTATCTATATAATGTATGCATTATTAGCTCTTTGAATTTCCTACAGTGGGTTTTGATCATACTCATATATCCCCACCCCACCCCAACTCTTACCAGATCCATTCTCCCTTTCTTTACCCAAATAACTTGGTGGTTTTCTTTTTTTCACAACCATTTTTTACTGCTCAAATATTATTGGATATGTGGTCTTTCGCTGGCACGTGATGAATTTACCACGGGCTACATTCTTAGAGGAGACTCTTTCTTCTCTTCTCAGCCACTAACAATTGCCAACTAGCTAAGCAGCTAGGGATGGTGTGTCTGCTTTCCATCCCCGTGTTGGGATTTGGTCTGGCATGGTCTTTTACAAGTTTTGTGCCCTGCTGTGCCCAGGAGATAATGTTTTCTTATAGTCATTCACAGCCTCTGGCTCTTACATTTTTACTGTCCCTCTTCCATAAGGATCCCTAAGCAGTGTGTGTGTGTGTGTGCGTGTGTGTGTGTGTGTGCGTGCATGTGTGTGTGTGTGTGTGTGTGTGTGTGTGTGTGTGATATTCTTTTGGGGGCTGAGCATTCTGCAGTGTGTTCTTCTCTGAGTTTTGGCCAGTTGCAGGTCTCTATGTTAATCACCCTCTACTGCAAATAGAAGCTTCTCAGATGAGGGTTGAGCTACAGGTATAATGATAAATCATTAGGAATCAGTTTCATAACATGTCCATTTAGCAATATAATGTAAGTAATAGGTTCTCACTCGAGGCCTATGATCTGTCTTAAATACCCCAAGTAGTTTGGATACAGGGCATACTTTATTTCCCCCAAAGTCACCACCCTGTAATGTGAACACTGGAATAAGCAATAAGTAAATAAATGAGAAAGTAATTATTGGCTAATATATTCATATTAGAGGTGGAAACCAGCACCCAGAGATCTGAAGAAGACTTGGGTAGTGGGAGATCTTCCAGCCAGTCTTTAGGTCCTGGATTGTTTTGACACACCTTCCATGGAAACCTCACCTACCTGTTCAATCCCCTGCTTCCTGTGGCCCACAATCACTTTATATCCTAGCACTGGATCCTGTGGGGTGCAGGCAGCACATGTGAGCATTCTGTTTTGTACTGTATCCCCCAAGGCTCAGTGATTGATAGATCAAAAATGCGCTCATAGGTGTTTCTCTCCTAATTTTAGACACGCATGTGACTTACCTCCTGAACAAGTAGATGCCTGCCTTCAATTATTTGTTTTTGTTTACATACTGCATAAGTATGCCAGAGGCCCATAGTAGGTGCTCAACAAAAAAAAAAAAAGATTCTTCGACATAATTGAATTTTCTGGTAGTTGATCTAGACAGACGGGTGGATAGATATAAATTAGTAAAGCAGATTTGAACCATGTGTTGATCATTGAAAAGTCGTTTCATTTTTAGCCAAGATAAATGCTTTTTTAATGTGTAAAGAAATCTATAATTTTCTGTGCTTTGAATTAAAGCTCCCACTTCCCAGGTTTCCTGCCCGCTTCTGGCTGCCCTTAATGAGCTAATTTACCCCACCGAGGCGAGAGATTTCCTCTTGGGAAAGGGTTTAGATGGGCCTCTCACATCCAGGGCCCCAGAGCGTTTCCTTTCGGGGCTTTAAACACTCTGAACGTATTTAAGAGAGAAGCCAAGAAACAAATCTGTTGTTTTAGCTTTATTCCTCGAGGCTCAGCGGCTCGGTTTTCCTTCCCCTTTGATCATGTTCACTGGAGTGGCAGGCCTGGAAACTGCCAAGAAGGGCTGGGTCTCTTTAGGAAGCCTGGGCAGGGGACCCACCCAGCTCTACACAATGAAAATAAAGTTGTCAAGCCTTTGAGGTGACTGTGAAGATTTATTCTTCCTGGGCAAATTGGTAAGACATTTACATTTTTTTTCTTAAAAAAAAAATAAAAGCTCTGATGAACTTGATAAAGGAGCCCTGGTTTGAATGCGGAAAACAGATTCGGAACGTTTCCCATTGCCCACCTGGGTTTTCAATGTTCACCACAGAACCTGTCCTGTGGAAGTGAACTTGCCCTTCGTATCAATGACAGGCCCATCAGGGGATTACTTTGGGGATGTCACAAAGCACATGTTTTTGTTGTTTCAGAATGGAAGCCTTCGCGAGATAGGAGGTCTCCAAAAGCTGTCCTAGAACTTGCCACCTTCTCCACACACACGGTGGTCCTCAGCTGCTCCCATAATTAGACATTTGCTCTGTTACGGTTTGGTTAGTTCCATTGCATACTCCAGAGAGGGATGTGCGATATTTTATTAGGCATATATTGAAATGGCTACCATCCTTCCTAAATACAAGCACTGCTGTCACGAAGTGTTTGAGCTGGTCGTGGGTCACCTCAAGCCCCAGGAATCCAGGAAAGGAAATGGAAGCCGTGTGAAGTATCTTTCGCTCACATTCCAGAAAATTATTTTATCCGGGGACCATCTGCCAACCTAACTGAGAGGATGGTCTCAATATTTTTAAGTCATAAAGACTATTATGAATGAGTTTTTAAATAGATGGAATTTTAGATTAAAACCCAACCCAATCCAAGCTCAGACAACAAGCCCTCCCCAAACACCAGGAATCAACGAGCCTAGGCATGTATCAGGTGAGAATGGTGGGTGTTTTAAAATCATTGGGTCCCCCCCCCACACTTTTGGGAAAACTAGAGAATTGCTTTGAGTTCATTTGATGGAGCAGCCCTGTCTTTGTTTCGACTGGGCTCAGGACTGAGCCTGTGGAATGGTGACGGACGGAACTGGGTTTGGATTCCTTTGTGGCCCTTCTTCTCTGTGTCACCTTGGGTATATTTTTAATTCGTGTTCAATTAGCTGAGTTGTAATATTGGAGTAACTGCACTTTGCTGGAGGAACCCTTTCAGGCTATAAAGATCAAAGAGAGGCTCAGGTTACACGGGTGACCGGGGATTACTGCAGTAATGCAGACACTTGAGGAAATGTGCCAAGTGATCACCACACAGGATACAGCAGCCCTTCCCAAGGAGCCCTGCATATTTATGGCAGGGCTTCTTCCTGTCTCTTTTCTCTCTCTGTGTGCCTGTCTACAAGCAGCTGACACGGACTTTCCCTCTCAGCGACTTTCTACCACGGTTTCCCTGACCTTGTTTGGTTTCCAGTGGTCAGGGAACTCGATTTCCTCAGCCTGGCTCAGCCTCTGGACACTTGCCCTTGACTCAGGATTCCATCTCCAGAATCACGTGCAATGGCCAGGCCAACAGGGTCTTGCATATGGCTGCTTGGCTGTTTAGGGGACTAGGCTGGATAACCTCCATCTAGCCCCTCAGTCCTGAATCCCTTCTTCCTTCTCAAGCCTACTGGTACACCAGCACATCACACGGGCTGATTTCTAGAACCCATTTGGGCTCTAACTCAGGCTCATGTCACTTTAGGTTTAGCCGATGAGAGGCATTAGAAGGAGATCAGGTGGTGGAGGAGGGAGAAGCTTGACCTACTAGTTGGCTATGGTTTAGGGTCTACAGACTCTGTTCATTACAACTTTAGTAACAATACTCTTGTCCAGGCCTAGAGGTAGTAATGGTTGCCAGCTTTGCCGGCTTTGCTATGCTTAAGCAGTGTTACTTTGTTCTCCAACTCTGTCTAGTTTTATAAATTGTCCTTTCAGTCAAGTCTTGCCAGCGAACTCTGAATGGGCAGAACCTTGGCTGACAGAGGAATTGTCAGGTATGGCATATCAAAATGGATTAGAAGCTCCCCAGGGCAAGCACCCAACTTCATTTGCATAGTTGTAAAAACTAGATAGGTAGATGGTCCTAACGGCTAGGCTGATGTGTCGTAGGTTTCAGTAGCTGGAAATGCCAATCATTGCTAGTTTTTGCATGTTTATGTGAAAGAAATAATCAATTCTGTATGTTTTGGAGACAAAAGGGTCTCCACACATATCTATCTATCTATCTATCTATCTATCTATCTATCTATCTGCCTATCTATCTATCTATCTATCTATCTATCTATCTATCTATCTATCTATCTATCATCTATCTATATTTTGACAAACGAGTCACATCCAAGCTAATAACCTCCCTCCACAGTGGCGCTGTTCTCAAGTGGAACAATGATTCTTTTTTGTAAGAGATGATAATGTGACAAAACTTTGTAGGAGATTATTTAAGAGCAAGATAGGGAGCACATATTATTATTTGATTGCTGAAACAATACAGAGGAGTGGGTCTGGTCTGCAGTATGAGAGGGCAGTAGTGGATCATGCTCTGAGTAGATAGGGAAAGCGGTTGGTGCCATTGAGCTGATGCAACTGTCCCTTTGTAATCAAAAGTTTTGGGCGACTAAGAGTCAGTCAGTCATGACGTAGAACATGATCACATTTACAGCCAATCACAAAACCTCTGTGCCCTATGTGGGTGGATTTTCAGATACCCCACAATTTGACTGTCATCTCCAGAGAGCCCAAAGACTTGAGCATCCACTGTTAAGATCAGGGGTGAGCCACGTGTGGTACCTGCGTAATTACCTGTTCTCCTATAACCATGACAGACACAAATCATTTACGGTGGCTGTTCCTGTAAGATGTCTGTTTCATCCATTATGTGATGGGAGCAGACACTAGCTCTTGTTTTCAGTGTTTCAGGGACAATGGTAAGTAGTTAAGAACCTTGACTTTGGCCGATGGTGTCAGACAAACTGAGTGCTCAGCCTACTCTTTCTACTTCTAGGGGACTGAATGCAGGCAAGTTACTTCGTCCTTCTGGGCCTCAGCTCGCCAGCTGTACACTGGTGACAGGAACTGAGCACTTGTAATTTGCTAAGGCACGCAAAAGCTTCGTAAAAGAATGAATACTGAAAATGTCCGAAACCGTTATTTGTGGGAAACTTCCCGAAAGATTGCAGACTGGCACATTCATTGTGCCCTGCCCTGTTCCCTGTACCTCCTCTGCGAATTTAATCCAAGCTGTTTCTGCTAGCAGCTTGAACCTGTGACCTTCAGAAGCTCGCCTCCGGCATTTACGATGGCCTGAGTTGCCCCAAGAGTTGTGTCTAGGGAATTTCCACCTCTCCTTCCCCAGCCTGGGAGAGTTTCAGAGAATGCTTGGGGTAGGGCTGTGAAGAACCCACCTCCTCACCTTGTTGCGGGACTCATTCTGGGGGTGTATTTTATGTTCTAAGGCTCTGCCTACATGGGTTCAAGATGAGGCTGGAAATTTGCCAAGAATTAGCAACTTTTGCTTGACTTCCCGTTCCTGATCAGCATTTCCCTACTTGGTGCCTCCTCACAGAAATTCCTTAATGTAAGAATCTTTGCCTCAGTGGGCTTGGTCAGAATGCCAGCCACTATGAAGAGTATCGTTTAAGTCACTCAAGTCTCTAAAGTAGAAGTCTCATTTCACAGACGTGGGAACAGAGTCATCCTAAGGTCACTGCATTACGCAACTCCACCTGGATTCCAGCCTCCAGGTGTCCTGGGATGGAAGGTGCACCTGTCTCCAAATCCTTCCTCTCCATTTCTGTAAGCAGGAGAGAGAGGCAAGAGTGGATGCTCTTTTGAGACAGTTTGTGTTGAGAAGGGAGACGGGAACTTGGATCAAGTTAAAGGAAAGGACTGAACCGCTTATCACAAAGGCTGACTCCTGTTGCTTCAGTACCACCTTGCAGGGTGATACCCTCTGATGGCAGCAGGAAAGGGCTGCAGGGGGAGGGAGCCAACCTGAGTACTATTGTATTTCCACACGCCCGCACTTTGCAGCCTTCTTGATGCTGGCATCAGCTTGCTTCGTGCTGAAACCGCTTATTAAAGTCTAGACGCAACATAAAAGCACGTAAATTGGTTCCAGCCATCTCTAGTAAAAACTTCAACTGGAGCTCGGAAGGGATTGGAGCATCTCTTGGCATAATTAAAATTGACTCTTAAAGTTTCTTTAGCGTAATTGGTAACACTTTCTTTGGAAGTTGGTGAAAGCCTCTTGCTGGGAAGGTTAAATGCATTTCTGTGTATAAGATCAGAATTCAAATATAGTTTTATGGACACATTTACAGTTATGTTCTACCCGGGTGGTCTTTTTCCCCCTGTATCTCTTCTATTTAAGATTTATGCTGTCATTCACCGCAGTCTAAATGTGTTTTGATAAAAAGAAAAAAAATGAGCCGCTGCTGACGCATTTCAAACAGAGAGCCGGTAATATTTTGAAACTTTCAGTAAATTGAACTGCAGTTTGGCTTAACCCAAGCTCCCTCTTTCCCCCCAAGCTCTTCACTGGGAGTGTAGCGCTTAAACTTTGTTTGTTATCCAGAAATTGAAAGTAGCTACTTCTCTTTAGCTGCATCCAAAGGTAGGGAGGACCAGCTTTCTAAAGATGGCTAAGTACTTGCTGTAGATGCACTGATCTGCCCTTCATGCCTTTAGACCAAATGTGTTTGCTCATGTGACTGTCCCTGCGTGTTGGGATGCTCCTCCTTGGTCTGTGTCTCCTGATGGTCTTGTCAGTGTGTGTGGGGGGGTCACAGTTGAAAAGCCTATGTTTTGATCATGGATGAAGTTTCAAATTCTCTGTACTGTCCTAGTTGTGACTTGGGAGGGGCATAGACAGATTTTACCTTAGAGAAGACTGGCTTTCCCTTATTACTGGGGTCAAGATTTCATCTTTGTCTTAGGACTCATCCTTATGGAGCAAAGCAATGAGGCATCTGTAGAGCAATCCGATGTTGCCTGTCCACATGGGAAAGTGTGAGGAGTGTTAGGAAGATTGACCAAGAGATAGAAAAGTCACCCTGATCCTAGGATTCAAAGGCAGCAACTACTTTTTATTTCTCTTTTGTTTTCCATAATAATGGTCTATAGGAATATGTATTTTGTATGATTTTGATTTTGGTTATAGAGATAGAATTTTTGACTAGCATATAAATAATTAAAATTACACACTAGACCTTCACGGAACCCAGTATATTGAAAATGCAGAAAAACGTGCAAGTGGAGTGACTAGGACCAGGAAGGTGCTTTTCTGGCCTCTTTTTTCTTCTCGGATGTGGGTATATTTTCTTGCATTATTTCTGGACAAACATGCCTTACCTGAAAATTCAAAATGCAAAGTGCTCCCACACTGGCATTTCTTTCAGTGTCTATATCACTACTCGAAACAGTTCCTATTTTGGAGAGCTTAGATTTTATGTTTTCAGACTAGTGATTTTAAACCCATGATACCCTCATTTAAAGGCAATGCCCATTAATATCTGGTATTTATTTCTTTTTTTATTTTTATACACATTGATTTTTTAAACTGAAAATTGTGTGTGTTTGTGTACGCGTGCGCGCGCGCGCGTGTGTGTGTGTGTGTGTGTACATGTGCACATGGGCAAGTCTGTTCTCTTTGCATGCATGCAATGTCTTACTCTAAGTTTTCAGCCTGGTGTTTGAGAAAGATTCTCTCACTGAATCTGGAGCTTGTCCTTTTCAATAGACTGGCTGGCCAGAAAGCCCTAAGGCTCTGCCTGCTTTTGTCTCCCAGCTCTAGGGTTATAGCGGGCACCAGGGTTCCTGACATAAACAGCCACATTCAGCCTTCTATGTGGGCGTTGGACGTCCAAACTAAGGGCCTCGTGCTTGTGCAGCAAACGTTTAACCCACAAAGCCATCTCCTCAGCTACTTAATATGCAATTCTACTATCAATGCATATTTGATTTGATTTTGCTTTAAAGTTCACTTTATTTTTAAGACTGATTAGTTGTTAATCGATAGTCATAAATAAAACTATTTTAGAAATTATTGTACTGTATTTATATCATTTTTACCTCCGCTTCTCCTCTTCCAACTCCTGTGTATTTTACTCCTTCCCAAATTCATGACATTTTAAAATACACACACACACACACACACACACACACACACACACAGACACACAGACACACAGGTGTACTTGTATGTGTCTGTGTTTAGGGCTGACCACTTCAGTTAGATACTCTAGAGGAGGCTGTCTCTGGAAAAGACTGATTCTTCCTCTCAGTAGTCATTAGTGACTTGTAGCTCTTCACCTAAGGGTAAAGGCTTAGGAGATTTCCTCCATCCACGTGGCATGCCAACTGGTATTACCATTATTCAGGCTTTGTTTATGATCAATATCATTGAGATTTGTTGGATTCACGTCTCTGTCACATGTAGAAGAAGACACTATCACATAGCAGATGTTGTGGGTCTCTGTGTCTTAAAATCTATCTGCCCTGCTCTGAGACTTGGTACAGAAATGGTGTTCTGGATATTTCTCTTGGGGCTGGGCATCCCATGGTTAATTGTTCTCTGAGCTTTGATGAGAGGTAGGTGTCTATGATGGTCTCCATTGCTGCATAAAGGAGCTTCTTTATCTGTGGACATAAGAATTAGTATTTAGAATGTGGTTAGAAATGCTATACTTTAGAAATATGACAGTAGTTTCTCTTTTAGGGCCCGTGATCTCCCCAGTTATGGGTTGCTGGCTCAGTTTCCAGTAGCAGGCATGAAGTACCTCCTGGTGAGTGGTCTTTAAGCTCAAGTAGACAACTGTTGGTTACCCCCAAGGTCTGAGTACTACTCTTGCACCCTTGGTATCTTGGTATCTTGCCATTCTGGTCATTGTTGTGGTTCATAAGCTTTATATTGGTTTTGTGCTGCTGACTGCTTTTCTTTCTTGACAGCTTTGGATACTATGAGAGCTAGTTTTTAAGGAGGAGGCTTCCGGGTCTGTTCCAGCTTGATTCCTTCAAGTCCTGTGTCTGAAGTGCGTAGTGTTTTCAACTATTTGATAAATCTCATTAAAATGAAAACATAATGTAATCCCACTATGCAGACAGTAATTTCTTGGTCATTCTCTTATTAGAAGATAATGTTTCATATGCCTTATTATAATAATGCTGCAAGCTGCCAATATAATTGTGGATTAATATCTATTTGTTTACTGTGTCTAGGATTATTTCTGTCTCATAGATTCCCCCAAGTGAAGCTGCAAGATCAAAGAGAATGAAATTAAGTCTCATGATAACAGTGATAGGTAACTCTTGAACATATCCTGTTGATTTACAGATACAACATACAGCATTAGCACTCTGAGTTATGATTGTTTTAAATATTCATGTTATTTTGACAGAAAAATGGCTTCCTTGTTGATCGCCATGCTTGACAATTCCATTTGGTGTGCACACTGGGATCCTCTCAAAGGAGTCCTCTTCCATGCCTCACTCATTTAGTGTGGAATTTTGTGCTTTGTAAGATATTGATCTGTCTTAGATACTGTATAATTACAAGTGCGTTAAATATGTTTGGGTCATTGTTTTTATTTCCTGCAATTTGGAAAGAGCAGGTTTTTGTTTATTTGTTTGTTTTGCTTTGTGGGCAGGACAATGTGGTACAGATACCATTCTTGCTTATTTCATGATGACTGTGGCCACTCTGGGAGTTCAGTGGTGATGTTCCAAGATGACATTGTCTTGGTTTCTGGAAGGACATCATGAAATGTACTTACCTTTCAAGTTTCACATATCCGTTGTTCTGGCTTTCTGGTGCTCTTCTTTTGATACTTTTGATGAACAACCCCAAAGCTCTTTGATTGATTCTAGAGACAGGATCTTGAGGGAGAAATTCAGGGGAGTTTTTTTTCTCTTGTGCAATCACCATACTTTTATTGAAATGGGCAGGAAGATGTGGATGAGATAAAGTCTGAGCTGAAGCAGGACAAAAGGGGAACTGACTTTTTAGACTCTACCTGGACGTTGTGTGTGTGCACATTTATGTAGACACATGTGTATGTGTGGATATACATATTGACCTAGATTCCACTGACTCAAAGCAAAGATTCATACGTAGGATTTTATTTTTGGAAATGGTATTAGGTGGCTGGAATGGAAGACTGGAGAGAATGCAGCAAACGAGGACAAAAAGCCGATTGTAGTGTATATTACTAAGCTGATTCTTGCTAGGGTCATGAGATCTCAGTCTGGTGTCTGGAGAAATCATGTAAGATTGTCTCCAGAGAAGAAGAAATATTTATCCATGGATTTGCAAACTTCATGGATCGAGGTGTTCTATGAGTCGGTAATGCCTTCATGCTTTTAGGTTTGTACTGGTCAGGGCAGCTGGTAGGTTTCTTACTAGCGGCGTTCTTTATGCCTGTGGCAGAGAGATTCCCAGGCAGAAAAGTGAAAGGTCCTCAGCGCCGCTGATGTGAAGTGCCACTCTGTCCTAGTGCATACGGCTTGCTACTGTGGGAATCTGGGAGCAAGCCCGTCTCCCATGGGGTGCAGTGATCACAGGTGTGTCAGGACAGCTACAAATGTGGTCTGACACATTTGCAGATGACAACATTGTTGTGCGGTGTTAAAGGGTTGGATACTCTTGTGTGGGAAGGGTCCATGAAAAAGATTGTCTGTGGGACACAAGAGAAGGCAGGGAATGTATCACAACTACATATATATATATATATATATATATATATATATATATATATATATATATATATATATATTCCCTGCTTAGTTTGGTTGATTCTGAAACCTGGGTGGATACACATAAATGAACTTAATATCAAAGTTTTATTGTTTGATTCTTCTTTTAGGGTGGGAAACCTCTAAATAGAGGTTTCCTCCTACTTCCTATATCTTCTAAGCTTGGCCAGTGAGAACACTGCAATTCCTAAAGTAATCGACTCATGTACAGGACATGCCGTACAATCAGAACCCAGAGAGCCGCCCGAGGCTTTTCAGGGTCTTCTGGAGGTAATGGGATATTCTTTTTTTGTTCTGGAGGGATGGTAGCTTTAGGAATACCCACGAGAGCTTGAGAGAAAATACTTAAACCCCAGCTGAGCGAGAAATAGAGTCATGACACCAAGAGAAGCCAGGTCTTCATGGGATGACATTGTTTGAATTCCTGGCTTCACCCATCCATGGCAAAAAACGGTAGCTACTTTAATCAGTGAAACACCTGTTTCTATAGAAACCAGATTGACTAGGGTTTTCTGTCAATCAAAAGAACCTCAGATGCTTTGAGTTTATCACTATTTAAGATCAATCTTTTGAAATTTATTTATACATTTAAGTAATTTTATTAGTATCTACTCTGTACCCGCTGCTGTGAAAAAGTTCGGCTTCTCATTGTATGGAGAAGAAAAGGATCTAAATGAAAATTTAGATCATTTTAATCGCTAGGAATATAGAACACATGGCCTTAAGTTGGTATGGCTTTGAGCATTACTGCCTTTAGAAAAGGCATAGAAGAAAAAATTTGATTCTCAAACTGATAAGATGGGAGAGATGCAGCTTAAGAAAAAGTCAGGTTAGGGAAGGGGGCAAGATACCTTTTAGGTCGATAGTAGAATTTGAAGAAATTCTATGCTACGTATTTCTATTTATGTCTTTATTACCTTGATGCAAGAATACAACATATTAAGTAGCCACAAAAATTCACACGCATATGACAGTAAATGGTTTTGCTCCCAAACCTCTTGTTTTGCTGGATGGCTCTGCACATCTGAGTTGGTCTCAGAGAGTGTAGTCGTGTGCTGTTACCAACTTCAGTTTAGCTAAGAACGTTACTGAGCTTGCCTGATGTCCTCACATACGTGAGATCTTGACTGGGATGCATAGGGTTTGCTTTACACATCTCTTCCTTGAGCAAACTAGCTAAGGTGTGGTTACATATGAAAAAGAGGAATGAGGGATGAAATGGAATTGGAGGCTTCGTTCACATCACCTTTGCTGATATTTCGTTGGCTGGAACAAATCGCATGACTGCATTCAGGGACAGGAGTTGAGTGCTACAGTTATAAGGCCTAAAACAAAGGACCAGCGGAAAGTGAAAGATCAAGGCTCCTCTGTACCAAGTCTTTCTCTGCCTTGTCAGTTCCCAAATAATGAGATGGAGACTTATTAATCACAAAAGATTGGCCTATGGCTTAGATTTGCCCCACTAGCTCTTATAACTCAAATTAACCCATATCTTTTAATCTACATTCTTTTACGTGGTTCTGTTACTGTTAATCTGTAATACCCATCCTGTTTCTTCTCCATCTGTCTGGTGACTCCGCGTTTCTTCTTTCCAGAGTTCTCTCTGTCCAGAAGTCTATGTTGTACTGCCTGCCTAGCTTGTGGCCATTTTGCTTTTTATTAAACCAATCACAAGGACATATCTTTACACAGCGTAATCAAATATCTTACAACACTCTCCGTCCTCAAAACCCATTGCACATACAGTTGAAATACTTGTAGTTAGCTAAATTAATACCAATACAAATGGTTTGATTTGTTGGAGTGTAGACCATTTAGTTCTCAGGTCTCTGCAAGAATAGGCATCCTTCAATAGAGGCTTGTTCAAGTTAACTCACCTCTAAACAGCTGGAGCTTCTACAGAAATAATTCATTATTTGGGAACATTTAAATTAAAAAGTTTTCTTTTTTACTTAGAACATCTCACTATACTTTATAAAAATTAGGTTTTGTGTGTGTGTGTGTGTGTGTGTGTGTGTACTCAAGTTCAGCTTTGGGCCTATGTTTTCTACTATCGTTGTGAAAAAATAATTAAGTATGTATACTATGTTCTTTTGACATATATTAATGTAAAGTTTTAAAAGGAGAGTATAAGTGAATCAGAGAATTATTGCCAATTGTCTTTACATTTTTAAAAATTACAATATTACTTTTGGCTGTCTGGTGTTAGAATTTATGCAATACTTAGCCTTTGTAATCTCAGTTTTTTACCTTTCTACTTTCTAGGCTTCCAACTATAAATATATAGGGTGGTGGTCAAGAATAAGCCCCTATGGTCAGTTACTGTGTCTACAACTAGGTTCTCCTGAGATGAGTCAGATGGATTGAATAGACTGCTTTCAGCCTCAGTGTTACCTGTGCAAAGCAGGTAGATTAATGCCTCTTCTATTGCTGTCATAGTAGCTAAGTGAGGTACCATGTGCAGGATCTATGGCCCAGGGCTTCAGAGGTAACTAACACGTGCTTGGTTGTTAACTCTTGCCCCATTTTCTGAGCTTGTCTTCTGTCTCCTGTCATCAACAACATTCTTGAATATCAGTGACCTTCCACGAAAACATCTACTAAAGCTGGTGAAAGCAGCTCAGAAATAATTTCTGTAAGACGTTTCTCAAACAGACAAGGAACTGGGAGATGGTCCCAGCAATGATTCCAGTGTGTGGGAAGGACAAAATAAAGGTCATAGGGCCAGAGCTCTGTCCTGCTCTTGTAGCCATTCCGTGGGTGTGTTCCCTTTCCGTTTTCAGCCAGGTGTTCTTATACCCTAACTTACTTGTCTCACCAGCTCCATATTTCTATGCAAAAGCCTTCACTTTTTCTTTTGGTGCATAATTATGGTTGATAGTAACTAAATAGTAACTAATTGTATGTTTCAAAATAGCTAGCAGAGATCCTTTTGAATCTCCCCAACACTGAAGTATTAGATGTTTGAGGTGATCCTTGTGCCCATTCGCCTAATCTGATCATTGAAGTTTTGTACTTTATACTGCAAATGTATATGTATGTGTGTGTGAATTATATGACTGCTTTGCCAAAGACTATTAATAAGTTTTGATTTATTTCACTTGAGGTGGAACTCAGGCACTAACATTTTAAAAAGTTCCCCATGCAATGCTAACGTATACAGCCAGGGTGAGTACCATCGATGAACTGATACCAATTTCTAGGCAATATTTTTATTTTATATTACTCCTTGGTGATCCCATTCTTGTCTCTTGTTTCCTTCAACCTGCAAATACTCATTTGGAAGAGATGTTTTCTTAATAAAAAAACCCCCAGCATTCTTTATGCAGTAAATGCACTGATGGTTTTATTACAGAATTCTGGGAGCTGGCTGTGACACAGCACCATTTTGTAGACTGATTAGAGATTTTCCTTAGTGGACTCTTAAATGTCCTTCTGAAAGTGATAATAAGTCACTCGTGTGCAATAAGAAAAACTCTCTCTTGTACTTGAGCAATGATTTATCCTCTTTCATGGATGTCCAGGTTTTTCTGGGAGAGGCATTATAGTAGAGCAAAGAGCTCCAACCCCAGTTTTGGAAAAAGCCCCGAGTTATACTTAGCTTTTAAATTATGAAGTTAAATGGAATTAAGTTCTCTGTTTCCTTACTGGCCCTCTCCAGAATATCTTGATGTAATGTATGGAGTAGATGTCACTGGGATTTTCTCTACAGGTAGATGAGGAACGGACAGGAGGTTAATGGAGATTAGAGGACCGGCTCCATACAGTTCCAACAGGTCCTTCCTCCCCCATTCTCATTTTTCCACTTTCTCCTGCTCCCCTTGGTCAACACTCATATCCATGGACAATGGATTGATTCTTCTCTGTGTGTTCTATCATCAGTGCTGAGAACCTGTTGGAAGTATGGGTACTTGCACTTAATTCTTCCAATTTTTATAAGGACAGTCAGAGAGGTGGATTGATAGGACCGTGGCAATGTTCCTGAGGTGGGTACATAACTGATTGACATTTCCTAGTTCCCTTGCATTAAACATGGTCATTTATTGATCTTTGGTCAAGGGAATGTGGAGGGAAGCAACAGATCCTCCTTTCCAGGCCTCCAGTCTCCCAGATGCATCCTGTGCTAGACTTTCCCACCTGTTCTCTCTCGATGTATTTGAAGATGATGAGGAAACAAGAAAGAGTCCGGGGCCCCAAATCAAGCTTGAAGAAGCTACTGGATAAAGAAAACCTGTGTAGCATGATTATACCAGCAAGAAAACACCCTTGAGGTTTTTAGGTTTGTTGTTTTTCTGACCTTGACTAGCACTAGAAGGAATGAGAGAGGAGTGGTTGCTTACGATGTGGGGAACAATTGGGAAGGGGCAGCACCTCTGAGATGTTCCCTACACTGATGCAACTTCATCTGCTCCTTCTTGTGTTCTGTCCCTCCCTACTCTGTAGGGTTTACCGGACAGTCCTTCCTTGTAACAATTTTATTCTTTAGTAGTGGGGCTGGAACCCAGGACCTTGTGCATGCTGGCCAAGTGCTGTGCTACTGAGCCGCTTCCAGCTAATCCCTCCTCTCCTTCTTGGGGTCTCAGTTTGGGAATCTAACTTAAGATGTTCCTCTGCTAGCATAGAAGCCCAGGCTTTCAGCACTAATTTCTCTCATTTTATTCAAAAGCAATATTCTCTACATGCCTAAAGGCTATAAACAATATATTATTTTCACAATTTGTTGCTAATAGAAAACAATAAAGAAACTTACTTTACTTAATGACCTTGTTTTCAAATTCAAGGGAGGTCTAACTGGGAAAGATTTTGAATACAAATTTTCTTTCCTGATCAGCAAATATATAATAATGTACAAAATAATATATAATTCATGCATAAGCTATATAATATCATATATGTATAATCATGTATAATGTATAATTTGGGCATATGTTATGCAATATACATGGTATATAATTATGCATAATATATTTTATAAACACATATATGCATGTATATATATATATATATTCCTCTTGAAGAACAGGCATCTAAGAAAATTTCTTGTCTGAGGGAAATTTGAAAACTATTTTGTATTAATTATAAAGACTTAGTCAAGCAGTAGAAGTAAAAACATTCCCAGTTTACCATCTTTTCAATGCAAACACGGTTCCTTTAAAGAAGGTGGCCCAGATGATGAGGCCCCTCCTTTGCAAGGCCTTCTGGCTTTTCTGTTGGTTGCTGCTGTTGAGCAGTACCCGGCTGAGCAGAGGGAGAGGCATGATGAAGAGCGAGCGTGCAAAAAGCGATTGCTTTAAGCACCTTGGCTTTTCCTTTCATATCTGCAACGTGATCCTATTATTTTGAGGCAATGGGTCCATTTAAGTGTGCCTGGCTGGGGGTTTGCTGTTTTCTTCTATTCTTCCCTTTAAATCTTTTTTGTCAGCCATGTTCTCCTTGACTAGCACAGCAGCTGTCCGGGTAGTTATAATCCCATTAATAGGCCTCTATTATGTCAGTAATATATTTATAGAGAAATTAGTCACCTGGGGTTGTTGGGTGGCTTTCCGTTTAGACACAGTGTACCTTAGAAAAAGCACCACCATCTCCTCCTTGTCAGATGAGGCTGCAGCCTTTGTCCCTGGTGCCATATTGGCTCAAACAGATTAGCAATTAGCATGGAACATGCCTTCCTCTGCTTGCAAAGCTCCCCTAATCTGCACCACCTATCATATTGCTCTCGAGCTTTTATGATAAAGCTGAGATTATAGATGTGTCTGGCTGTACGGGGCTTATAGTATTAGGTGAAAATATGGCAAGCATTAAATGACCATCCTGGTGGGAAAGGTAGGGAATTTAACCGCAAAGACCTTTGAAACTTGTTCAAGTGCATCTGGGTAGCGGCCTAAATTTAGTAGCGAATCTTCTTCCATAGACTCCACTTATTTTTCTAAGGAGGTTTTACATTCTTGACATCTGAACTTGGGGCTAATTATATTCTCTGAAGAGGAAAAGGAATGACAAAGTGTTCTCCTGGGCTTGGGCTGTTAAAGGCTGATTGACAGTATGAGAATATATTAGATTATTAAACGATCCACTGTTTGTGGGTTGAGGTTCAGTCTTTGGAAACTTATCCTGGTCTATGACCATAAAACACAGGGTACTTTTTAAAAACTAGACATCATAATAATGGGGTGACATTGAAAGTCAGTCCATATATGATCTTTAATAATGTTTCTTATTTTCTGAAATATGGTTGAATTTTTTAGACACCCAAGGGACCTTCTTCTAGGCTTATCTCAAAGGCTCTTACAGTTAGGACTGCAGGAGTTCATAGGTAATGAAGAATGTTAATTACCAGCTCATTGGTGCTATTTTCAGGACAGTGGTGGGAAATTCTAAATAGGAGAACTGAGAAAGGCAGCCCCACCATCCAGGCTTCAGAAAGTGAAATTGAGCTTTCCCCATCCAACAACCCTCCCCCCCCCCCCCCCATGCACCCGAGGTTACCTGGGACTCTTGACTATTTCCTACCTCCTGGCGGATAGCTAAATAATCTTCATCAGGTTCATCTTCTTATTTAGCTTCTCTAGGATCACGAATAATAGGCTCAAAGACCTTTAATTATGGTTAGAATCTGGGGGGGAGGGAGGAAGGATGAATATGGGACCAGGGAAGAATATATTTCAACTAAGGGAGTCATTTTAGGGTTTACAGGAGACTTGATCATATATGGGATCCCAGGTCCAAGGAGAGATCCCCAGATTGTTCTCTGGACAGAGGAGAGGGTGTCTGAACCGGCCTTGGCCCATAACCATACTGATGAATATTTTGCTTATCACCATAGATCCTTCATCTGGCGATGGATGGCGGTACAGACGGAGACCCACATTGGAGCACCGGACTAAGCCCCCCAAGGTCCAAATGAGGAGCAGAAGGACGAAGAAAATGAAAAGGGAAATAAGGACTGCGAGGGATGCTATCACCCACTGATACAAGGGGACGGATCTAATGAGAGCTTACCAAGGCCAGTTGGACTGGGACTGAACGAGGACGTGATCCAACCAGATTCTCTTAATGTGGCCGGATTCTCTGAATGTGGCTGGCCCGGAGTCTTTCTGAAAAGCCATTGACAATGACACTGGGACTTGTTTCCTCTGCATATACTGGATTTTTGGGATCCACTCTGTTTGAATACTCACCTTCCTGGACCTGGAGGGAGGGGGGAGGAACTTGAACTTCCCACAGGGCAGGAAACCCTGACTGCCCTTAGGGATGAAGAGGGAGGAGGAGAGGGAGTGGGGGGAGTGGGAGGGTGTTGGGAAGAGGAGTATAAATGGAAACTTTTATAATTTAATAAAATTACTTTCTAAAAAAAAAAGAAAGTGAAATTGACTTTCACTGCCGTTAGGCAGCCTTCTGCTTTATGGAGGTGAGTGAAAAGAAGATGGCTGAGGAATCCATCAGCATTTATTTTTGGTTGTGAGCCTAGCCTGAGCCATCTCTCCAGTTCATTAAATTAATTTCTTCTTTTTACTATTTCTTTAAGTATTTTACGTGCATTGGTGTTTTGTCTGCATGCGTGTCTGTGTCAGATCCCCTGGAACGGGAGTTACAGTTCTGAGCGGCCGTGTGGATGCTGGGAATTGAATCCGGGAAGAGAGCAGCCAGTGTTCTTAACCACTGAGCCATCTCTCCACTCCTCTGCTCTCCCCCCTCCCCACCGACATTTATAAAGCACAGATAACATTTCCTCAGCTATGTCGGACTTCTACAATCAATCTGAAGAGACTGTCAGAGAAGCCCGAAGTCTTGTCCAGGTCTGTAGTCTGGGGACCTGATATTGTAAAAGTCTTTTTAAAAAAACCCTATCCATTTGTTGCTCTAGCTTTTCACTCAGTTCTTTTCTTTGCCTTGCTCTCTGAACTCTTCATCAATCTGCCTTGGGCACATGGGTTCAACATGTGGGAAAATTGAGAATGTGGGGCCAGGTTATGGAGTTCTTTCAAAGTCGAATTGCATGTGTCAAAGGAAAATGGATTTGTTTTCATACATAAATTTTCATTCTTAAAAAGTGTTATTTTAAAAATAATTTTTAAAATTTTGAAATTATAATTTAAAACATCATTTTCCCTTCTCTTCCTTCCTTACTTTTATGTACTTCACTCTCAAATTTATGCTTCTTTTTCCTAAAATGTTAAATTATGTGTGCATGTTACACACATGCACACATGTGCACACACATATACACACTCCTAAGTATATAAAGGCAGTCTGCTTGTCCATATTGTATTATTTTTATGTATATGAGTTCAGGGCTGACCACATTGCACTGGATAATCAATTGAGGACCTTTTCCCTGGGGGAGGCGAGTTCTCTAATTCCCAGCATTCCTTAGTTACCTGCAGTTCACTATCTAGAGCTGAGGCTGCATGAGTTTTCCCCCTTCCGCATGAGTATGTCTACTGGTGTTCTTTTCTGTTAGATCGTGGTTAGGCAACCATGTAGGATGAACCTTCCTTTGTGAAGCTTCTCTGACCTTTTAAGGAGACTGTATCTCACAGCAACCTTCCTGTTTTCTGGCTCTTACAATCATTTTGGCTCCTCTTCCACAGGGTCCCCCAAGCCTTAGATGTAGGAGTTGTGTTGTAGATGTGTACGATGTTCAAGTGATATTTATTGGGAAGTCTGAAATGTGTCAGTGGGTTCTTCAAAACTTCTCCTTTAAAGGTTTCCAGAACTCCTGAACAATTTCCTAAAGTTATGGTACAGGATCATGCATAGCACACCCCGTCTCATCATAGCACACTCCGTCTCATCTTGACTTGACTCTGCTCAGTTGCCTTCTCCACGTCACCTCAGGGAAACTATCGGAAACCTCAAGCTCTTGTTCCATGATGCCCAGTAGACCATTCCCAATGATGGGAATGTTCTCTTTTCTGTTCTTTTCAGGGATGAATTGTGGCTCTTGTGTGAGAGAATAATAATTTCTTTTTATGAAATTATGAGGACAATCTTTCATTTTTACCAAATGTTACTTTACTTAAATAACCTCACAAGACCAGTGGCCACTATATCAGACAAATCTAGTGGAGTGAAAATTTCTCTAAAGCCAGGTTAAAGTAGGATGAAATAAATCCTACAGGCTTTCAATGAAGTTTATAGTTTCCTTTAGTATAATTCAGTTAACTTTGACAGTAGAGTAAGAGGTTCAAATCTCACCTCTGCCTTTTGGAGCTGTGACACCGTAAGAGTTTCCTAAATTCTGCATGCCTAGTTGTCCCATCACGAATGGGGAGATGATCATACCTATCTACCAGTGCTTATGTAGAGTTTATTCGCTTGTTGACATAAAACACTCAGAATAGTAGAGACACCCCGAGACCCAGATTTCAAAGCAGACAATGTCAGTGAGACATTCCACACATTGCATGTGGAAAGAATCAGGTGACTAGGAGGACTGAACCAAATTGTGGAATATGGGTAACATCTTATAGGCATATTCTTTCTTTTGACATTCTCTGTTGATTCATGTGTCTGAATATAATTTATATATGTGTACAAATGAGATTGCTCTGCCTAGTCATTTCCTAGAAATTTCAGTATGGTAATAAGCAAAATATTAAACCTGTCTTCAAAAAGAGTCTAGTTGGGTCAGACAGATGACAGAATTCTGGGAATAAAGGCAGCAATTCTTTTTGCTACAGTCTGTGTTGTGCTCCTTTACTAAGGGGCTAGAGAGACTTCTTATTGGGAGAAGGACGTCTCCTCACTCTGCAATCTGACCTGCTTTTGTGGTTAGATTGGAAAACAGAAGGTAGCAAAGGCAATCTTGTTCCAGTTTTGGGCACATGTTATACTGCTATGACAAACTTCCTGAGACCGAGTGCTGTATAAGGAAAAGAAGTTGATGCTAGTTCCTGGTACTGGAAAGTAAAAACACCCAGGCTTGTGTGGCTGCATCTGGTGTGAACTGCATGCCACATGATAGCATGGCAGGCAACTGTGTGCAAGGAATACAAGCAAAAATGTGAGTAGTACTTCTGGAAGTGTCAAACACATGGGGTGATCTTGCTTACGAAAAACTTGCTCTAGCTCTAACTAGCTCAGCCTCAGGGGACCTAACATACTCTGAAAAAAATGGTTACTATTTCTTTTGTGGATGTCATATATATGACTTTATTAACTTCTACTGTGCCCCATCTCTTAAAGATGGGGTGTCATTCAACATAAGTTTTTTTTTTCTTTTTGTCTTTTCTTTGAGAAGAAGATTTGAGCACATAGGCCTTTGGTGGGACAAGTCACCTCCAAAACAGCATTAGCAAACATTTTCAGAGCCTCTGATGGCCTCTCCTGAGTCCCTTGTATTTCTCCTGGAACCTTACTCAGCTGCTTCGGGCAAGTTCAGTCTAGCCTGCTGGAAGATGAGAGACTACATGCACACGGGTCAGAGTTGAGTCAACTCAGTGACAATCATCCTATACCAGCTAGTGTTCATCCGAGTGACTGCGGATGCTTTAACAAGCGCAGCTGGGAACACCCATGGACTTGTCTTTGAAGCCACTGGGCTTGGTGTTGGTCATGGGGGATTTGGCAGTCATCAGTTCTTGATGTGGAGACAGGCAGTGAATGCGTTAGCCATTGTGTATGGCATGATGGCCACTGTCAGACACAAACGCAGGGCATTCGAGGAGAGTTCCCGCAGGAGAACACTGTGGCTGATAGCTGAAAGATGCAGACGAAGGAAGCAGATGTTTGAAGCAGAGAGAATAGCGTGAAAAGCTGCCAACACGCAGAAAGACCTCCTCCCTGTTGCCAGGGAATGGAAATACACATCTTCCTAGGTTTAAGGAGCTTCTTATGAAGCTGTTGAATCAAGATTCCCACACAAAGTAATAAAATTTTATACAAAACGAACTACTAGCTAGGTTCTGAATTTGTTCAGACACTAGGGCAGGGACAGGGTGGGGCTCCTAGGAAGATGCTTTAGAAAGTAAACTATAAAAGTTGTAAAGCTAGGTCTGATGCACATTCATTTAATCCCAGCCTTCCTGCGGAGGCAGAGGCAGGCAAGCTCTGTGCGTTCACAGCCAGTCAGGTCTATGTAGTGAGTTCCAGCACAACAGAGTTACATAATAGAGGGGTCCAGCCTCAAATAGCAAACAACAAACAAACAAAGCAAAAAAGAAACAAGTAAACAAGAAGCAGAAAAGAGAGAAAAACAAAACAGAACACAAGCAAGCTATGAGCTAGCTGTGATGGGAGCTCCAAATAGGTAGAACCAGGGCCTAATAGCTTCAGGCACAAGGATGTATATTCTATGTTCGTGGTCATCCTTGTCCCCTAAACTTCATACCGTGAGAGGAATCATGGAGGCAGTAAACATGACCTTGTCCATATGAAACTGGGAGTTAGTGTGGGTTTGGGCATTGTAGAACTCTTCTCTACCTTTGAAGACGAGGTTTTCCAACATGACTGACTTCTGCTCATGATCCTTCTACCTCAGTCTTTTGAGTATTGGGATTACAGTGTGGGCCACGAGGCCTGGCTCCAGGCTCTTCTTAGATCAAGCTTTGGAGGGCTAGCAAGATGTCTCAACAGGTGAAGGCACTTGCCACCTGACAAGTTGAGTTCCGTCCCTGGGAGCCACAAGGTGAAAGGAGGGAATGTATTCCTGTGGGTTATTCTTTGACCTCTACACGCATGCCATGGTGCTGGCACCCACACTGCACACAAATAAGTAAACAGAAGAATGGATAGTGTCAACAAGTCAAACTTATACTTTGCTTTCTGTATAACACATTTTAAACCTAGCTTTTATGTTCCTTTACACTCTTGGGACTCTGGATTTGTGGCAGAAAGCTGATCATCCGTCCAATATATGTTTAGATGGTCTCCATAGTGATCAGGGCTTAATTGCCAGATTTTCCGGAAGGTGGTTCATGACTACTTTTCAAAGGGGCTGGAAGTTCCATTTCTGAGCCCCTTGAAGTGTAGGTCTCATGCTGAGCCAATGAGCAGAGCCCCCAGGACATTGGCGCCTGTGGAAAGGTATATCTTCTTTCCTTGCCTTTTCTTTTTTTCTTTCTTTTTTTTTTTTCCTTGCTGGGTCTCCCTGGGATTTGGAGCCTGTATGTGGTATTTTGTTAGCCAGAAGTTGTTGTAAGATTTGACTATCCGAAATAAACAAGAGCCGCCTCTCCTTCCCTTCAGAACAGCGCTTCAGCAGGTACGAATTTGGAGTGAGGGGCTGAGATAGCTCTAGTGTCAGCGGGTAGCTTGTGTGAGCCAGTTTGAGTTGAAGCCAGAAGTTGTCTATTGGGAAGAGACATGTTTGTTGAATCCCAAAGAAAGCTGCTATGGAAAAGGAAGCCCAGACCCACCACGTTCATATGGTCAAACGCAGAGGCAATTCATACTGTTGTCTTCCCCACTACAGAAACTGCTCCGGATAGAGACAGGCCTAATGAGTTCCCAGCTCCAGTGGAGAAGCCTCTCTAGGTCAGTCTGCTCTTATTTAGGATTTCCTCAGGGGCCCTCCGAATGCGTTTGAAAACAAAGAAGAGAGAAGTCTTCACAAACACATTTGCCCCCCCCCCCCCACCACTGACACTTACTTGCTGAGACAGTAAGTAGCTCAAGCTGGGTCCTCTCCCCTTCTGACATTTTGAGATTATCTCTCCTGTTAGTTTGAGAGTGAGATCTGTGTGTTAATGTTAAGTGGTTACAACTTTAGCCTTTGCTACACTGTTAGAGGTCTGTGGTTTGCAGTGGTGATGTATGCATTTAATGTTGTGTGACTTCTAGACCCAAGTCCTTACTGGTTTCAAGTATGATTAAATATAGAGGTTATTTCAGGGGGTAAAGGAGGCCACTACTGTGGTTAACCAGCTTTTCAGTCTATAATAGTAACTTGTGAAAATTGAAATTAATATCACATAATTTTTCTATATATATAGTATATATTTACATATAAATATGGATATAAAAAAACTAACAGAAAAATTGAACAAGGGATATGATTACATAGTTTATTAGAAACCAGGGACAAGGTGGTCATTTCCGGATCACCCAAGCATTGCAGAGGCACCAAGTGAATCGTAGGCATGGGAACCTCCTTTTTCATGTCAGGAGGAGAAGAAAGTGTGCCAAGGGGTTCTATTAATAGTTTACAAAGATTTGGATAATTTGTAATTATCTCAATTACCCTTATGATGGTGACTGTTGGCATTATTTTTTTATTTTTAACTTTTAAAATTAGTCATTACATTATTAATTGTTCAGAAGGGAAATATCAGAAATGTGATATTTCCCTATGCATGCAGGGAGACTTGATCATATTCACCACTCCTTTATTCCTTCTTATCCCCATTTCCTTCCTCTTCCCAGATGATTCCCCTTATACTTTCATGCCTTTAAAAAGTATTGATGTAGATATTGCATATGAGGAATAATCCCATGGTATTTGTCCATCTGAGTCTGGCTTGTTTCGCTTAACACCACAATATCCAATTTCATCCTTTCCATGACTGACAGTCTCATGTTGTGCATCTCTACCACGTTTTCTTTATCTATTTATCCATCGATGGGCTCTAGGTCAGTTCCAGGACTTGGCTGTTGTAAGTAGTGCTGTGATAAATATGGGTGTGCAGATAACTCTGTTGTTTTATGCTAACTGTGATTGCTTTGGTGATAAAGCCAGGCAGGAGTGGTGTAACTGGATCCAGGGTTCTATTTTTAGTTACCCGAGGAACCTCCTTACTGATTTCCATAGTAATTTCAATTTTATTTATAAAGCACAACTACTCATGACTCAAAGGGGTGTTATAAAGATCAGATGATAAAACATGTTTAAGGGATTAAGGCTTTTGTCACTCAGAGTTAAGTCCTAAATTGATGGTAACTTCCCAACCTAAAGAGTGACTTCATCTTTCTTGTTTGGGATGAAGCATGTCATCTCAAAGGCATCATTTCTATCCTCCCACCTTGGCCCAGTCCAGATTAGAAGAGACGAAAGCTGGTAGGATTATCTATTTATTCACTGAAAATGTCTTTTAGCACCTACAGTGCTCTAATAACAATTCGAGCAGTGTTTTTATTGTTGTTTGTTTGTTTGAGACAGGGTCTATCTGTGTGCCCTGTGTGGCCTAGAGCACACTATGACCACGCTGGTGCTAAACTCCTTGAGATCTATTTGTCTTTGCCTTCTGAGTGCATGACTAAGGGCATATGTTCAGCCCACAGTTCTCGGTCTTGTCGCTATAGTTGTGAACAAGATAGATCTGCCTGACTCTGCCTCCCGAGTGCTGGGATTAAAGGCATGGACCACCATGCCTGACTCAATTCTTTCTTTTCTAACTTCCTTTGGATCATGGTGCTCATTACAGCAACAGAAACCAATGAAAAACAACAGATGAGACTTTCACGGTTACAATGAGGCTAATATTCTAGTGGAGCAGAAGAGGCAAGCAGCTTAGGAAGACAGCAAATATTGGATAGTGATAAGTACTATAAAAGTGTATGTTTGCAGATGCAGTTTGGAATGGCTGGGAAGCTGTGTTGGGTTGACTGACCAGCTAAATTATCTCTAGAATGGCACTTCTTATTGAAGGTCAAGAAATAGTGGTTTGAAATTAGCCATGTGGGAAGAGGCTGGTTCCAGCAGGCAGAATAGCTAATGGCAATGTCCTAAGACAAGGAGAACTGGAAATTTTGAAGTGGAGAGGAAAGGTAGGAACCCAGGGAGTACGTGGAGAATGAAAGAAAAGAACCCAGAGGATGCAGTTAGAAGTAGGCACGGGGCAGATGCGGTAGAACCATCATAGACAGTTTAAGAGATTTTGGCTTCCTAAGTCTCAGCGACTCCTGGAGGGGAGTTCAGGCAGGGACATGAAAGGAACGTAAGGTGTTTAGGAAGACCCTTCCAACTAGCCTTGGAAGAATGGTTTCCATATGAATAACAAGAGAGGCAGAGATCCCAAGCAGCAATCATTGCATAGGTAATGCTGGCTTGCAGCTCAGTGGTAGAATACAGAATCCAGACATGTACAATTCGGGCATTGTACTAATTGTACAATTAGTACTTTCTAAGCTAATTCAGCAAACCATGTTGACATATTGGACATTGGTCATGAACATAAGGGAAATTTGAGTAGTTTGAGCCTCTTGGCAGGTTTTCATATTTATTTATTTATTTATTTATTTATTTATTTATTTATTTATTTATTTATTTATAACAGTTCCTTGGGATCACTGGCAGGGGAAAATGAGAGAAAAGGTAGAGGGATTGAGAAGAACAAAAGAGACATGGAATGAAGTACAAAATCAAATGGAGAAAGGCAACATCTGAAGAAGTGGAGGAGAAGAAAATCAAGCAAAATGAGCTTTAGATCTCTTGAGACATCAGAGACAAAGCACTGGGAGATGCTATGGCATTTGAAAGACCGACTCAGAGGAGTTTGCTGTGGTGATTGGACTTCTTGAAGAACATATGTCTGCTGCCAGCCCCTTTTAGAGGGAACAGCTGAAGGTCTTTAGTATCTAAACTCTTGCTTGGGAGAACAGAGAAAGAGTCAATTACTTCGGGATTATATATCTTCAGTTTAGTTTTCAAACCACAGGTAGCGAGGACGAGCTCCTCGAACAGGGCTGCTTTTGGTGTGGTGAACTTAGCAAAGCTCAGCAGAGGGGCAGAAATATGCAGGGTCTCAGCGTTTTCCACTGGCCCCGCTTCTTTTGAGGGACAAGAGGCGAAAGCTAGCAGCACGTTCAGCAGTCAAAAATTCACAGGGCAAATGGAGCATTTCTTCTTCAAAGGTTCAAAATTAAGAAAATATTTTGGGGTTGGAAACTTGGGAGAAAAGTGATGTGCTGCTCTGTCTGTCCAAGACCAAAAATTCCAAGGAGCTTGGAAAAAACACACCAGAAACAGCTCGGCAGTTTTGTCCTTGGTTAACTGTTCTTCCTTCATGATCGGCCTAGGCTCCTGATGTGAAGCCTCCTTTGGGTTTTGTTTTTTCGTGAGATGATGACTATTCCTCAAGAGGGTAGAGTAGAAAAAACCAATACAGACATTGATGACATATCAGTATTTTTTCGTAATTACAGTATATTCCTAAAATCAGGTACTGGTGAGCCACAGCAAGGATTGGAGCCATTTGGAAAGGTTTATAGTAGGATTCTCAGATCAGAAATTTATCTCGTTTCTATGCCCCTTGGGAGCAAAAGCATATGGCCTTGGGGTAGTTAACAGGAGATAACCACGGGCCTTTGGCAAGAGTTTGGATAGAGCGTTTCCAGTCACTCATGAGCTTGTGTGGGTGGGGATTAATTGTAAACCGTGGTGGAATTAGCCCATCTCTGGCATGGGGAAAACACACCCAGTCCAAATGCGTGTGGCAGAACTGGAAGGAGAGACGTGCCTGGTCTGTGCTGGAGCCCTGCACTGGGCACAGTGCAAATGCACTCACTGCTCACCTGACACCTGGGCAGAGCCACTTTGCTTTTAATTCCTACCTCTGTGCAGTCTTTGGTAGCTGGATGAACTGGATGATAGCACACCCCTACAGTACTCTGTTTATTGACCGATTTTTGTGGAATTCTAGACATTTCCTGTAGAAGGTTAATAATTGAACTGGAATGCATCTGGCAGGGAAGAAGGTTATAGCTGCAGCCAAGCTTTGAGGAGGGACTCTGGGGACCCCAACCAGTACAGAAGGAAATGGTGGGAGGAGGCACACACCGTAACGCGCTCTGCATTGCTGTTGCTTTGGGGTTTGTCACGGAAGCTGGTAGTGTTTATGAATCCTTAGGAGGAAAGGCTCAACACTGTAACCTGGAAGAGGGTACACGCATATCTCAATTGACACGGCCCAATCAAGTTTGTGTGTGATAAGAATGGCCTATACATTGTCTAATATGGTATTTATAGAATACATATGACACTTAAACATGTTTGAGGCACCGAATGTTAACTGTTTAAATTAATTGTATTAAACAACCTTAATTGAATTTATTAAATGCATCTAAATTTATTTCAATTTAACATCAGCGGCGACATGGGCCTGGCGCCTATCACAGCTAAATGCTTCAGCATCCACAGTGCTGAAAGATCCCCACAGTTGACACAGTCTAGTAAGGAAGTTCAGAGGTGTGAAGGCAATGGAGGCAGTGCACCTCAGTGGAGCCAGAGACATGGGAATGGATGCGGCCCAAGTGAGCACACATCTTGTGAGAATTGCCTAAAGGACTGGACTTCTAGAAGCAATAGGAGTTTTAAGAATGGCCGAACACATGTCTTTTGCCTACACTTGGCAGAGACAGCAAGGCTCTTCACCGTGCTCAGATCTATCCTTAGTGTGAACACACCAAATAAATGAGTAATTGGTTTGGATTAATGAACAGATACTAGGCAAAAAGTTTACCGACCTGAGGTCACTGCAGCAGTTAGCTACCAAGTCTTGCAATGCTGTGCCGCCAGATCTAGCCACTCAAAGCAAGAACCACTGGTTCTTACTCATTGATTAGAAAGTTAGGTACTGCGGTCTAACTTTTTAGGTGTTTTGTGTTCTGGCTACAGGGGTAGTAGTAACTTGAGAGAAGTTCTTTCTCTTCATGCAGATGGGAAAGGTCCAGAGGACAAAGAGGAACTCACAAGACCTTTTCAGAAAGATACTTCGAACCATTGTGCTGTCTCTCCCTTCTTCACTCTGTTGGCCAAAGCGTGACTTTACATTGAACCCAAATTCAAAGATTGGGGTGGGCAATGTATCTGTACTTTAAGAGGGACAACTTTGAAGACATAACAAGATGAACAGTTCAGGGAAAAGTGAGGACTTTGGCCTGTAATCCAGTCTGCCACAGTCCCGTGGCAAGCAGAGTAGACCTGGAGTTCATACGGCAATTTTGTCAGTTCATGTTCCGTCCTCCCCCCTAAATACTTCACGTACGATCAAAGGCAGTTTTACCACCCATGTGATGCCTGTTCTCTGAGACTGATGTTATGTTTCCATCCTTTCAAAAACCTGATATTCTGCTTTTAAAATTTTGTTATTTATCTCACTGAATGATTATCATTTTTGTGGTCCTGGACTACAATCAATCCACATGATTTGGCTCTGTCACAGAGTTGGAGGTGTAGTCTCATGGAGGTTCAAAGAATCTGTTAGTCTGCAAATATTTTGTCTTAATCATGGACCATCTCAATCACTCAGGACTTAGGATTCTTCTGCCAATGGCTGGAGCCCTGCAACTGTCAGAGTTCAATGCCTTGGGTTTAGATTTTGACTTAGAGGTTCCCTGTTGCTGTCAGCACCAAACACTACTTTGTTTATTTAATTGACTCACTTAAAAGTTACAGTACAATTTCTTGGTAGTGAGAATAATTCTTCTCTCTCTCTCTCCCCCCTCTCTCCCCCTCTTGCCATGTATCCACTACCACAATCATGATACTCTTAATTCATCACTCACAAAATTTTGTCATGATTCTTCTGTTCCCACAATCCTAGCCTTTTCTAGTATGTTCCATAAATAGAATCATAGTGTGTAGACTTGGATTTTGCATCTCAGGGTAACTTGAACTTATATGTATCAACAACTCATCTCTTTTTGTTCTAAGCAGCATTTTACTGTAAGGCCATGTCACACTGTTGATTCTTTCTGGAGTTGAGAGATGCTTATTCATAATTGAGTTTTTGACAAACTTGAAAAAGCCACTATGAATATTGGCATATACTTTTTGTATGAATATGTATTTCCTCTTTTACTGAATAAGCACTTATGAGCAGGCTTGCTTGCTTGTATGTTGATGTATGTTTAATTTCCGAGAAACTGTCAAATTGTTTTCCATCATGGCCACAGCATAGTGCGGTCCCCTCGCCAGTGTGGCCTCCCCATGCTTTACTGTCCTCTCTGTCACCTTTTAATTCAGACCCCACTCATTTCCTCAGCTTGACTTGTTCGTTAGTTTACCCTGGATAAGATTTTTAAAAATGAAATAAAATGCGTCAGGTTTTCTGCCCACGTTGGGTAGGTAAGGGGACCAGACCTGAAGAAGATGGGAGTGAGCGTATTTCTCTCTCTGCTTTGTGATTGCAGATGCTGTGTTACTATCTCCTGCTTTTGCCACCATGCCATTCCTTATATGATGGCCTAGACTCTAAGACAATAAACTTTTCTTGTCTTCATTTGCTTTTATCATGTGTTCTGCTACAGCATGCAGACAATTGACACATATAGGGTTAGTGTGGCAGTGTCGAGTCTACATTGAACAAGTGTCCATGTTAGCCATGCCTTCATGGCTGCCATTTTTGTTTTTTGAATTCTGTGGGCTGGGCAGATTGTCTCATCCTTCTGAGACAACCCCCTACCCAGTTCATTTCCACTGCAATGGCTGTTTCAGCTTAGGGATGTCTTCGAGTATGTTGCACTAATGGATATAATTTACTTCCCCAATCCCTGACTTTGGGATTTAGTGTAGAATCAAACTGCTGGGTGATTTTTAGTTGATTAGACCTATTGCTATACACTGTAGGCAGGGCTCTTTTTTAATGGTCTTTTAAACCTGCCATATGTACCCTCTGCCCAGCTTGCATCCTGCCCTCTGTTCTTCACAACAGCCTCTCTGCACCTTCCCTTCCACTGAAGTTGTGGCTGTCCAAACAGAACTTTTTCAACCTATAGATATTCCTTGATCCCCTGAAATGCCTGATTTTTTTTGAAGAATACACATTGTTTTTATTAGTTTATACTAATTATAAAGCAACTGCTTTTATGATTTTAAATATGTAGATAGTGTATCTTAATTACACTCACCCTTCTATTACCCTCCTTTGTCCATCTGTATTCCCAGTTGACTTCTTTTCTTGTCCCCCAAAGTCCCCACCTGCCTTATTGTCATAAAAAACCTTAGATTCTGCATATGAGAGAAAATGAAACCTATATTTTCCTAAATTCTCAGATGTATTGGAATAGATCATCATATTAGGATTGTTGAATTAAAAGCTTTTCTATGATATCAAATAAATATTACCCATAAATAGTCTCTCTCGAAATGCCTAAACATAGCTTAACTCAATATCATTAATAGCTTGTCTTTAAAGATGGCATCTGCCTGCTGTTGTGGGATAATGCTCTTGTATACTGTAAAGATTTGTCACTGATATTAGTTTAATAAAATGCTGATTGGTCAGTAGTCAGGCAGAAAGTATAGGTAGGCTGGCCAAACTAGAAGAATTCTGGGAAGAAGAAAGTCAGAGACACAGTCACAAGCCAGATGCAGAGGAAACAAGATGAGAATGCCTTACTGAGAAAAAGTACCAAGTCACATGGCTAAACATAGATAAGAATTATGGGTTAATTTAAGTGTAAGAACAAGTTAATAATAAGCCTGAGCAATAGGCCAAACTGTTCATAATTAATATAAGCCTCTGTGTGTTTATTTGGGACTGAAAAGCTGTGGGACTGGGTGGGGCAGAAACTTCAGCCTACAGCCAGCTGCCTTCCCAGGCATAAAGCATGACAAAATGTAGCTGTTATCTGCTGCTGACCTGTCGGCTGGAGGAATCCATCTTAAGCACTCTGACTGAGGGCTGGGGGCTTGTCCCGAGAATGGTCTGCTCAGCATTCATCAAGCTTACCTTTTGAAGTAGCTTCCAAGTCCTCTCCCACTGCTAGGGACCTGTGGGATTGAGGCTGTGATGTCTGGCTTTTCTGCATGGAGCATTCTTGTTTCTGTTCTCTCTTGGCATCCTTGATGGTTTTCCAAAGCTTTTCTTTTTCCTATTCTACTCTTACCTACTGTCCCCGAGGGGACCACTAGCCCATCACCGTACATGAAGTCTCCTTGACTTTTCCACTCTCTTTCTACTGCCTCTCTACCTTCCAAATCATTAAAGAACTTAGTCTCAACTCTATCTGCTTTGGGGGTAGCGGTGGGGCGGGATTAAAACTTAAACTGGCTTATTCTTGACTTCTCCCCACAACCTTCCCTTCTCCATCACCTTCCTGACATTGAAAAGTCTTCCACATTCTATGAACTGTGTCTGTTTAAGACTCTATTTCTCTTCCAAATATGTATACTAAATGTTCCTGTCCTTCCATTGCCTCTGCGTGTGCTGTAGCATTTGGTATGGTAGAAGAGGAATGGCTGTAGGAAGCACATCTGTGCACTCTTGAATATGTGATAAACTTTCCCCAGCTTCAACTTGACATCTGTAAAATGAGGTTAGTAGGTTCTATCGTGGAGAAGTATTTGATGTCTAAATCTCCCATGTGGGCCTGATATGTATTTGCCACCAAAACAGTAAGTTCTCTGATGACTTTGAGATCGGATCTTCCTTCTCTTATAAAAGATCACTTGTAACTTTATGATATGATCACATATTTCATAAAGTTAGTTTGTTTCTAAACCAGGGTATTAGTTTTTCATCATTTTAGGAATGTCCCATGGTAGGTTTGTGTCACTATTACAGTCTAGGTAGGTTATTTCAACAAAGGAAGTAATTTCTTTAGTATTATAACCAGGGACTTAAGCAAAAGAAATTATAGAACAAAATTTCTTAATTGTATGGTGATGTTGGATGAAAGAAGATAAACACAGCATCCCATTTCTACTCTGGATCCAAAGTACAATAAAAGTGAGGCTCTGAGAAAAATAGATTCTTAGAAGTGGAAAAGATTTCGGGTTATCTAGTAACCATGGAAATAATAGCTAATGTTTACTGGACACTCAGAAGAGAGCGTGTGCCTAGAGGTTTACCAGGGATCTCTTCTCAACAATAAAGTGCATTGTTTTATGGGTCATGATAGTATCAGACCCATTTTGCAGATAAGGAAATTTTGCCAGAAAAATGAATTAACACGTTCAAGGTCGTATTGCTGATAGGAATCAGACACTGGAAGCCATACGCCAGAGCTCACATTTAACCACGCATCTGCTGCCTCCTTAGCTTAGCTAATGCTGTCATAGAAAATGTTCAGGTTTCCATGCTGAATACACTTAGTTTTTGTTTTTTCGCTTTTGGTTTTTTGTTTTGAATCTTGAGTATAAATAATTCTCTAAATTTCTTAAACCTTTGTTCCTACTTCGACCTTTCTGAAAACATTGCTTATATGTCTACCTTGATTGTCTTCTGAGATTTATTCCATCACTTGTGTGTTTTCTCTCCTTTACAACAAGTATCCTCAAAATCTCTGTTGTTGTCTGGATGTTCAATGTGTTCATGATCACAAGGAGGTTAATGCACATGCCTGCTTGGTCATTGCAGATGAGAATTCTGCAGTGGAGCACTGGTCTGCATTCTCTTTCTGCTGTGCCTATCCTTGGACTTGATTTCAAGGATGGCAAGTGCTCAGGTGCTGAATGGAAGAAGAAATGCAATACTCTAAAGGATGAAAAACCATGGACTCATAGTAAATATACAATATTCATCAGTTGCTTTTTAAAAGATCATTGAATATTTCAAACAAAAATTGGAATATATTCTGGGATATACACAAAATGCAACCACAAACAGATGGAAGTGAAAAATATGGAAAAAAGAACATTGTTGTAACATTTAAATATTTGATATGGAAGGATTTACTATTAACTTATGATATATTATGCTACATTATAAACATATATTAAATTCCCTAACATAACCATTAATAAAGACAGCTAAATAGTAAAACAAAAGAGCATATTGAAAAGATACTAAAATATAGTTGGTTATTTTAAATGAATTAAAATAAAAACAAAGGACAAAAGGAAATGTAAGGAATAGAACAAAATAGAGTAATGAAGACTTTAACAATGAAACTGATTATATATTAAATATTCATGGATAAATTCTCTTAAAACACATAAACTGACAGATACGGTGAAAGAATAAAGAAAAAAGATAATAATAGATATGTTATCAGTATAAAGAGGCAGGATAAATAAAAATATGATGGGAAGAGGTATATCATGAAATCTTCTGAGTCACACAATTTGAGGATTCTTGCATTCCCTGAAATAGGAAATAAAAGGTAACTACATAGATATCCAAAGTCTTAGCATGTAGAGGAACATGAGAAGAATGACGTGGGAAAAGACTGTGCTGAGAGCAACTGAATGCTGAAAATAGTTTTCCAAGAGATGTAGCAGGCATGGCAGGTGATAGAGAAATACATTTTTTCTACTTTGTAAAAACTCCCAATGGGAAGCCAATTCAGATGCACGAAAATGGCGCTTAAATGTTACCTCCTCCACAATAGATCTTCACCTTCACCCCAAGTCTCAGCTGTGAACTGAGTAGCAATCAAATATATCGAACACAAATTTCTTCTACTAGTTAGTTTTTGGTGACTAATTTAGCGGGAAGACACCTTTTCCTGATCCTTTATGTCTTCTTCCCCTTAGTCTCCATGACAATGGCTGTTGCAAATGATAACAGAATACAAGGAATAGGAATGAGCTTCTGGCATGATTATTGCTCAAGTTTTGTCAGTGGATGGATGTTAGGGTGTAAGAGCAAAATGTGATGCTGTCGTATCTCTACTTACCATGCCTTGCTCTGGGACTGTCATTTGGTAGGAAGTAAGGATTTTGAGGTGAGCCGTTTTCTACACATGCAACACACATGTTATGTATACCCAGCTCTTCAAAAACTGATATATACACAAGGCCTCCGACAGAAAAGTAAGTCTGGAATATTCCTTATATCCCTCTGGTCTCCTTCTTAGGTTTCTGGTAAACACCCTTGTGAAATGTTTTTTACATGAACCAATTGCAAAGAGATGATTTCATTGGCAAAATTTATACTTTCTAAACTGTGTGATCAATATATCTCAGGAATAAATGATTATCTTACCTTTGATGGAACAAGACTGGCCTGGGGTGTGCTTTCTGTGATGATTGGTTATTCTTTTTGTAGTAACATTAAATAACTTGTTTAATTTTAAGCCCACGTCCTTCAAACATTCTTGAAAATGATTTTGCTCCCCTTGCCTCTCAAAGGCAATGAGGATGGAAATTGAATTATCTGGTGAGCATAGTTAATTTAGTCAATTTTGGGTAGTCTTCCAAAGAAGCAATTAAAGTTATCATAGGAAATGAAGGATAGCACACTTGAGAAAGAGTGTGGGACATTTTGGCTTTAGTGCAGCCAGCATAACTTTTTTGGCAAAAAGAAAAATCAAAAGAGAGAAAAAGATTGAATTCATGACCTACAAATAGTGGAAAATATTATACACAAAAAGTAAATGAAGTAAACGGGAGTTTCCACTATGGTGTATGATTCTTTTGGCCACCCACTCAGAAATATATAAACTGAAATATATATCAGTTTTTGAAGAGTTGGTGTGCTGGGTAGGGGATAAAGCTAAAATGTAGGAGATCACTCTTAGGTACCACTTGATGTTGGAGACTAAGCCATTTCTTTGGCTGCTGTGTATCTCCTGGTTTATAGACCAACTGGACTGTGTGTGCCTTGCAGCCTAGTACATTAAACTAAATGAAGCTCTCCTGTCTTTGACTGAGATCTGACCTTTGGGTGTTGCTTTCCTGCCTGACTCAGGCTCCAGGGGAAAAGCAAATATAGTAAGAGAACAACCTCTCCTTTTGTTAGGAAATGCTCTGTTTTGCTATTGGATGACTTTTTGCTCTGGCTGCCCTTGCCGGTGTGCAGAACAAAAAACCACGGATATGTCTTCTTGACAGTGAGGGGCCTTCACAGAGAATTCCTGCTTTGGCTCAGTAATGATGATGCTTCTCTCTGGACTGCATCCTTGTGTTGAGGGTGGAACCAGAGGGTTTCCAGCTCCCCCACAGAGTACCAGAGAGCCACTTCTATTGCTAACCACCATCTTTCTCCTGATACACAGACCCAGGGAGGGGATCTACACTGGCTTCTAGATGCTACTTGCTTCCAAATGAGATACTTAGTGTCCTGAAGTGGAGCCACTACACCTGATGGACTCTCTTTTGTCCTTTTGGTTGAGGTCATAAGTAACATAACATCTCTATCTTTCTTATCCAATTTTGTTAATTTTTTAAGACTACAGGTTCTTAATCTCTTATGTTTGTGACAATATGTCCATACATATTTTTAAGGTAAACTCAGCTCTCAAGCTTCATTTTCCCTTCATTTTTATTCTCACTATAAGTTTTTTTTGTACTAATCAAGAAACCAACCATGAAATTTGGAATGTGGAGTCTTTATAGTTCAAAGAAAAAAAATAGAATATCATTTGCAACTTAAACTCTTTAAAAATTATTTTTTAATCAGTGTGCATTAATTGCATGAATGAATGTATTTCTTTTCAATCCTCTGCTATATATAATATAGTACATATATAATATACTGCATTATACATATATGATATAGTACATATAGAATATACTTTATTATATACAATATAGTACATATAGAATATGCTATATTATACATATATAATACAGTACATATAGAATATACTATATTATACATATGCCCCATCCCTTCTATACTTTTTCAGTGGGGGCTCTGCTTTTATTTATCTTTTAATATAATTTTATTTTTAAAATTTAAACCTAATTATATCATGCTACCTCTTTCTTTTCTTCACTCCTACTCCTTTAAGTGTTTTTCTCCCTTTTCCCTTCACAAATTCATGGTCTCATTCTCTTCTCTCTCTCTCTCTCTCTCTCTCTCTCTCTCTCTCTTTCTCCTTCTCTCTTCATATATATGTGTATATACATATATAAGTTGCTGAATTTGTTTAGTGTTTCTTGTATGCATGTGATTTCAACGATGATCAGTTGGTATTGGATAAACAGTTGTGCTCATCTCTGGGGAAGATAGTTCTCCAGCTCTCAGCACTCCTTGGTTGCTTGTAGATCCTTGTCTAGAAGCAGGTCTCAGGAGATTTCCCACTTCCACGTTAGCATGTCTATTGATGTTGTTCTTTTTTAGGTCTAGCTTGACGACCATATTGTTCACATTTGTGAGTGAGATTTACCTACAATTTTTAGGAGATACAACACCAGCAGATTTCCTGGTCCCTAGTATTTACAATCTTTCTACCCTTTGTTCCCCTTAGGATCTGAGACTGTAAACCAATTACAAAATACATCACATTATCAGACTTTAATGAGCATAAACTCTACTTGAAAATTCAAAATAAGCACATTTAGAACAAGCCTTGTGTGTTTTCTAGTGTATGAGACATATTACCTGTTTGCCCTCACTCCTGCTTGACAAGTTTATGCCTTCTCTGCTCTTAGAGCCTATTTCCTTGGGATTCTGGCATAAACCAAAGACCAGCTGAGACATCAAGTCTCATGGATCAAACAATGCTTGAATTCTTGGACTTTCTATCAAAGACAACCACTGTTGGAATAGTTGAACCACTGACTACAATCCACTCTAATAAATTTTATATATATCTAGTCTATCCGTTCTCTCTGGATAACCCTGAAAAATAGACAAACCTATACACTCTTATACACATACTTATAGATTACTTTACATTTTTATTGACTTAATAACTAGAGTCTTTAGACAGTTAAAAGTTTCTCTACTATTTTTATTATCATTATATATAGGCTCTCTATATATATACATATAACTATATATATACATATGTATTATATATATCTATATATATCCTGTTTTTTCTCTAGAGAACCCGATTAATACATGTATCTCCACACACACACACACACACAATTGTAAATGTATATTGTTTCTTTTATCAATTTAATAGCTAGAGCCTGGCGACTCATCAATTAAAAGTGTGTCCTAAAGTTTTCATTATTTTGGTGCAAATGTTTCTGGTGTTTCACGTTTATGAATGGTGCTTACTTCCATTTTAAAGTATGTTCTTTATCATATATGGTCATTTCTGTTCTTATTTTTTATCAGGGGATGCTTTTGTTTTGAAAACAATAAAGAGTATCCAAATGTACCTTGAATATTGGTGCCCCTTCATATACCAGCCTTGGATTTTACTTCACTGGTTTCATGCTCATTTAAAGAAAATCTTATAGAGAATAGTTCAGTATCTACCTGTGGTATTATTCTTCTTGCTACAATCCAGAGGAAGATATCTGTGTATCTTCCTCACCCCATTTTAATAAGCTTGTGTAAGATTGTGTTGTTCATATAAATGGCTCTCTGGTTTTGCAATTATGCACCTATGTCAACGAACGTATATCTGAAGCTTATTTTTTTTTCAGTCAGTCTGTTTTGGGGGGAGCTTAATTATGTTATAGAACTGAGAGAGCTACACGATTTTAAAAGTTATACAGGATTCCAATATTTGATAATACCAAGTGTTATTCAATCTCCTCTTGATTTAATTTTTCCTACATTAAATAATTTTGCATTGGAAACTCTTGAACTTGTCTGTTTGTATATTGTATAAAAATTTTCTTAGGATGTATGCTCAGGAGTACAACTTCTCAGTCATGTAATACAGAGGCTATCCAGTCTTTCCGATATTGCCAAATTGTTCTTGCAAATAATTCAACCAATTTAAACGCCCACTAGGAGTTCATGAAGCTTCAGTTTTCTGACATCTTGTCTGAAGCAAATAGGTTAGCTGCTCTGAAGTGGGCAGTAACATTACTAGATTGTTAAATCATAGGTCCTTAAGACGTTTATTTTAGAGTGAGAGATACTTTTTATTTTCAATGTCTATCTTGAATACACTATGTTTTCGTCATTCTTTCTGTTAGTTGTGTTAATTGGCTTGAATGAATGAATTAAAAATTGCCCTTAGTAATGTTTTTGAGTTTATCACAGCTAAGACTTCTCTGTATTTTTTCTTTAAGCTTATTTCCTGGGTTTTGGTATCAGTTGTATGATTTCATCATAAAAAGTAAGAAAATTGGCCGGGTGATGGTGGTGCATGTCTTTGATCCCAGCACTTGGGAGGCAGAGGCAGGCAGATCTCAGAGAGTTCAAGGCCAGTCTGGTCTAAAAAGGGAGTTTCAGAACAGCTAGGGCTGTTACACAGAGTAGCCCTACCTTGAAACAACGCCCCTCAAAGAAAAAAGTAAGAAGATTTATCTAGTGTTAAATGTTGTCCAATAGATAATCTCTTTCAAGAAGTTTTTCTGAAAATTTCCCATTTGAGTCAGCTGACTTAGACATTAGGGATCTTAGCTAGCAAGGCGGAGCGAAAAGGAAGCAGTAATTTCCTTCTTGGTTGTTTCCTCAAATTCTCACTTTTGTCATCTTGCCTTGGTGCTCACAGCCTTTCCAACTGCTCCTCTCAGCGGAAGTCAGGTACATTCATGGCCATCCATGACACAGGATGGGTAATAACTTGACAAAAGGAGAATCCAGCCGACATGTGAACCAAGGGTCTGGATCAATAGGAAGGTGTGCGAGTGCCCAGTGGGCACCTAGAAAGGTGCTCTGCCTTATTAGTCATGAGGAAATGCCAATCAAAAGTGCAGTGAGTTATCACTTCACACCCAGGATGGCTGCAACCACAGGGATAATGGTCACTGCTGCCTAGGTTTGGAGAAGTTGCCTCCCTCCCACTCTCCTGGTAGGAATGTGCAATGTTATGTGGTTGGTTTGGAAAATCATTACTATATACATCCTAGTAACTCCGCGTATAGATATTGTTTGGATGGAAGCGTCACCCTAGCCTCTGGCATCCATAGGCCCAAGGAGTCTGGAATGTTTGGGTGTGAGCTCTATCCCAAACTCCCTCCCGTTGAGAGTTGCCTCAGTCCAGACTCTGCCTCCAAGAAAATCTGCCAAGGGATGACCCCTCCCCAGAGATGCTCAAGACCACTGCTGCAGGATATTTAAATTGTACCCCAGAGAACAAACATACCGTGTTTAGGTCTTTCTTCTCAGTCTCTTCTCTGGGTGGGTGGGTGGGGGGGCTGGTATCCAATAATACTTGGCCTTTTCTAATTTGGTTTGATTTGGTCTAATTTGGATTATTGCATTGGTGGAAAGGGTTATCGGGGTGCAGAAACTTTTCAGATATATCTCACAAAGAAACCAAACACCGCCTCACACCAAAATACCTGAACATAAATGCCTATCGTTCTATTATTTACAAAAGCTCAAAAATGAAGACAACCTGAATGCACATATGGTGTGGTCAGATAATGGACTGTTACTCATCCATGAAAGTAAATGAACTACTGATTTGTGATATAGAGTGGATGAAGGTTATGTGAAGTGAGTGAAGCTCCTCCACACACATGTTGTATGACTCACATCAAATATCCAGAATGATATATCCACTGTGGTTTCCAAGGAGTGATTTCCAATGCCATGGACTTCTTTTAAGGGGTGGGTGAAGAAAATATTTTAGAATTAAATAAGGATGGCTATTAAACTCTACAAACACACTATCAATCATTAAATTTTACTCTTAAAATGGTAAGTTTTATGGAATTATAAATATGTAAGCATTCAGATATCAGTATATGCTAACCAATTAGCATTGTATACTAACCTTACTGATAGAAGCATGTTAGTTACATTTAGAACATATTGTTACACTGCTGGGAGTGGCATCTGAGGTCAACTGTTTCAAATTTGGTTCATCGCCAGTGCTCTGGGATCTTTGAGTTTGATACTTCCTTAAATTTAATGGGGCTTTAATTTTTGACTGGCTTCAATGTTGCATTTTATTAACCTGAATTTTCATCCTTTACCTGGGCTTCCATTGATTCTTGTGCTGATGTAATGAATAAGAGAAAGAAGGAAGTCTCTTGGCCTTCTTCACCATTTCTGCCTTCACACAGTTACAAATACTCCTAGTGCATTCTGTGTCCCTCCCTCAAAGGTTGATGTGGAGCTGGCCTTACCAGAGTCTTCCTCTCTAGGTGTTTACAGTTAAGCAAACAAACAAGCAACTGCAGACAGTTTCACTGGTTGTGAAAGGCACACAGTGGTACAGAGTGCCCTCCAGCACTGAGAATGACTTGATCATGGCAAGGCAGGTGGGTTGGTTTATTTTTTGTGATGTGTCGTATTTTGATCGAGATTGTAAAGCTCATATAATGTCTGGTCAGAGAGTGAGATTTTTCTTCTTTGGTGTTTTGGTTGGAATGTATTCATCGTGGAAAGTAATGGCTTTCCTAATGATATTTTTGTTCATGCATATGTACTTTGGTCACGTTCAGCCCCGTTTCTCTTTCCTGTCCTGAAATTACCTGGTGCTAGTGAGAAAGAACCACAAAACACGCAACAAACCTGCCTAGGAGTTTATTAGAGGGGGTGTGTCCAGACCTGAGGAATCCGTGTGCAGAGAGAGAGTGAGAGATCAAGAGAGAGAGAAAGAGAGAGAGAGGGAGAGAGAGAGAGAGAGAGAGAGAGAGAGAGAGAGAGAGAGAGAGAGAGAGCGAGCATACATCCACCTTTTTAAAAGCTGCCTAGTGCATCTGCACAGGGGGTTGATGTGGCTATGTCATATGCCGAAGACGAGGCTCACGCATGCGCGCAAGGGCTTAGCTGAGTCCTACATGGATCATGGAGGGGGGGCTATAACATACCCGGGGGCCACTAGGCACTTCTGCCTGAGAGCTTGTCTGTACCTGCATGACCCCTAGAACCCGGAAGTATCAGCCTTATGTGGCTGAAATCATTACATGTCTCCCTTCCTGCTAGTGCCCTTCTATTCCCCAAATATAGTTCCTCTTACTTTCATGTCGTATCTGTCATCTATCCATCTATCCATCATCTATCCATCTATCCATCATCTATCTATCTATCTATCTATCTATCTATCTATCTATCTATCTATCTATCTATCCATCCATCCATCCATCCATCCATCCATCTATCTATCTATCTATCTATCTATCTATCTATCTATCTATCTATCTATCTAAAATGATTCTGAATATAAGAGAAAATGTGCTTTTCTCTTTCTGGGTCTGTTTTATTTTATTTAACATAATGATCTTTAGTTCTATTTATTTTCTCCAAATGACCCAATTTCTTTCTCTTTTGCTGCCCATGTGCTCCTTAAATAAAGCTTTCATACCTGCTTATATAGAGTATAGGAAGCTGCACCATCAATCTGATCGTTACCTAGTATTCCAGGGTAGCCTTTGTCCCTACCTGTACTGACCTGTGATTGATACAAAGCCGATGTTTGGGCAACTAGAGACTGATGACCTGAGTTGGAATCCCACATCCCAGCCCTATCTCACCTTCCCTGTCTATGAAATGAGGCTGACAGGGGCTACAACTTTCTAGGGGTTACTATAAGGATTAAGAACAACACACTCATATCACATGTATGAATGTGTACAGAGAGACAGTGTGAAAGCAAGCAAGAGCGGATAAGCCAATAAGGGGCAGAAAGGAGAGAGAGAGAGAGAAAGAGAGAGAGAGAGACAGAGAGAGACAGAGAGAGAGAGAGACAGAGAGAGACAGAGAGAGACAGAGAATCTAAAGCAGTCCCCTACAGGTCTTGCTGCTAATGCTGCTCATAGCGCTGAAAACAGAGTTTGGGTACCAGCCTTTCTGGGATAGGCCTGACTTTCTTCAGCGGATCCTTTACTAAGACCTGTTAGCTGGCAGTTGCTTTGGCTTAATTGGTACTCAGAGGCAAATCGTTCCTTCCTTGATCTTCCCATGGCTTCTGCTGACCTAGATTTCTTGTTTCTACAATTCCTCTTTCAGCGTTTCCAGCAGTGAGGCCACATAGCAAGGCTGAGTAGGGTGTGGTTTAAGGAGGCAGCTGTAACATCTCAAAACCTCCTTAATCCACAAAGAAGTTCCTGACTGCTCTGATTATCTCCAGATCCCCCACCACAGGGGGCAGATGTAGACTCAGCTTTCCCAGTTCCACTCCAAGGCCTCCTAGCTGGGCCTCCCCCTTTCTTTGCCTTGTAAGGCGGGCAGCTCCAGGTGAACACACCGGGAAGCCTCTTTTCAGTTTTACTTGCCTTGTTTCCTCTGTATTGCCACACAGGCCAGAGATGAGTCATCCATTCATTCATTGGTCCATTCATTCATTTAGGAAGTCTTCACTGAGAGCCTCCCACATGTATACTGTCCTTGGCTCAGAGCTGAGGGTGGATTCAGTGGAGAACCAGTGTTCCTTCCCTCACTGGATGGGGTTGACTGTCACACTGGACTTTGAAGCGAGCAGCAAAGATAACTCAATTATCTTTCCAGAGTGACCCGGTAAGTAAGAGCGTTTAAGGAATTCAGCAGGATGACCCTGGGAAGGCACTGGGGATAGGGGTCAGATAATGTCTCCTCTTGGCCTTGCTTGTTGTAGGTCCTTGGGAAAGCTCTGAGGGGAGTGGTAGTCCACGAGGATGTGATCGAGTTTTAAATGTTCTCATAGTCATATTAAAGAAATGCAAAAAAATAGCAAGTGAAATTAGTATTACTTTAATTTAACCTCATACATCCAAAGATGAATACCTTTTCATACTAACGTTATCCCAATTTGGGTGCTAATTTGTCCCCTGCAGTTGAAAATTGGATGGTTTAACCCGATCTGCATCCCACGTTGTTTCAAACGTGATTAGAAACGTTCCAGTGACAGCACTACCATTTTTGAAAAATTAAAATGAAATATAATAAAAATGGACTCACTTGGTTTCATTGGCTTCATGTCAGACATACCATAGTTACCAGTTATTTGTGTCTACTGTAAGCAATGCAGCAGGTCTGCAGTTTCCAAGAAGTATGTAGGCTGAAGATTCTTCCAAGTATTACATGGTATTTGGCATCAAGAAAGTGAGTGAGATCACATAGGCATCTATGCACCTCGCTATGGGCATTTCCGAGGCTTTGGCCACCGCTTTGAAAGGGCCATCTTAGACTTGGGCAAATAGGTAATTAGAACATTGCCTGCCACTATTTGGAACCCGACAACAACGCATGAAGTTGAGGGTCTCTAGATGTTGCCCAAGCATTCAAAGCACTCCTGATCCCCATGGGGTGTGGTCTGGATTCATTTGGCACAAGCCCTGGCACAAGGCCACAGTCCCCAGAGGCTCCTTTAGCTCAGATATACCCGTCTTAGGCCTCTAGAGAGGGCATGGCCCTGTCTCCATTCTAGTTAGTGATTAGACACACAAACTCTCCACCGCTTGCTGCAAAAGCTCTGCTCATCCCAGGCCTTGCTGTTAAACGAGCTGCGGCATGCAATCTTTTCATCCGAACAAGTGCAAGGGTTCTAACAAAAAAAAAATCATATACACACAATTACCTATCCCTTGTGACAGCTGATTTTGCCCTGAACTTTTGTTTTTTTTCTTTGATTTTTGGCAGATTCATACATATATAGAATGTATTGTGATTTCATTCATCCTTACAACCCTCTATTGTCCCCCTTCTTTTCTCTCTGAGCTGTATCTTTCTACTTCGTGTTCCAGAGATTATACGATTAGAGAAAGTGACACACGCACACACCCCTCCAGAAGCTACTGACAATAATTAGTTTATGAGGAAGAGATGGGAACTCACGGTCAAGTCTTGTGTCCATGATGTGAAGTTTGAGGGCCCTGCCTTTTGCAAGTATCTATAGCTGCTGTGTGTTTGTCTATGCATTCAGTGTCATCTCACAACAACAGCATTTTACAACAGTCTTTCCTATAGTACAACTCTTAAATTCTTCCCACCCTCTCTTCTATGATGCAGGGTCTTGTCAGAGGCTAGCTATGGTATAGGCGTCCCATTTAACACTGAACACTCATTAGCCACTTATTCTCAACATGCTAATCAGAGATGAGTCTTTGCATTAACTGTCACTTTCTGCAAAAAGAACATTTTTTTTTCTCCCAGGCTGAGAGCCACCCATCTATGGGAATAAATATAAATATTAGGAGGCAGTTTAACATGTTTGTATAAGAAAACAATGGTAGCGTATATCCCTCCCCAACCCTATGATTTTGACCAGGTTTATAGAATAAGTTGTGAATTCCCTCCCATAGAATATATCTCAAATTCAATCACAACTCAGTTGGTTAGCCCCATAAGCCTTTCATTTTTTTTATGTTATGCTATGATACAGTTTGTCATATGTTCACTAAAGTGCCTGCTCACAGAGAACGGTCAGTTTATATTTGCTTAAAGGCTCCCTTTGCTTCCTACGTCCTAATAAACCCTGTCTTTCTGAGGGCCACTGAACTGAAAGATCCTGTGCTGATTCCATCCCGACTGAAGACAGATGTGGAGCTCATGTGGTGGCTGGAACTTATCAAAACTTCCCCTCTTGTGGATCCAGGCAGCCCATTTAATACCAGGGCAAGGGTTGATTTGAGAGAAGCCAAGGACAAAGATGTTCCCACAGTGACGTCTTATGACTGAGTTCTGGGAGCTGAGGGTCTTGGAGATCTCCTTTAGAATTGAGAATGCCTTGTTTTGGGAAATTTAATCTAAATTCTAGGCACCATCAGAAAGCAAACATTTGGGGGTGGTGACATGACTCAGTGGATACAGATGACTGCAGCCGAGGCTGAAGACCGAATTTTAACCCCGAGGATCTCCATGGTAGAAAGAGAGAAGCCACGCTTCTAAGTTGTCCTCTGTCACCACATGCATACCACGGAGCATGTCATCTGCTGCCCCCATAAGTGAACTAAATAAATGTAAAAAAAAATGTAGCCCTGACTGTCCTGGAGGAACTTACTGTATAGACCAGATTGGCCTTGAACTCACAGAGCTCCACCTGCCTCTGACTCCCGAGTGCTGGGATTAAAGGACTGTGCCACCATGCCTGGTTTTATCTTTGAACACAGTGCCTATCATTGCTGTGCTAAAACACCTTGATCAAAAGAAACTGGGGGAGGAAAGAGTTTATTTGGCTTACACTTAAACACCACTGTTCATTATCAAAGGAAGTCAGGACAGGAGCTCAAACAGGGCAGGAACATGGAGGGGTGCTGCTTACTGACTTGCTCCTTATGGCTTGTTCAGCCTGCTTTTTTATAGGACCTAGGACCAACCAGCCCAGGATAGCACCACTTATAATGGGATGGGATCTCCCACATCAGTCACTTGCTGCAGGTGCTGGGGGGGGTAATGGGGAGGCATCTTTCTTATGCCATATGGAAGGTGTGTCCTGCTTTCTATTTTGCTGCCTTTAGGGCAAGCTTGCCCTTGCCCCTGGGAAAAGCATCAGTTCTATTCTGCTGTTCAGGTGAGGTGTAGGACCCTCTCTTCTGAGTGCCTCAGTCAGTGAGGGGCAGGACCAGTTCTCCCCAGCATTGTAGTCAGTGAGGGGGTTAGGGCCAACTCTGCACAGCCCTTTCTACTTGGCCTTAGGTGGTCATAAACCCAAACATGGACCCTGTCTGCAGCCCAGGCCTAGACATGGCCCTGGGTGACAACAATGCCATCCACATAGCCTGCTCCCCACCCCTTTCACCTCCCCAGATATGCCTCTGTCCACAGACATGGCAGCTCCTATAAAGGAAAGCATTTCATTGGGACTGGCTTACGGTTTCAGAGATTTAGTCCATTGTCTTCATGGCAACAAGCGTGGTGATAGACAGGCAGTCATGATGCTGGGGAAGTGGAGAGAACTTCATCCAGATTTTCAGGCAGCAGGAAGAATAGAAACACTGGGCCCCACTTGGGATTCTGAACACCCTCCTCCCCTGAACACAGACACTGATACATTTCATCCAACCACCCCATACCACCTGAACAAGGCCTAATCCCTCTCAAGTAGCACCACTCCCTAATGACCAAGCATTCAAGTATGTGAGCCTACACAGGCCATTCCTATCCTAACCACCATAATCACAGTTTACATTATTAGAGAAATAATTCATTCATCCATTCATCCATCCATCCATCCATCCATCCATCCATCCATCCATCCATCTATTCATTCATATATTCTTTCATTCCTATGCTTTGCATCTCCTAGGCTATCATTTATGTAAGGATTTTTATATACACCAGGCACTTTCTCAAGTACTTTAATCAGTTCATTTAATTCTTTCAATACCTAATTCTTCTGACAGTACAATAAATGAATCAACTGGCTTAACACTATAAAGCTTATAAATGATAGACTCAGAATTAAACCAGGATGTCTGATTGCAGAGTCCTGTGACTTCACTGTTAGATTTACAAATCTGGGTCCTGTAGAACAGTCAGTAATTATTCAATTAAAAATTAAAGAAGACAAGAAGACATAATTCAGAGAGTGCAGAGGGCTATTAGACAATGAGACTGGATAACTAGGAAATCAGGGCAGGGTAGGGGCTACTTTCCCTAGACTGCCAAGTTCTGTTACTTAAGCCATAGCTGAACCATGATATAAATGATAATGAGAAACAAGGCAGAGAAGAGGATCTGAGGAAGGAATGTTTCCAATGAGAGAGCCAGCTAAAAGAAGTTCTCAATGTGGACCTAGTATAAGGGTTGATGTCTTAGAACCCGTTGACTAGCAAGTTGCCACCCCCATGCTCTTGTGAGTGTTGCCTGCTCTCTGTTAATGACAGCAATTGCCTCCACTAGAGGAGACGGCCTGAGACTAAATCCACTGTCAGGAAGGAACCATAGCCGAAGAGTGATTGGTATAATATACCTGTCTCTTGCTTCAAGCAGGTCATGGGACTACAAGGTGGAGAACGATCTTTAGTAGGAACTTTTCCTGATGTCTCTTCTTTTTCTCTTCTGTCTTTCTAACGATGCCACTCATTTGTTCCGTAAGCCTTCTTCCAACAAACTACACACTCCGAAGAATCCCCAAATGCTGAACCATGAGAAAACAACACAAGGGCTGTTAGTATAGCTAAAGCAGAATGGGTGAAATAGTGGCTTGTGATGAGGATAAATGAAGCCTAAAGACAATTCCGTGTGCTTTCCCCCAAAGCCTTGGGAATGCTTTGCAGGATAGTTTAGACACAAAAATGCTTTCTGCAGCTGCAATGTGAAGAACGGACTGTAAGGACAAGAAAGGTGAGGCCTAGATCCCACTGCTCATCAACTTTCACATTCCTGCCTTGAATTAAAATAGCCCTGGAGGTAGAGGGGAGCAGAAGCTAGATTGGTGACATATGGCAGAGGTGGAGTCGGGATGTCCTGATAAATTGTAAAGGCGTGGCTAAGACATCCAGGATTAGCAGGTAGTCAGACAAATGGCTCAATTCGATGAGTAATGCTTCCCTCTGCGTCCTGGGAGTTTCTCAGACCTGTGTTCTGCTCTTCAGTCCTGTGTCCGTATTGGCAGATGAACTTGAAATGAATGCAGCTTGATGGGAAATGACACACAGGGTCATTAGAGGAAAGCAGTGACAGCATCTGATTGTGTAGACTCAGGTCCCTTTACTACTTTTGCCCCTTAGATTTATCTCTCTAACAGCTGTGGTGTGGCTTTGATTAGGTACTCCATCTAATCCAGGGGAAGGCAACTCCACAGCACCCTGTGCTCTTTTGGAAGGCTACGCTGTGCGTGGCTTCTTTCCACAGCAGTACCTTGATTAAGCCAAGGCCATGGTGCTGCACCGCATCAGCGGGGGCAGAACTCAATTTGCCTGTTGCTCCCAAAGCCAGGCGGATGTGAGGGGGAAAACAGTGTGGAGTGACAGTGTCAGAGGGATTGTTCCGTCTTTCTGGAGGCCTGCTGGAGTATGGAACAGATTAGGCAACCCGGAAGCTGCGAATGCCGCAGGTCATGCCGAGAAGGTGGTGAGCATCCCAAGGGGACAGGCCTCCCTGATTTCAGGGCGAGGTTTGGAATGAACTGGAGGCTCTCTGAATGGGAATCTAGGCTCCTGGTGGAGGAAGGGAGCTTTCTTTAATTCTCCTTTGTTCAAGAAATCTATTTTTCCCTCTGGTGGGAGGGAAGGACACGTAGATAGCCAACATTTTATTAACTCTTCCTAACTTTCCTAACGTGGGGAGGTAACTAGCCACACAAGAGTGTGTGCATCACCCACAGAGCTCTTAGGGACTTGGAGATGCATGATTAGGAAAGCAGATGCAGGCATTCAAACTAAGGAAAGCAATTCTGAATCATAGGGAGATAATTAACAGACACGAATAATTGGAGGGACAGAATCCACATGTGCCTTTTAATTGATGGAAGGAAAGCATTTTCAGTGTGAACAATAAGTGGAAAAGAGGTCACAGCTTTCCTTGATCCACACTGCCCAAGCCAGACACCCCGTCACTTCCTGATTCATACAACACCATTGTGCCTTGACTTGAAGCCAAAATAATTAGTTTGATATCTTTACGTGTGCAAGCAATGTTTATCTAATTTTAGGAAGTATCACTCTCTATTATCAATATCACGCACAGTGTAGTTTTTAAGAGGACCAAGAGGCACACATACAATGCCCAACACAGAGCAAGGGCATCTTTGCTACTCTGAGTCAGCAAAAAATAACTGTCCCCTGCATCCTGCCTTTGCTCCAAGCAGGTGAAGCTTTGTCTACGGACTTGGTGAGCCAGTGCATGTGCCCTGCAAGAATCATATTAGAAACTCCCCAAAAGCCACACATCAAGGTGCCTTGTGTCAAAGTCACTCTAATTCTATTAGTTGATCTAGAGGAACCAGTGTGCCACACCCAGAAAGAGGTCAGAGGATATCAGGCTGAGGTACTTAGCAGGTGTTAGAGATGTGGTCTTGAATTTAGGGGTGATGTCAGAAGTAAAAAAATAGCAAGTGGAAGGGCAGTGAGGGTAGGAGCCAATGAGTCGAGCCATGGAATAACAAGAATGAGGAGAACCAAGGGCAGGCCAGTGTGGTATTTTGGGAATACGTTTTGTTGAGTTACAGACAAAGAATAGGGGAAACACTACAGGACAGTTGGAATGAATAGCAAGTAGGGGAGGTTGGAGGGAAACTACTATCCCTGAAGAGGAAGAGAAGGCCTCATCTTGAGACAGTAGTGCTTCTGAGTGGGTGTACCTCCTAGGGCTTTGGTTTGCTCAGCTTTTGAAAGGAATTTTGTACATTGTGGAAAAAAGATTTGGATTTTCGTGGGTGTGGCAGTACAAGTTTAAAATTTCAATATTGGTTCGGGGGGGGGCTGAAACAGGAGGATTGCAGGTTCCAGGCAAGCCTGAGCTACATGGTATGACTCTCAAAAACAATAATAAAACAAAGCATAATTTGAGAAAACCAATCTAGAATCAAAAGAATAAAACCAACCAACTGTTCAAACAAATGAGAAACCAGCAGCCCAATGTTATTCTTCTGCATGTATTTATTCAACTATCCTTAGCCATTGTTGATAACCAATTAATTGAAATGTATGGATTCATTTCCGGGCTCTTTTGGTTTATTGGTTAATATGAAAGGCTTGCACACTGTAACTGGGCATCTATGCAAGCATTAGGGAAAAAAATTTAGAGAAACATGCTGAGTGCCTATAGATTGAAGCAATTAACATGGTTAAAATGTCCGCATTAGCTCACAGAATTAGTGCAACCCCTATCATCATTCCAGGCAGTTTTCACAGAAATAAGGTAAGATGTGGTTCTGAAGTTCACAGAACCATGACCTGTCGATTATCTAAGACAATGCAGATAGAAGGAACCAAGCTGAAGGCATCACATGAAAGAACCACAATGTATCTATAAGTAGTAGTCACCAAAAGAATTTTTATTCTAACATTTATTTCATTTTTTTTAAAACTTTTGAGACAGAGCCTTATTATACCACACAGGCTGTCTTCGACTTCACAAGATAACCAGGACTGTCCTTGAGCTTGCAATATCCTGGCCTTCCGGGATGATAGGTGTGAACCACCAGTTCTGGCCTCTGAAAAGACAATTTTGTGTAACAGAAGAGAGGATGCGGCAAGGTGCAGGAGGCCAAGAAATAGGTTTCACATTGATCTGGTACCTTCCACATTTAGTGATGCATTCGGTATCTGACGATGATTGATTTGTCAAGAGCATGCAGAGAGGAGACAGAGACTACGAAGAGGCTGGTGGAAAAGGATAAGCTAACATGGAGTGTAGCTGAGCAGGGACATGGCTGGTGTGAGTGTGTTTGTTTATCTTTCAGTGAGAAGATTGGAACCCATGTTGTTGAACTGTGCAAGTCACCAGCAGAGACAAAAGAGAGACTATGGTCTCTGAAGGGAAGCCCAGCATGGTGGGAGGCAGGGGAAGGGGTTAACCTGTCCATGTGGCAGGGAACATTTCTTCCAAGATGAGAGGGAAGGAGGAAAGTTTGGGTGATGATCCAAAGAAAACTGCAGGACCTTGGGAGGAAACTGTGGGAGTTCTCATCAGATGTTCTCAATTTTCCCAGGGAAGTAGGTGGAGAGGTCAGTGCTCGGAGCAGAGAGGCAGGGAAGAAAACAGTTGGAGGAGAATGAAGGCAATGGAGAAGGCTGCAGTGTGAATTCCAGGGCAGAGAATAAACGGCCCAGGAGTGATAAAGGGGCTGTGGCAGGGACCCAGTTCTCTGACTTCCAAGGTTCACTTTGCACGCTCACCCTGCCCAGCCTTTTTGGCTCTGCTGCGGGCAATGAGCAAGAGCACATTACAAGCTGAGAGGCCATCGAAAGGACTGGAAGAAGGGAAACAGCACGGGGAAAAATGAATTGCTTTGAAATAGCCAGTGAACACGGCATTGCAGTTGCCAGGACTCTACAGGAGAGTAGAGGAAGTTGGTTGTATAGTCAGTGGACAAGTGAATCTCTCTGGGACACATCTTTAGTGTTTTAGAGGAATGCGGGAACACAATTATATATTGGATTATCCAGATTCCTCTTGTGGCTTCTGTGAACCTCAGCCCCAAACTGGTTTGTAGCCCCATCCAGCTTCATCACCACATCATCTTAACTCTAATCAATGTGTGTGTGTGTGTGTGTGTGTGTGTGTGTGTGTGTGTGTGTGTGTGTAATCTTTCAGGTAACAGGTGTCTGATGAGATGTTTCTATACTAATAAGTATATGATTCATGTCATCCCTAAAGAAGAATGAAGGCTCCATTGAATTTTATTTTTTCAATACCTTTTCAATCCATGATCATCGTCTTTGACTTTTAGAGAGGTCATTATATTTTCCAGTTTGGGGGAAGACTGTCCATGTCTGGAAACCCAATCTTCCTCCAGTTACACGCTGAAAACAGTGGTGTAACCATGGGGATTTGAGAGTTTCTTAGTTGATTGGCTTCTATGTGCTGCAGAGATCTGAAGTGAGTTTTAAAATAAGCAGTGAAGCTTAGTTTGCTAACTGAGCTGAAAAAGAAAATCGGGACTGGCAACGCCATTTGCAGAGTGTAGTATAAATGGGGAACCCGGGGCTATTGTTCCAAAATTACTAGTGCTTTCATGATGCTGAGAACAGTAAGTCAGCTCAATATGCCTCTGTTGTGATGGATAACCACCCTGGGACCAAGGGGACAGGGAGAGTGTAGTGACTTGGCATGTGTGACAGTTCTAGATTCCAGGCTGCAGCCCATGGGAATTACATGTAAGCTCTATGATAAGTATTTTTGTTGTTGTTTTGATACAGTCACTTATGTATCCCAGAATGCCCTCAAACTCATGATCCCTCTGCTTCAGCTCCCTCCTTTCTGGGATTAAAGGCATATATCAATATGTCTGAACTTAGGAAACTTTAAACTTTTGCCCCAAAGTTACTCCTTTCAAATTTTTTTTTATGGAATATGTATTCTTGGTTTCAAACGTAAGTTTGGAAGAGAAGGAAGGCTGTTCATTCAAATCAGGAGATTATCTCCGTTAACTAAGCATTGGACATAAGTTCCAACCAAAGGTAAGTATGTATTCACCTTGCCATCTTATTTACTATAGAGAGTCCTCCCCTCATCCTGAGCCTTGGCAATGAAGTATTCACTGACAGATGCTATCTAATTTATAAAGTTTAGGGTGGAGAGAGAATGCTCTCCCCATGAAGGGGTTTTCATAACTTCCCTAGGAAAGCTATTAGGAGTGTGTGGTGGGGATTTGAGATTCAATAAAGGTATTAGGGGTTTATAACACCTGGAGCTTGCTAAAGACTTACTCAGAGTAAGGAGCAATACAAGTTCAGAGAGAGAAAATAGTCCATGTCAAAAGGAGTGAGTGTGGAAAGGGTCAGCCAAGTCGCAGGAGGACATGGAAGAGAGGGTCTAAAAGAATACAGCTCGGAAAAAAAAAAAAAAAGAATACAGCTCGGTCAGCGATGCCTCCTGTTTTCCTATGAGATGTAGCAGGTCTGGCCATGAAGCAGAATAGACCCAGGGCTGCTGGTAACCAGTCTTAGAATGGAAAAAGCATGACGGGAGGAGGCTGACAGAAGGTCCTGTGGAAAGAACCGTAAACAGCTCTAAGTTCAGCCACCATGCATTTCCTATTTTCAAAGTCTCTGTATTTTCTATTTTCAGTTTTGAAGGACAAAGTGTTCCTTACAGTATTGTTCCATGCTATGGCTTATGACAGGCAGCATTATAATGCACTCTTGTTTTTAGTATTAAGCATAATTTGAATTCAATACGATAGTGAATTTTGAGGCTATATCTGCAACGAAATTAAGAATACTTGTTGAGAATGCTCATTTTGACACCATTCCTGGTTGACCCAGAGGAAACCAATACTCTGACCTCCATTCTGATTTCTCCTTTCCTTGTGTTTCCCACCAATGGAATTATAATGTACATTCTTTTTTGTGACCAGCCTTTTCTGTTCATCCATATCTTCAGAGATTTACCTATGTTTTGTGTACAGTCATAGTTTATTTTTCTGCATCGCTGGGAACTTTTCTCTTGCTTGACTGGGCCATGCTTTGATTTTCTATTCTCCTGGCAGACATCTGGGTTATTCCCATTTTGAGGGTATTATGACTAACACCACTTTCTTCCATATGCCTTTGTTTGTTTGCTTGCTTAGAATCCAACTGGACTTTATTAGACATGAAATAGAATATGACTGCAGAAACAGCAGACTGAAAAATAAAGGAGAAAAGAAGTCAACTTATTTATAATCTGTGACAGGAAGATAAGTCGCAAAATGAGCAATGAAACCATTAAACTTGATGATGTCTTCTTTCTTCCCTACTTTTCTGGTGTTCTCATTCTACATCGCCCAGTATGTATACCTGGTGTGTTTTGAGTAAGCAAGGGATGTAGTGAGGTAAGAAGCATTATTCAGACTCCTTAAAGACTGAAATTGGTGTTAGGTTAACTTGGCGTTCTATACCAAGACCTAAACCGTAGCTTCAGTGGATGACCCTGTTAATATTCACAGTCTCCCAGGTTGGAAGGGTTATAGCAATCACTTCTCCACAAGCTCTACTTTAGTCTTTCCCAGGAGAGTTGTGGTAAATTCATCCTTCCAGATGTCCAAACTGCAGAAATCATTGTCTCATCCTGCTCTCTCACCTCACATTCTATCCATGAGCAAATCCAGGGGAACACATACCTAAAAACTCTCCTGAATCCAACCATTTTAGACCCTGTCACCGTCTCGGGAACCTGCTTCTGACTTTTCTGCTCTTTACCTATCATTTCTTTAAGAAGATGCCTTTAAAGCATCAGCAAGGCCATGTTCCTTACGCGTTCACGAGCCTCCAAGTCTAACCCTTTACTCTGCCTCCTATGGCTCTGAGTGGCCAGATTGTTTGCTTTGCTATCCCGCATCGCTTCCCATTTTCCATCAGTAGCCCTTCCCCAGCAGCTTAGTTGAGCTTTCTCGATTCTGTAAGTTCTTGTTTACTCTTTGGTGGAAGCATTACTTTTCTCCAGCTACCTGTGAGCTTAGTGTTACCTCTCTAAGTGGGCATGGAATATTGTTTTATTATTGAAGATTCTTTTGAGTGTTTTCTTTGAACTCTTCTTTTTGGGGTGTCATGTGGATGATTGTAACATAAAGTGCTATGTTTATTTGTGTATATCGGTGCCTGACAGGCAGTTTTTTAGAAAATGTTTTCTTTGCTCTGACTAAAAAGCTAAGCGTCATAAAGAAGTGTGATTTTATCCCAGATTAGGTTAGAATCCCAAAGAGGTTACGTTTATTTTTGTCATCTCTCACAGTCAGCTGTATAATACTAATATGATTTAATACATATTTTGGGGTTTGGTGAAATCATAAAGAAGCCTGTAGCTTCATCCATACATCTGAGGGACAGTGGTGAAGTTGTTCTAGAAACAACTTTAGGTTTTTTTTTTATTATTATTAAACAGGTAGTGTACCACATAACCTGGAGCGAGTGGAGTACTGATTCTGCTTAAGTTCCCCATCTTTAAGGTAAGGCTCATAATTCTGTTATATTTGACTCCAATTTGAGCTTAACATGAACTGTTGGTATTTAAGGTTTCAGGAGCTTTTTTTGTTAAACGTTATTTATCTACCACATAAAGCTGATATTAACTGTATAAAGTACAGCATGATACGAAATTAGGGCACTAAGAGATTGAGCCACCGAGCGTGCTTCTTGGGCATCGTTATCTGTGGATGTCTGTGTCGAACATGACTTTCTCCTCAGTTATTTCAGAGAGATAAATCGGAGAGCAATGTGGTTATCACATGAAGTCTGACGCTCCTGGAACCTTCTGTTCCATGCCTCTGGTGTTTGCAAGGTGATCATTAACTTCCAGGTGGCCTCCCATTTTGACTTCGGCAATGGGCCAATTCCTTGATTCTATCTCACAATGTAACTTCCAAAGTAAATGTCTATTAAGCCTTTGTGTAAACATTCCAGGCGTGTAGCAGAATCAACCAAACATAAATCACATGCAATGAAAGGGGTGCAGGAGAATGTGTAAGTTTGAAAAATGAAAGAATACAGTGTGGTTTCCTTGTGGATCTCTGTCCTCAGTGACCTTGGCTGAGACTCTCTGGTCTACATCACAATTCATCATCTAGGTAGCGGGTTTTCAGAGATCCGAGTGGTCTCTGCCCAAATATAGAGAAAACAAGCTCTCCACACGAACAGATGTAGAGATGCCTATTTGCAGTTGGGTTTAACCAGCACAGTTACATCAAAGCCAGATTGTACCGTTTCCTTGTCACTTACTGTATCTTGTCCACATTAAGAGGGTTTGGCTAGAATTCAAAGAGAGATGAAGGCTGATTTGGTTGTTTTGCATTGGCATGCCTTTCTTCTTTATTTCGAAATGAATGGTGGATAAGAGTTCTCACTGTTATCAACTTATTTTGAAATTTCTTTTTTCCTTCAGGAAGAAGGGGAAAAGATGAAATGGACGATCTCCCTGAAGAACAGAGAAGAGTGGAGGAGAAGTATTTGGGAAAAGTTGAGGGCTTGGGCTGAGTGCCCTGAAGCATTCAGGTGTAGACTTTCAAGTGAAATCTTGTCTTGAATATGTTTCTGCAAAATGTTAATTTGTTCAAAACTAAATTCAAGGATTCACCTATATGGAGCTACTTCTACGCAATGGGGTTAGCCTATTGAAAGGTAGGCATTTCAAACAGAGTCACATTTTAAAATAGACAACTTTCCTTTCAGAGAACCTCTTTACATATCTGGCAGGGTAAGAAGTAATGTCACTTCCCCTATTTAAAAATATTGCTTTAAAACTTTTTTTTATCTTTTTTATACTTATTTTTTGACGACTTCATATATATAAATATACATATACTTTCTCTCTCTCTTAGTTAGGATTTCTGTTACTGAGGAAAACAATGTAGCCAAAATCATTTTAAATTTTAATTAAGCTTTAATTAAAATTTAAGAGTTTATTTCACTTTATAGTTTTTAAATCCATCATCCAAGGAAATCGGTGCAGAAACTCAGCATTGGAACCTGAAGGCAGGAACTGATACAGAGGCCATGGAGGAGTACTGCTCTGCTCATTGGCTCGCTACTCATGGCTTACTCAGTCTGCTTCCTGAGAGCACTCAGGACCACCAGTTGAGGGGTTGTATTGCCCACAGGGAGCTGTATCCTTCCACATCAATCATCAATCAAAAAAGTGCATCATGGGCTTGCCCACAGGCCAGTCTGGCTGTAGCATTTTCTCAACTGAGGCTCCCTCTTCCCAGATGACTCTAGTTTGTGTCAAGTTGCTGCAAAGCCAGCCAGTATGATTGACCTCTTATCAACTTGACACACAAACAAAACACATCACTGTTAAACCGTAACTGTTCCTTCCTAGTTCACTGCAGGATCTCAATATTAATGCTGTAATATAAAACACTCCAAATATTTACAAATACCACAGTCTACGAAATTGAAATACTTAAAAGATTCTGCCTGTCTATTTTAGAATATTTTATTCAGAATCTCTCTAATATTTCAGTCTCTCTTAAGTTGCAAAGTTTTGCTGAAATTTCAGTTCCTACGAAAGTTCAGTCTCTCTTAACTATAAGGCTCCTATGAAGGAAAAAAAAATGAGATCTTCCTTACTCTAAGAAGGGAGAACAGGGAATAATCGCAATAAATCAAGGCAAAATCAAAGTCCAAAAGTTGAAGCTCAGGGCCAGACTTCTGGGATTCACTATCTTCTCGACTCCAAAGAGCTTGCCACTGCACACACAGCTCATCCTGGAGGCTCAGGCTGGCTCTACGCCAAGGCTCTTGGTGTCCTGGATGACTGTCCTATGATACTGGCATTTTAAAAATGTTGGGGTCTATATCCCAGTGCTGCTGCACTTTCTCCAAGGGTCTCTCCAAACTTCTTTTCAGTGGCTCTAACCCTGCCACATAGTGCCCAGCCTTGGCTGCTCCACAACCCCTTTATGCCTTCAAACCCAGTACCACCTGGATGAGTCTGAGAGTACCCAGTTCAGCTACCAGCACGAGAAGTAGCTTTGCTCGCTCTGGACCACGACGTCTGTGTACTGGCCTTGGGGAAATGGTTCCAGATATCTGGTCCCCCATCATGCTGGTCTTTTCTTAATCACTGCTAATTTCTCAGCTCCAGGTCACTAACATCAGTTGTCTCAGTAAAGCAAAGGTTTCACTTCAGGGCTGCTGATCTCCTGTTGAGTGTGTCTGATTGATTCTTCAGCCCCCGAGAAACAGAACCACAGACTCCTAATTTAAAATATCATCTAAATGGTCCCCGGAGAGGCTCTGTTTCCCTCTGACACTTCACAAGCCAGGCCTCCATCGTTTGCCTTGCTTGCAGTGTTATCTTCTCAATTCCTCAGAAACATCTTACCAAGCTTTCAACACTCAGTGGCTTTTCTGGGCCCCAGCTCTAAATACTACCACAAGCCTCTCCAAAAATAAAATAATAAAATAAATATGGTCAGATCTGTCATTAGGAGGAGTTCTGATTACTGGCTTGCTCTTCACGGCTTGCTCAGTCTGCTTCTTCCCAGTTCCTTCCAGGGATGGCACTGCCCAATGTGAGCCGGACTCTTTCCCATCAATCATCAGTCATGAGAAGATACCATAGTCCTGGTCACAAACCAATCTGGTGGCGTCATTTTCTCCATTGATATTCTCTCTTCCCAATAATTCTAATGTATTATGCTGACATAAAACTAGTCAGCACGCAGAATGTGTTCCCATTACCGTCACTTTCACGCCATTCTTTGCTCCCTCCTCCCTCTCTTCTTTCCTGAAAGTCTCTTTCCTACATTTATGCCTTTTTGTTTTGTTTTGTTTTTTGTGACCAACTTAATTTAACTAGTACCGCCTGTGTGACCATGGGTTTGGAACTAACCTCAGGAGCCCTGTGGGTTCAACAGTGGATATACAGCTGACAAGGATGCCTGTCCCTTCCCCGAGAATCCATCAGCAGAAATGGATAGGGCCATGTGGGCCCCCTCCGAACTGATACTGACTGTTGACAGGCCTAGTTTGTGCAGGTCCGTTGGGCGCAGCCTCTGCTGCTGTGAGGTTATTACATTGGCTCCGCAACATCCTGAAGTTTGTTTCAGAGCCCTACACTCTATTTTCTAACTCTCACATTTTCTCTGCCTCACCATAGTGTCCCTGAGTCTTAGAGGGTGTCTTGAGTGTCCTTTTTAGGGCTGTCTTAAGTTAGGGTTCCTATTACCGTGACAAAGCACCACAATCAAAAAGCATGTTGGGGTGGAAAGAAAGGGCTTATCTGGCTTGTACTTCAACATTGCTGTTCACCACTGAAGGGAGTCAGCTCCAGAAGTCAAACAGGGCAGGATCCTTGCGGCAGGAGCTGGTGCAGAGGCCATGGAGCGGTGCTGCTTACTGGCTTGCTTCCCCTGTCTTGCTCAGCCCTCTTTATAGAACCAAAACCCAGCAGCCCAGGGATGGCACAACCAACCTAGGCTTGGCCCTCCACCATTGATCACTAAATGAGAAAATGTCTTACTCCTGGGTCTTGTGGAGTCATTTCCTCAACTGAGACTCCTTCCTCTGATGACTTCAGCTGTGTCAAGTTGACACACAACCAGCCAACACAACCAGCCAACACAACCAGTCAACACAAAGGCTAAACTCTCTACTACCACTGTTAGCACCATGGGCAACTTTTATGTCTGCATTCATTATCTTCATTGCAAAAGAACGTTCTCTGATTAAGACTAAGAGCAATGTTTGTCTAAGAACATAAGTATTTTGAAGGCATTTAGTATAGTGGCACAATGATTACTGGAGCAAGCATGTTCTCTCCAAATGATTTTGAGGCCCATTCCACAAGGAAGATTTCATGCTTGGTATTGTAAATGTGACAAAAATCCCATTGCTGTGGAGGTCTTATATCCTAGTGGGAGATATACTACTATGGTTTAGATATATTGCTTTTATTTTACCAAAGTATGTTGTTAAATGTATTCTTTCTTGGCCAGGTGGTGGTGATGCATGCCTTTAACCCCAGCACTTGAGAGACAGAGGCAGGAGGATCTCTATGAGTTTGAGGTATGCCTGGTCTACAGAACAGGTTCCAGGACAGGCTCCAGAGCTACACAGAGAAATCCTGTTGTGAAGAACAAAAAACAAACAAAAAATTTGCTCTTTCTTTTGTTCTTTTTCAAAAGCAATACATAAAATATTTACTAGAAGGGTTTTAGAGAGTGTGTAGAATTTGGAAAAATTTGATACATTTTCAAATGAATTATTGGGAAATATGACAGTGTCGTTGCCCAGAGGTTGATTTCCTCTGGCAAGACTCATTTTTTTTTTTAATGCTTGAGATGGTCAAAGACTTAAAACACCAGCAAACAAGCAAACAAACAGAAACTGAACTATGGATGTATTTGTATACACTGCTGACTTGCTTCTATTCCTTTGGCCACACCAAGAGGCCACAGGCACCTGTATGTATGTAATATGTGCTGCTTGTGTCTTGTTTTCCTATGCATTTAAGCATGTATGTATATGATCCAGTGAGGATGGCTCTTGTATGGGTGCTCGCGAAGTCACAGCTATGGAGTCAATTCCCAGAAGAAATAATAATTAATGGAGGATAAACTCTCCTGTTGGTGGATAAATTCAGATGGGAAATTCTGTAATGTTTGGTGAGTTCTGCAGTCATTCAGAGGGTACTTTCACGCTGTAAATCTTTGACCACAGTGGTCACTATCATGACCATAGCTCAAATTCCCTTATTTTCTTTCCATTATCTTTCCATTTTCCCAAGGTCTGCTTGTACTAGAATTCTTGTCTCAGGGTCTTCTATGGAATAATTCGACTTAGCCCTGGATTCCTTCAGGAATTTCTTAGGTCAACCATGGAATCTGTTAATCTATTTCTTTACTTCCAAGGTTGAAATGAGAATTTATTTAACACTTGCTTGCACTCGTTCTTGTTCTTCATATTGTATATGTTTATACATGTATAATATGTGCTATGATGTATACGTATATGTTTGCATGCAGATGAATGAGAAACACACAAAATTTCTACACGTATACACATGATTTGTCCGATTCTAATGTCAGTGCATTGTTAAAGCAAAATTTGCTCAGGCATCTCGAACCAGCAGTCTTATTACAAAGCCATTCTGTTGTTTTGGGGAACAAATCACATCATAAATATGAAGGTAATTTTGGAAAGAGAAGCAGTCTATACAAATGAGAAGGATGATTGTGCTTAAAACCTCACTTTTATTCTTTCGTGACTCTTGCCTTTTGAGACAATTTTGTATGAAAAAGTAGAAATTGGTTTCATGTTCATCATAGTTACTGAAAACTCTTCCTAAGGTTTTTTTTCTTTTTTCTTTTTGTCTAAGAGGGCCTGTGTTCCATTCTTCACTTGCTGCTTGTTCTACAGAATCATCAGGAAGTAGTTCATGGTCAAGGCTTCAGGAGGCTTCAGCGACTGGCTTCTCAGAGGCACTGGGCAGCAGATACACTAAGACACTATTGAGAATCAGATCACTACCAAAGCACCATCTCGCCATAGACATACTTGCTCTGGGCATGTGCTCCACCTAGTCTAAGTGCCAAAAATGCTGAAAATTAGGGAAAGGCTGGTAAAAAGTAGAGTTATTTCCTCTATCTGCTTTGCTTTGGAGAAGTGAGGCTAAAAAGAAGAAAGAAGGAGAAGGAGAAGGAGAAAGAGAAGGAGAAGGAGAAGTGTTCAAGTCTTCCTGTGGGCTCTTTCCGGGATCTCTGAATTGAACAGGGTGGTTGAACTTTGCACTGATGAATGATGGCTTGCCAGAAGGCAAAACGTCTTATGGTGGAACCTTGAGTGGAGCTTAAGGCATCGCCAGGCATTGTTGAGAAAGGAGAGGTGGGGAAAGGGCTCCGCCATGCAGCAGAAGACTTGCCTTGCCCTGTGCTTGCTGGGGTAGCTCTGGCGTGAGCAGCTGGGCGGCAGTTCCTGAGCAATGTAGGAAGCACTCTGCTTATTCGTAATTGCCTTTCAATAGGTTGTTTCTAAAGGGGACTTAGGGTACTTGTGAGCTGGCAAACCAAGTGGCAATAATGAGATCCACACGGGGCCTGGAGAGAAGTGGATGGGTACGGTAGATGATGGAGTTGACCTTAGTTCACTTGGAGCTCTAGTGAGCTGTCTTCAGGCTTTGGAACACTGCCACCCTCCTCCTGCAGATGAAGGGATAAACATCATCAGTACACACTGATAAGTGTTTGTTTTCCTTAAGCATTAAGGCTAAGAAAAATAAAGTGGGGAGGGTATCAGGCCTTGGGGTAAGCCTTTAAAAGGTTTCCTGCTTTGATCCTTTTATGGTTGTCTATTTAAAATGGTAACAATCACAGCGGAGAGAAAAAGACTTCAGTCACTCCTTGGATCATTTCATCAAAATTACAAGTGAGTTCTCTTTACTTACGAGTGAGAAGCATTATGTTTTACTGTTCCCCGAAAGCCAGGAGGGGAAATTGTGTGCAGAAACCAAGGTGTTGTTGTGGCCAGTTGCCGTTTCTGAATGCCTGGACAGGATCATCCAGAAGGATGTTCCAGATAACCCTGTCTGCAGGCAGTTTGCAGCGGGAAGAGACCTTTCTGAAGACCATTAAAGATGATTCATCACCGCAGGCCATACACAGGCTGTGCTTTATTATTGAAAAGCGTAAATCATCCCCTGAAAAGTAAGCATGTGTGCTATACTGGGGCCCTGGAAAGCCCATGGAGGTACAAGGTGTGATTATTCTTCTGAAGGAGAGTCAAATTTAATTAGAGAGACCAGATGACAATGCACACACCAGTTAGAGAGTACACGAATGTCTATGATTAAGTGTTGAGTTGCGAATTACAGGTTTTTCATGTGCTTGGGTTGTCTCAGTTATGATGTAACAGATGGCCCTGAAGAGGTAAAGTTTGAGTTAGCTCAGTGTTCTTGTGGTATTGGGAACTGAACCCAGGACTCCTTCTTTGCTACTCAAGGTCTCTGTTATAGAGCTAAGTCCCCAGTGGGATTTGGATCATTGGAACAGGTTGCAGAGCTGAGAAGTCATTCCCACTGTGGCAAATGGTATGCAGAAGGACACAGGTGGGAAGGCACAGTTCTGTGTGACGCCTGGGGCAGCACTGCCTGAACTTGATCGGAAAGTCTGAACAAGTGCTAATGCCTGGTTAGAACGACAGGTAAAAGAGGTCACCGGACTCCTCCGCCCCTCCCAAACGCACCTATGCCTCAGCTTTGATTATAAATATGCACTAATTATTCATATTTTGTTCATTTGTTAATTATACAATTTTAGGAGAAATTTATATGCCTATGGTGTACTGTACTGGACTCCATAGTCTGTCTTGGTTTTGTCTCCCCAAAAGTAGGCTTTGATACTAGGACAATCTGATGCATTGCCTGTTTGGAAATAATCCTTAGGAACTGTGTCAAGCAAGTAGAAACCCCAGGCACAGGTAAAGGAAGGCAATGAGGGATATGGTACTAGGATATCTGCTGAAGTGAGCAAATGGAATGGAATGAGGCTGCAGAACTCTGAAAATAACTGGAAAATGTGCTGCACAGCGGGATCGCTTCAGGGGCAAGGCTGTTCAAGAAGGTGTGCAACTTCCATTAATTACTGAGTAAAGGGTTCGAGCATGCGTGCATGCGTGCGTGCGCGTGCATGTGTGTGTGTGTGTGTGTGTGGTGTGAGTGTGAAGGTGTATATGAACTTGTATGTATATACCAGAGGAGCCAACATCCCTTTGGTGTCATTCTTCACTTGCAATCTGCCTTATATTTTGAGGCAGAACCTCTCGTAGACCTGCGAGGAGCTCACCAGGAGCTCACTATGGGAACTATGCTGGCTGGCCAGTGGGTCCCAGGGATCTACCTGTTTTGGCCTCCCCAGAGCTGGGATTACAGACGAAAACCACACCAGGTTTCTTAACCATGATTAACTCTGGTACTCACACTGGTACACCAAGCACCTTGCTGAGCGAACCGTCTTCCCTGCTCCTGGGAGCTGCTGCTCCTGTGGGCATTAACTTCTTAATACATTGGTTGCAGAAAGGAAGTTCAAAAATGTCTAAGTGTTTTCAGTAAGGCCATACCCTATGTCAACGTCTTTAGGCTGAAGGTCTTGGCTTGTGTTTCATAAGCTCTTCTGAAGCACAGCCTGCCAAGGGCCTTGGATATGTGCTTGGATCTTCATATTCCATCTATTCAGGAACGCGGGCTACTCGGAGGCAGTGCAGTCTTTGAAAGGGAGACTTTACAGTTTAGGATATAAACAGAAGCATGGAGAAGAGCTCGGCTCATAGCAGGACTTTACCTGAACTGATTTACTTCTATTCCAGAGAGTTTCCAGTGCAGATCTGAGAGAGATGACTCCCTATCTACATATGAAAATGACCAATGATTCGAGCAATGATTTGAGCCTGAACACTAGGTTTCTATGGAGAATTTATGTCAGTGAATTCAAGTATCATTCCCCGCCCCCGCCAGGAAAACCAAAATCGTCTCATTAAAATTCCACAAGGAAAATATTCAACCATAATATACTCTACCCTTACTCCTACCAAATACTCCCTTTCCTTCCCTCCATAATATGGATCGTGTCCATAGGCTAGATTCAAAATATAAATTCAGACAGTGGTTTAACTAAATAACTTACTTCTTGTGACCATCTATAGCCTTGTTTACACCCACTAAATTATAGTCTGCTGGGAAAGAGATCAATTCAGGAGAGGCCATAGTAGAGACAGCATTTAAAAGCAACATTCTTTTTCCTCACTGAATTTGTTTCTTCAGTTTACATTGTTTTTTGCTCAGTTGATAAGGGAAAGACTTAAAGAAGAAAAACCAATTTATTGTTTTCTAGGCTATGACAGACTCCTGGAATTGATGGTAGTCTTGAATGAGCTTTTTTTTTTTTTTTTTTTTTTTCTGAGACAGGGTTTCTCTGTGTAGCCTTGGAACTCATTCAGTAGACCAGGCTGACCTCGAGCTCAGAGATTCACCTCTGTCTGCTTCCCCCGTGCTGGGATTAAAGGTGTGGCACCACCACTGCCCAGCACTTTAAAGAACATTTTTATGGCCCTGCCTTTCCATCAGTATCAAGTTGAATGAATGCTTTGCACGATATAAGAAAGAGACAACAAAAGTGATATTCCAGTCCCTCCAGTAATATAGCGATGCGGTCGCTATCTATCCTTCTATTATTCCAATCCACTTATCTTTCCTTCCTTCCATTCACATTCTTGGAGAGTTCCTTCCTTCCTTTTTTTTTTTGTTGTAGTTTTGGTTTTCCTCCTGGGTTTGGAATGACATCCAAGGCCTCCCACACGTAGATAAGCAGTACTGCACCGAGCTCCATGGCTGGGGATTGTTCCCATACCAATCAGTCTGGGAAATAGAGACCAACAATCTCTTTCTATTACCAACATCTGTGAGAGATTATTTATTTTTGTAATTAAAGTTTATATCTGGGTGTCACAGAGCACCCTCTCCGCTTTTTAGTGTACCTCACTAGGTAGTAAGTTTTAAACAAAAATATGAAGACATAAGTGAGATGTTCTGGGAATAGGGAACAATTTTGAGAGAAGATACAAAGAGCTGGATGATATCCATGGCAACTGTAACACATGAAAATACAACGGTCAGAAAGCAATTTACCTACCCAGAGGTCCTGTAAGAGTTAATCTCCAAACTCCTGTGCTCATGGTCAAAGCAGATGGACTCTGCATCTCCTAAAAATGCCCAGAGTGCTTCCCATGAACTCAAGCTTTCTACTTTACATTGGAAATTGTTGAAGCAAAGAAAATCAGATTGTAGCAATCATTAACCTACGGTGGACATAGATTTTAGTTGCTATTGTCACATCCGCATGCTGATGGCAGCTATGGAGGAATAGGTTCACTTGCTTGGTGTGTGTGTGTATCTCAAAAACCATGCATTCACTATATATATGTTATAAATATGACAAAATAAAAAGAGATTAAAGTTGATTTGGTGTTGACTGAGGTGGACGACCACTGCATTTGAGGTCACTTTATGATACTTACTCATATGCTGTCCCCAAAACACCACAAAAAGACAAGCACTGATTTGTGGTGCAGATAAATTACACAAAATCCTGTCTTTATTTCCTTAACGTTTTATTGGAGCAAAGTCATATTCTTCCCTTCAGAAAGTGGTCTGTGTCTACTTTGAGGACACTATGGCAGATCAAAGTAAATGCGATAAAGCTTGAAATTTTTTTTCCTTTGAGGTGAGAGCTATTTCTTTGTTTTAATTTATAAAAGTTTATTAATTTACAAAAGTTTCCATTTCCGCCCCTCCTCCCAACACCCTCCCACTCCCCCCACTCCCTCTGCTCCTCCCTCTCCATCCCTAAGAGCAGTCAGGGTTTCCTGCCCTGTGGAAAGTTCAAGTTCCTCCCTCCTCCCTCCAGGTCCAGGAAGGTGAGCATCCAAACAGACTGGATCCCAAAAATCCAGTATATGCAGAGGAAACAAGTCCCAGTGTCATTGTCAATGGCTTCTCAGAAAGACCCCATTCAGAACCACATTCAGAGAATCCGGCCACATTCAGAGAATCTGGTTGGATCACGTGCTCGTTCAGTCCCAGTCTAACTGGCCTTGGTGAACTCTCATTAGATCAGTCCCCTTGTATCAGTGGGTGAACGCACTCCTCAGGGTCCTGCCTTTCTTGTTCATGTTCTCCCTCCTTCTGCTCCTCATTTAGACCTTGGGGGCTCAGTCCAGTGCTCCAATGTGGGTCTCTGTCTCAATCTCCATCCATCAACTGGAGAAGGTTCCCTCTGATCTTGCCTTCTTTGCTCATGTTCTCTTTCCTTCTGCTTCTCGTTTGGACCTAGGGAGTTAAGTCCAGTGTTCCAATGTGGGTCTCTGTCTCTATCTCCATCCTTTGCCAGATGAAGGTTCTATGATGATATGCAAAATATTCATCAGTATGGTTATGGGCCAAGGCCGGTTCAGGCACCCTCTCCTCTGTCCAGAGAACAATCTGGGGATCTCTCCTTGGACCTGGGATCCCCTCTAAAATCAAGTCTCTTGTAAACCCTAAAATGAGTCCCTTAGTTGAGATATATACTTCCCTGCTCCCATATCCATCCTTCCTCCCTCCCCCCATCCCAATCCCCCGAGCTTTCCCCGTTCCTCCCCTACTCCCTTCTCTCTAACCCTCTCCCCTTCTAACAGTCCCCATCCCCCCATGCACCCAAGGTTGCCTGGCACTCTTGTCTACTTCCAATCTCCAGGAGGATAACTACATGGTTGTTAAGAGAAAGGGCCTGAATGTTAAACTGCAATCATGTGAATTTTATTAACTTTAAATTGATAATCTGAGAAGGATTACAGTACCAGGATGGGGCTAAGGAGAAATATCCATATACCACCCCTATAAACACTTGCTAATTTTTTTGTTATTATGTTCTGTTCTTAAAAAAAATTCTAGAGCAGCTGAGACAACAAGACAGGGTGGTCCAGGGATGGGAGAGCAGACACCTGGATTCTCCTGCTTCCTCTGGCCTAGACTTGCCTTGGAAGTTAGTGCTTTCTATAAACCTTTTCACTCCTCAGTTTCCTGTCCCTGATAAGGAACTAACAAGGTTAAACAGGACACCATGTGAGGGTATATATATTACAAGTTTTGGAATTTGATTATTAAACTAGTTTCTATAGAAGTGTGTGTGTGTATGTGTGTGTGTGTGTGTGTGTGTGTGTGTGCCAGTGTGTGTCTCTACCTCAGAATCTCTCAGGCATCTATGTTTCTTGTCTGTGTCTTGGTGCACCTTCACTCTGACGGGCATTCCCACAGCACTGACCTGGAGAAGGAAGAAGCCAGCTGATCCACAAGCACAATTCTCAAAGGAAGCTGCTGAGAGGCTGAGGGACTTGATCTGGATAGTTCTTCCCAAACTTTGAGGTACACAGAAACCACAAGGGGATCTTGTCAACATGTGGGTCTGACTCCGCAGGTAAGGAACGGATTGATATTTGTATTTCTATTAGGTTCCCAGGAGTGCCAGTGTTAAACAGATTGCCCTTGGTGCCACAAGGTATAGGGCATAGGGAGCCACGTTTTCTGAGAGCCCCAGCTTTCCTCCCTGCCACTGTGTTATTTTCCGCAGAGGACCTAATTAAGAACTTAGCTTCTGAAACACCATAAAATAATTGAGAACCGTGTGGAAACTGGAAACTTTGTGGCGTTTCTGCACGTATTCCTTAAAGTTTCCAGTTAGGTGATGTGGTAATTCATATTTTAACACATTTAATTATCTCAATTTGTTCATTTAATTTGTTTTATTTTATGTCTGATCTTCTGAAACCGTTGCTAAGTCCTCTGGGGATGTTAAATTATATCTCTTATGATATGAGTCTTAGCCTTTATTTTAAATTGTTTCTTAGTGTCTGTAGATTCCTAGAATATTTCTTAACCACTTCCAAAGCCAGTGAGGTTAGTAGACTGGAGAACAGTTACGACCCTCCCATCATTAATACAGAACCTCATTCTGATCAGTTAGAGAATGCATACTGTAGATGTCCAAGACACCATACAAACATTTTCTAGAAAAGCACTTATTACCATCTGTTTTTATATTTTTCTTTGTGTATTTGAATTGAATAAGACCTAATGGCCATTTTAGAGTGAATGGCACCTATACTTTATTTCCAAAACCTATATTCCAAGGAATGTTTAGTTATGATAACTTCATAAAGATTTGGTATTGACTGTTTGCTTTTACTTCTGTTTATTTTTAGACTTGTGTTAATCTAACAGCTGTGACATCTGCTTTCATTATAAATTACTCCTTTGTTTTGTTTTATTTTTCTTATTTTCAGTTTTATTGGGGAATCATCCCAAGGCATCTTCCGATGAAGAAGAACCACAGTAGCCAGGGATGCTGATCACCCTCCTGGGGACAATGACCCACCTTTGGGGTATCCTTTCAGTCCTTTCTGCACTCTTACTTCCTCTCTACCTCCCAACATCCACAACATCTAATCCAGCTCACAAACAGAGTTCAGAGGCTTGTCTTTCCAAACTGCTGCTTCTATACTTTGTCCTGGCGCCTCACCTTTAGGAACAAGAGGCTCTTTCATATTTATCAGCAATTAATTGCAATCACTGTTGCTTTATGACCTCACAAAGGTCTTCATCTTCAAGGTTCAGTCATTGTTTCCTGCTGTGTGGTGGAGCTCGGTGATCACCATCTTTTCCCACCATTCAACTCCCAGAGGTGCTAGCTCAGATGAATTTTCCAGCCTGCAGCGGGGTGAGGCAGTGGCTCAATCACGTGAGTCAAGTTTTGACATTTAATGGGACATGAATTATCTTTGAACAATGTATTCTCCTGCCTCTAGCTTACTGTGGGCAACTGGGAACATGCTTTCCTGCATAATGACATCTCTGTAATGGAAAGAAAGGTTGATTATTCAGAGGCATTGGCATCTAGGGGAACATTTTGAAAGCATCAGACCTTGGCTTGTTGTCACTTTTATTCTATCTCATTGAAGGTCCAATATATATCTCATGACAGTGATACTACAGAAAGCACACAGCACCGCCAATATGCCAGGTGGTGACCCTCTTCTCTGTACTTCAGATATGAGTATATTATGTCTCTTTTGAGACTCTGGGAGGGCTTCAATCTTACATCATGGCCTATTCTTTATATCGGATAGACAAAATGACTTGGTGACCCTCCAAGTACAAATAAAAGGTTCAGAAATCAAAAAATGAAAGAAGTTTCAATGGTTAAGTCACTTCGAATAGCCATCCCTTGAAAAGGGAGCAGTCATGAGTGAGGAACCAATTTATTCTTTTGGCAGAGAATGGAAGCGATGATCTTAGGCTCCTGGTATGCCTAACGTCCCCTTCAGCCTTTTCTCCACTGCCCTTTTTAGCTGGTACTTACTTCACGTGTATTTGCCCCAACTCCAAATCGACTCCGTTTTCCTCCAATGTAAAAGGCCTATCTTTCTGTCTCATGTTCCTCTCCTGTTTATACTCAGTAGGGAACATAGTTTCTGGTATAGCGTAGAAACAACAACATATGCATATAAAATCATTCATTGCCTTACTGCTATTGACATCAAGGGAGCCTAGACTGTGTTCCAGTTATTGATCCTGATGCTATTACACAGTAGCCCACTTAACTCTCACCGTGAACTCAGTATACATTTATTTGCCTTTTTGAGACTGGAAGGGCTATTGAAACTTGCATGGTGGCAAGAAGCAAAGTCACAACCCCAGGTGTTTTGTTGTTGTTGTTGTTTTGGTTTTGGTTTTTTGAGGCAGAGTTTCTCTGCGTAACAGCCCTGGTTGTCCTGGAACTCACTCTGTGAAAGAGGTGACCTCGAAATCACAGAGATTTACCTGCCTCTGCCTTCCTGAGTGTTAGGATTAAAGGTCTGCACCACTACCACCCAGCTAGAACCCCAGTTTTTGATGAAAGTTTTTCTCTATCATATGGTGGTGTGATTATACATTGCTTTCAACTTTGATATGGCTCTGACAGGTTTTCCTTCAATTAAAATAGACTTTGACTATCTGGGTCTAGCCTCAGACCCTTTAAGAAAAGACAAACAAACAAACAAAGCAAAAGACATTATTTTCTTGAGAAACATGTAAAGGTAGCCTGGGGTGGGGCAGGAAAACATATAACAACGTACTGTGCAAATATTCCTCACTTATTTTTGGATTTTTTCATCATTTTATTTGTGTTTATATTTGTTCTGAAACAATATCAGATATATTTTTTAAATCTTTGAATAATTTTTTTCCATTCGTGGAATATTACATTCTTCTATGTCCTTTTTAAAAAAATTACTTATTTGTCATGGGTCAGCAGAAATACCCAGGTAACCTAGAGTCACTCAATAGCAGGTGACCTTATGTTAAGCCATTACATTTTGGGAAGATTTGTCATACAGCAAATGTTATCAGCTACACAGTCTCATTTCAGGAATAATTTCATGTACAGTTTACATAGTATGAGCAAAGCTATGGGCAACGTACTTGATGTATAGTGGATATTTAATAAACACTGATGTTTGCCTTTCTACCATTTTCCTATGGAGATGTGCTTCGAGATCGGATTTGTAGGCTCCAGCCACATTGTGACGGTATTTGTGCTTAGGGAACCCAGAACCATGAGGAACTATAGGAAGTAACTTCTCTTAGTAGCGTCGCTTGATGTGAGGCAGGATCCTGATGTTTCTTCTTTGCCTTCTCAAACAATAATGCTTAGCATTCCTTGACTGTTAGAAAAGACTCCAAACATTTACACAGACTCCTGAATTCCTGTCCAGTAACTGATATTGACTCACATTTATAGCTTCCTTTAGACAGTAGTTGTCAAAAAATTGATAGCACTGATAGAAAAATTGGTGAAATGTTTTGAGTCTGTGCCACCTGATATGAGGCTCTTTCTGGACCTCAGTTTTCTCATCTTTCAGTTAGGAAAGTTGAGCCTCCCAACTTGGCTCTTTGCTCCACCCATCTGGAACTCTTCTGGGAACACTGAAGTAAAACTGAGAATACAACCTCCACAGCCCAGTAGCTCACTCGGGCATAGAGCTCTGACACTCGTTTGTGCCTCAGTTTCCTTGGGGGGTTGTATCATGGTGTGTGGTTCTGAGGTTTGTGTGGTATACCTACGTAAACACGAAACTGCTTAAAACTGCCAGACCTATGGAAACTGTTAACACATATTAGATACTATTTCATTTGGCACAACCATCTCTTATGCAACAGCACTTTCATGGGATTCAAATGATGAAAGTTCAAATAGTGAACAGAAACTCACTGGAGAAAACTACAACATGTTTTGAAATTCACACACACACACACACACACTCATATATGCACGCACATATGTGCACACACACACACACACACACACACACACACACACACACGAACTAAACACCCTCAACCTTTTAAATTTATAATTCAGTTTCTTTTTTTCCTCACATACTTGGGTGTGGTGTCTTATCTGAGAAATTTGTCATTTTAGTTCTGACCTTACGTTTCTTTCTCATTGACAGATGCCTCTTGGCAATACAAGAGAATCAGGGTAATGCAGTGTTAAACAAATAGAGTTGTTTGTAGCTGGAGAGACGGCTCAGAGGCTAAGAGCACATGCTGATCTTTCAAAGGACCTGGGTTCAGTTCCTAGGACCCACATGGCAGCTCACAAACATCTGTAATTCCAGTTGCTGGACGTCCAACAACTTCTTCAGACTTCCCTGTACATCAGGCATGCATGTGGCTCACATATGCATGCCAGCAAAAACACTCATACACATAAAGAATGTAAGTTCTAAATATGAAAATATTTTTTAAAAGGAAAATAGGTTCTAGCTCTGGCTCTGCTACTTGTTAAGTTATGGTAATAGGTATAATGGACATAATAATGCCTACTTTATAATTAGTATCTGAGTATGATACATTTAGAAAAGTGCCTGGCACACACTAGGTTCTTAAGAAGTGGTCTGGATTAGTGTGTATTCTATTCCATTTCCACCAGAATAGTCTTAAAGCAAGCATTAGGAGCGCAAACACCATCCATGGGAGGGTTTCAGGATGCCTTAAGCAGGGAAGTGTAGGGATGCTGCTGTCAACCTGTCATATTCTCTTTACCAAACTAGGCTTCCATAACTCCATACGCTAGGAGTTAATGCCTTACAGATGTCCCTTTCTTTGGAGAATTGCCCTTGACCAAATGGGGAATTGCCTAGCCTAGAATTGCCTGGGAAGTTTTGCAATGTCCTTGCCATTCGGGTGGCCCATAGCCAATGGCTAACTGATGCAGGGGCACAAAAGGACCCTTTGCCTCAGTGAGGGGGAGAAGTAACTGTGGTGTAATCTGTGCTCCAGAGCTTCCCGTGGGATCTGACAGAGGCTCCATTCCAGCAGAGACCACACCCTTACCCCCTTCCCTCCTATTCTTGTTATCAGCAAATGATTTTCTAGCTAAGCAGGGGGGTACATATCTGTCATTTCAGTACCCAGAAAAGTAAGTCATGAGGACAGAAAGTTGAAGGTTACCTTCAGCTACATAGCAAGACCCTGTCTCAAAACAAACAAACAAGTACACTACCACGTGAATGTGCTTCTTAAGATCTACTTTGACCCCCATTACTCGAATAGAGAATGAAAAGAACTAATTACGAACAGTTTTAGACAGGGTGCAGCCATGACCCATTCACTTTCTAGCAGGCCAAGCACCATAGGTAGGTGGAGTTTTCATTTTACCTAAGTTTTTGTTTGGGAAAAGAGGCCGCTGTAGTAGACTAGCTGTTGAGATGCCCGAAGGACTATAAGCACTGGCATTTAGTAACTAGCAACCATGGGCTCTGAGTTGTTGACGTCTGTGTGCCAAGCACGTATAGGCCTGTGGTGGAATATAAATCCTATGCATAGATTTTGATGAACAGTGTGACATACCAAGTAGACTTGGGTCTTTGGCATCCAAAATGCTCTCCAACCCAAATTCTATACTCGTAACTTCTGACTGTCTGGAAAAATTCTCTTATAATGTGATAGTGGCTTTCCTTCCATAGTCTCTGAAGAAGGTTGCCCATAGACTTTGGGAATGAACTAAGATGTTGAATATGAATTTGGTATCCTCTGAGGCATTGGCAGGTAGGCCCAGAACATGATTTCCATAGCTAGGGCACAGTCCTCTGTCTCAGAAAGAGATAGGAAATAAAGTCATATAATTTCTGATTTAGTCTTTCCTGTGCTGAAGAATCAATCCCTCATCTGGTTCTAAGACTTAGTGTACTCTGAAATTCTGGCAGGGGTGGGAGGGGAGAATTTCCTCAGTTTTTTCTTTCTCCCTCAAAAGTTTATAAGGCATCTCTTGTCCGACTTCTACACATTCATTGTTACTTCAGTCTCTATGGGATATCTCATAATCATGTTTCTATAAATGGAATTCAATGAACTAATTAACATTTACCACTAACATTTGCTCCCATTTGAAAGATTGTAAAAACTACACCCTTTGTTTCTTGCTATCATGGCTAAGAATGTGGTACAGCTTCTTAGAGCATCAACCGAAAGTACTGCCCTGATTCAGAATCATGTTGTGTATGTCAAAGTGTATTGAAATTTAGGATCATGGATCAGTTGTATATAAATTAGAGATGAAGAAAACACACGGGACTGTGGCCGGTCATTTGGCTCTTATTTCTGTGATTTAGTGCAGTGTCCTCTCGTATTAACAAGACAACTATAGTATCTGAACAATATCCCCAGTAATTACTTCTATTATTTTAAAAATGGTTTTAAACCTAATGAAAAATGAAAATGCAGCAAACCAATGAACACCACCCAAATAGCACCATCCAAAACATGCATCAAGAAGGAGGAATGGTTAGGAAAACCTTTAATGGCAACAGTATTTCAATAATTTTCTACATTTATGTCACTAGCTCGCGATCTTTCAGAAAATGCCTTTCTCAGTTCTCAGGGGCAGTGGAGGGACAAGCGAAGTGAGATGGTTTTAGTTTGATACATTTCATGAAAGACCTTTGATGGCCAACTCTACTGGTAGAAGATCTGACATTTGTCAATTCAAAGCTTGTTTTCAAGATGCAACTCATTTAAATGTCCAGGAAAAATATTGGTAGCTTTTGTGGCTCTGGTCAAGAAGCATAAATGTTTATTGTCCTAGGAGTGCCTTGCATGCCCTTCTGTTTTGGGGACTTTACAGACTGAATTGGTCTGAGAGACTCTTCTCTTGAAGAAGGACAGGGACAGGAAGTGTGTGAAATTATCTCAGCTCAGTGGTGGTTGAGAGGATAGTTTTTCTTGTAAGAAAGTAACATCATTTCCACCCAAAAAGCATGAGAGCCCCTGAGGTCAAGCAATTGATTTCATAGGTCATGATCCTTCAGAAAAGACAGATATGGAAGCTCCATGTTAAGCCAGTGTCAGTGAACCCCAGGCATACTGAATTAGATTTTGACATTGTTACTTTCTAGGCAAGGGTCACCCCCAAACCCATGAAAATGATATTGAAGTTGGTTTTTGTAAGGGAAAATACAGTGATAAAAAAGCCTTGAAGAAGTATACAGAAAATCTTCTATAATTCAGGTGTGTGTGTGTGTGTGTGTGTGTGTGTGTATGAGAGAGAGAGAGAGAGAGAGAGAGAGAGAGAGAGAGAGAGAGAGAGAGAGAGAGTTATCAGAAAGACGAGAAACCCAAACTCTCCTATAGGATTGAAAGTATTTGCTTCTTCCTCCTATCTTATGGTTCTGCTCTAAGAGACTGGGTTAAAGTGACTGTAGACTACCCCCGTTTCCCTTAAGAAATCTTTGCTGGGCAGAGCTTGCCTTCACAGGGCCTGGGGCAGGATGTCGTGGGGGTATGCATTAGTTCTTTTGATCATCATTTCACTGTAAGCAATGGAATAGAGTTCATGTTTCCTTCCTGCCCTTTCTTATGAAGCATGCAGTTGAGTGGGTGGTTCAGCCAGAGATACCCAATAAATATTTGCTGGCGAACATAATGAAGGCACACTGATGACAGCAAGGTGTTAGCCTCACCTCTTCCTGACTGTTGGAGGTGACACCCATGTGGTCCTCACTCTGTGCTCATGGGAGACTTTGATGCACTGGCTGAGCCTGGAGTCTTGGCCAGGATCTGTCTTGGAACACACCACCTACCTGAATTTCCTTGCCGTTCCTGCTTTCCAAAGCTCTTCATTTCCAATGACAGGAATTACTCTTTCTCCTAACGAGTGTGTAGACAGAAGAGGGAATTAAGGAGACAAGTAGAAACCACCCAGCAAGATGAGTTGTGTGCACGGCAGGGCAGGGAAAGGAGGAATGAAAGAAAAGGTTTCCAAACAGTGTTGCGTGAGTTCTATAACTTTCCACTAATCCACATGTGGATGTGTATGAGCACTCATTCCTAACATCCAAGACAAGATCCAGACAAAAATGCTCCTACTGAATAAATCCAGGAGAGAGGTTTGTTTATCAGGTTCTACATTGTTTGAAAACTCAACATCTGTCAAAGGCTTGTAGGTCTTAGCCCCCCACACTTTCAGCAGGTGCTTCTGGTCCTCATGACACCGCTGAATGGATTTGAAAGAAGCAATCAGTTGGAAAACGTAAGGCGATTTCTACGCCACTGACTCTTAACTCCAGCTAGGCCTCCTTATTTCTTGCATGCACAATTGTAGAGCTTCCAAATTCTTGCACCTCGTCTCTTCTTCTCAGATATGTCCTCTCACAGAAATACAGTCTTTCTCGAGGCAGACTTCTGCAACATTTTAGTACTCCCCGAGTCCTGAGTAGAGAAGCTTCAGCTGTGGAATGTTTGCTTCTCTCAGCTTGATTCCTGGCTACTGCCATCCCTTCATTAATCTTATATTTTAAAAGATAGATTTTTTTTGAGTACAGTATAAGATAAATATAGAAGGAAAGCATGTGTTGTTTAATGGATCCTCATGAAGGTCATATGCCAATAAAATGGCCACCATGTCATAGAGCAGAACATAGCCAACAATATTCTGTTTAGCCAGTAGTTCACAGGATTAGTCATTGCCATAACTTGTAACCCTTTGGAACTTTAAATACATGGAATCACAGGTTGTGTATTCAACTATGCTTACTTCATCTGTATTAGTTTCTACTCTTGATAGACATCTGAGTCACCTGCAACCTTGGGCAACTGTGAATATGTACTCATGAAAAGTTTTGTTCAAGATTTGTTTGAACCCCATAAATGGTAACGATAAAGGGAAATGCTGATAAGTCAGCTATGGGAATTAAGTATCCCAATTTTTCAGGCACACTTGTAAGAAAGAAAAGGATTCAGGATATAGGTCAGTGGTAGAAGATTTACCCAGTATGCATTCTATACATTAGGCCACACATACAGGAATAACTGTTTAAATAAAAGAGGGACCCACCGATAAAAGATTTTATATCTGTATTTGTATCTATTTCTATGTGCTCCTATCTAGAGAATATAAAGAACTCTGGTAAACCAAAAAGGAATACAAACAAATGACCCAAATAATAAAACAGGTAGGAGACTTGAACATGCACTTCACAAAACAACCTTTGCAAACGGATTTTGGCCCTAGACGTGTGAAAACCACACAACGCTGGGAGACCTCACTGTCTTGACTCACTGTCTCCCAGCTCTCAAATCAGGCCACACATCTTCACACAGGCCTCTGGCTCCCAGGGCTTCCTTATCTCTTCGTACACCTACTTATCTTTTAAGGACCTGGCAGAACAGCACCAGCTCTTTCCAAAGGCTTCCCTGGCACCATGAGGTGGAATTAATTGTTTTCTTTGGGATCCGAAAGTGTGATTCAACTGAATTCTAGCTGCGATCTTTGTGTCCTCAATGCACAGCGCTGTTCCCGACGCACGAAAGGTAATCAATAGACGCCTTCCTCACTGGATGTCTTCTTTTCCCCTCAAGCCTCCAGATAGGATCTTACACCAGTGAGGTATATATGGCAACAAAGCCTTTCTATGTTGCACACAGTGTTTACTAGCCAATATAAAGGTTTCATCATAGAGAAAAACGTTGGCTTATCTCCAGAATCATAAGCTCATAGTCAATGAATGGTATCACCACAGACCTGTAGGCAAGGGATTACCCTGTTTTACTTTGGGCTACATGTTAAGATATATGTATGCACAGACATACATATGTATGTATATATGTAATTGAAAAGTTCCATTGTCTTCTAGAATTATAAAGGCAATGAGTAGCTCCAGTACCTGCTTAACATATATAACATATGTAAGTCCTTAACAGTGGGTGGCTACAAGACTGGCCTGACTTTGAAGTGAAGGAGCCATCGACAAAGTGGAAATGACAGGAAGCACCATGTACCCCTTTCTCTGCTATAACTTGGCTGAAGCGATTTTGTAATCATCTGATGCGGGTGAGAAAAAACACAAGATGCAAACAAAACCCTTTAGGAGTTTATTGGGGGCGGTGCACACAGGCCTGAGAAATAGTGTGCAAGGAGAGAGGGCAAAAATGGCGAGTCCAACTTTTAAAAGATGCCTAGCATATGCGTACAGGGGTTTGACGTGGCTATGTCACACACTGATGACGCAGATGACAGGCGACCCACACACATGCGCGCAAGGGTTTTAGTTGAGTCACACGTGGAGGTAACCACGCATGTGCACATGGTGGGGGGGGCACGTGGGCCCTTTGTTCCCAAGGGTCCGCCCACATGTGCCTGCCTTTAGAACCCCGAAGTGCAGCCTTATCTGTGGCTGAATAATTACAGTGACAAGCAGTAATGTAGAAGTGTAAACCAAATAACCTTTTTCTTCCGAGAGAGAGAGAGAGAGAGAGAGAGAGAGAGAGAGAGAGAGAGAGGTATGGAGGGAGGGAGGGAGGGAGGGAGAGAGAGAGGAAGAATTGAACAAGTCAGGGGTGTCAAGGTCACCATAAGGGAATGAACAGAAACAACTAACCTGGGATTATAGGAGCACATAGACTCTGGACTGACAATTAGGGAGTCTACATGGGACCAACCTAGGTCCTCTACATATGTGGGACAGCTTGGTCTATTTGTGAGAACTCTAGCAGTGGAATCAGGGCCTGTCCCTAACACTTGGACTGAGTTTTAGGAACCTGTTCCTCGTATTGGGTTGTCTCGCCCAGCCTTAATACAAAGGGAAGAGCTTAGTCTTAACTCAATTTGATATGTCATGCTTGTTGACACCCATGGGAGCCCTGTGCCATTCTGAACAGAAACAGAAAGAGTAGATTGGGGGAGGGGCAGTGTGGAAGCAGGGGTGGGGGAGGGAATGGAAGGAGAGGAGGGAAGGGAACCTGCAGTCAGGATGTAAAATGAATAAAATTTTCAGTTAATATTAATAATACAAAGAGAAATTTGTTTTCCCAACGAGACTACCTTGGAGAAAGCTAAATTTTTGTTTGCAAGTGGTTTTCAAGTGGAGAGAGCTTCCTGCTTAGGGTTGGGGCATGTGTCCGCATGTCCTTTTAATTCGAGGACCCATCTTGTACAGATGAATGCAGGCATTATGTATGCTTCCTCAGTTTCTGTGAATTCATATGTGCTTTAGTCCTGTTGGTTTAGAGAGCCTTGTCCTCGATTTCCTCTAGCTCTTATATTCTTTTTGCTTCCCCTTCTGTAGGGTTCTCTGAATCCTGAGGGGAGTGATTTAATGGAGACGTCCCATTTAGGACTTAGAGTTCCAAGGTCTCTCACTCTCTGCTTTATATCTGGCTGTGGTCTCTGTATGTGTTCCCATCTGCTGCAAAAGGAAGTGTCTTTAAAGATGGCTGAGCAAAACACTGATACATAAGTATAGAAGATATAATTAAGAGTTACTTTATTACTATGTTCTCTCAGCTGAACAGTGTATTTAGTTTTATCTCAGATCCCTATCAAGTCTCAGGTTCTTGGTCACCCAAGCAGTATGGTTTTCAATATGGCTTCCATCTTGTAGAGTGGGCCTCAAGTCAAATCATATATTGGTCACTCATTTCTACAAGCTTTGTGTCATCATTGTCTTAGCAATTCTTGTGGGCAGGACACCACTGTAGATAAAATGGTTTGTAGTTGAATTGGTGTTTACATTTCTCCTTTAGTAGTAGGAAGAGTACCTTCCTATACCAAAGATGCTAGAATGTAGGGTTGAAGGCTCTATGTAGACATCAAGTCTACTTTTCCATATCCGATGATGTGTGTAAGCGTTGTCCTCAGCTTTAGGGCCTTGCTGTCAGTTTGTGGAGAGCAACATATAGTCTTGGCTACAGCCTGAGTTATTTGGAGTCCCATGGGTACTTTTTGGTCAAAAATTCATTAGGTGTAGTCCATTTCCACTACTAGAAGTTTCATTTGGTGACAAGAGATGTCTAGTTGGTACTCAGTCTCCCTCATTATTTGGGGATGTCATTTAGATTACTTTTATGAATAAATATTTTTAGGAAGTTTACATTGTCATCTTATTGATTTTTCTCAAAGAGCCAACTCGTTGTTTCATTGAGTCTTTGTGTATTTCTTTTAGTTGTTGCTGTTTGTATTTTATTAATTTCAGTCCTGATTTTGTTAACTTCTTGCTGTCTATTTCTTTTGGGTATGATTTCTTCTTTACGTTCTACGGCTTTCAGACGTGTACCTAAGTTACCAGAATGAGATCTGCCAGGTGTGACCACTGCAGGTTCCAGGTAAAATGGGTTCCTAGGTATCGGGAGTTGATGCCTCGGAATAGGGGTGGACTGGGGAAGGGTTGACATACACAGGAGGATGGAAAGTAAGGTATTCCACCAGAATCTACTTAGTCTCCTAGGAATGGGGGCAGAAAGCAAGGAGAGGACACATTATGTAGTCTGCTAAAGAGCTGGGCATGAGAGTAGAGGACTGGATTTGGGAAAGAGGAGGGAGAGCATAGATCTGAAGCTTGTCCACCTGTTTCACAAGCCGACTTGCTTCTATGGCAGACTTGGCTGGAGGGTTTGCCTGCTGGTGTTGGGGGGCAAGGAAAGAGAGTGTTGCAAGGTAAGCAATGCTATGTTCTCAGTAGGAGTTCAGTATTTGGGAAGGAAAGACAAAAGACAGATGGAGTTAGGGAGAAGAAGAAAGGTAGAAAATTCCAGAATGTTTTGGGCTTTGAGAACTGAGTCCTATTCAGATTTGGAGACTCACAACTGTCATCTCAGCACTCAGCTTGTTAAGATAGGAAGTTGAAGGTTAGACAGACTTACACCCAAAGATCCTATATCAAAAGAAAGAAGGATAAGACAGAGGAGGAATAAGAAAGGAAGAACAGATGAAAAGAGAGAAGGAAGAATGGCAGGCAGGAGGGAAGAGAGGAAGAGACAGGTATTTCCCATACCTGTACTGAGCAAGAAAATCACTGGGGCGGATAACTGGAAATAAGGTTTCTCTTTCCATTTACACCGGCTGATTTAAATCCTTGTCTTACCATGAGAACACAGCCCACAGAATCAACTAAGCCGGGCTCACAGGGGCTCACAGAGACTGAAGTGGCAAACACGGACCCTGTATAGGTCTGAGCTAGGTCCTCTGCATATGCCATAAGGTGGTGCTTGGTGTTCTTGTGGGACCCCCAACAATGGGAGCTGGTGACAAGGGGAGGGAGGCAGTGTCTCTGACTCTTTTATGTGCTCTTGGGACCCTTTTCCTCCTACTGGTTTGCCTCATCCAGCTGGGACAGGAGGGTTTGTGCCCAGTCTTATTACATCATATTAGGCCTGTTTGGTGAATATCCCTGGGAGGCCCGCTTTTTTTTTTTTTTTAAAGGGAAATGGAGGAAGAGTGGATCTTGGGGAGAGAGGAGGTGGGGGAAGGACTTGGAGGAGTGGAGAGAGGGGAAACTGTAGTTGGGGTGCAATGTATGAGAGAAGAATAAAAGTTAAAAAAAATACTCGTCTTGGTTACTTACAAATTTGACAAAACTTTATCAATTAATTTTGTGTATGTTTGACTCCTAGCACATAGCCTACAAGGCAAGCACCTAGAGTTTGGTACTGCTGTCTTCAAAATAGTGGCATGGCACACTCTGCTGTGAAGAGTCCTGGTATCAACCATGTAGTTGATACTTCACCACAATGCTTAGGCTTCTCAGGCATCTGTGAGGGGATTTCCTGTGAATCTTTACATTTCCCCGGGTTTTGTGAGAAAGTTGTAGCCCTCAAGACTTTGTATGACTAATCAATCCCTTCTGCCAGGAAGCATGAACTTTTTTACACTTCTGTGTAAAATGAGGAGTGTCCTGCTAACATCCTTTATACCCCCGTTGGCTCTTCTCCCTGTGAGATGATGAGTCAGGAGCTATGCATGAGATAGTCCAGACTTGGGAATTGCCAGTCAGGGCCTCCTGGGAGGAATTTAGTGAAGCTTTTCAACACTTATTGATGGTGCTTTGGCTTTAGATATCACTGAATATTAAGGAGAGCATACATTTTGGAACCTTCTGTGAAATCCAAGCCCTCTAAGGGAGATGTAGTGCAGGACATACAGGTTTTGACTTGGGAGAGTAAGTTGGGTGGTCCCCCAACTCTGTTGCTACTTTTGCAACTTCTAAGAGAACACTTATTCTGTTGATGCTCATATTCTAAGTAGCTGCTTTTTCCCTGTGGTGGTTTGAATAGGAATGGCCTCCATAGACTCATGCATTTGAATGCTTGGCCCGTAGGAAATGGTACTATCAGGAGGTGTGGTCTTGTTGGAGTAGGTATTGCTTCATTGGAGAAAGTGTGTCACTATTGGGGTGGGCTTTGAGGTCTAAGATGCTTAAACCCAGGCTTAGCGGCACACAGTTTTTTCCCCCTGTCATCTGCAGATAATGATATAGAACTCTCAGTTATCACTCCAGCATCATATTTGCCTGCATGATGCCATGCTTCCTGCCATTGATAATGGACTCAACCTCTGAAACTGTAAGCCGGTCCCAATTAAATATTTTCCTTCCTTCATCAGAGTTGCTGTGGTCATGGTGTCTTTTCACAGCAATAAAAACCCCAAGATAGTCCCCCCAAAAAACTGTTAGGAAATATTCAAACTACAGTTTTTATGAATGTTCTATTTTTAGTAGATTATTACTCATTTTTTTATTTACTGAACACTTACCTTGTACACTTTGTGAAGAACTGTATAATCATTTATCCTCTTAATCCTTCCCCTTAAACATTATTTAACAAAAATGTCTAAATAATTTTTTTGCAAAATACAATTCTATGTGAACAACTTGAGATATCTGTCATAGGCTACCATTATTCTTCATATATTAAAATTTTTAACTGCCCTTATTTGACCATTACATATTTTATACATGCATTGATACCCCATAATTAAGTAGCACTGTAATACATCCTCAAAAGCACAAAAATTGGAAAGACTAATAACAATAATAAACTAAGACACACTTAATATATAGTTGTGGTATGTCAGAAAAGTATGCTACAAAATTGATTTATTAACACTCTGACTTGGATATTATAATCATTAAATGCCTGTTTTACTGATGAGGAAGCTAAGGCTCAGAGTTTAGGAATTTGCCAGAGGATTTAAAATGTAAATACTAGAAACCATTACTTAAATCCAGAAAAACTGGGTCCAGAGTCATCATTCTTCATCACAAGTCTTTGTGGTAAGCCTCTGAGGATAGATGCCTGTGAGCCAGTCTGTAAGATTGACCGCATGGTTTATCATTCAAACCAAGACACTGTTGAGAATAAAGAAGAGTGAAATTAATAGAGCAGATCCCTTACATAAACTTCTGCTCCCTCAAGCAAAACAAGGCTTCCGGCTACCCTCCCCTACCAAACAGTTCCGGCTCCCCTCCCCTTCCCACCAAACAGTTCCGGCTCCCCTCCCCTTCCCACCAAACAGTTCTGGCTTCCCTCCTCTCCCCACCAAACAGTCTGCCTGCCCATCTGTGGGTCAGCAGTGTCCTCTGCCCTACTTCTCCTTGAGTTCCTTTAGATGCTGCTACATAGTACCTAGAGATACATTATCTTTGAACACAAAGTGTTCTCCCCCTCCTCCTTGATTCATTCTCTGCTTGTAATGCATATGTTCACCCTACAGCCTCCAATTCATGGTGCCCCTTCCTTCTGGATGATGAGGAAACATTTATGTGCTCAATAGAGCAATGTTGCTCTGATTTTGGTAACATCTGTTTCCTTTGTCTTTGTGTGTCATGTCCCCTCCTCAGCCCCCTCCTTAGACATTGACTAGGTTCAATTCTTCTCCAACCCAGTTAACCCCACCTGGGATAGACTGAATGTGTAACAAATACTTTTCAAAGGAAAGGGAAGAGAAAGGGAAAGAAACGAGAGACAAAATACTTTTGTTAAGATTATATACATATAAAATCACTGATTTTTGAACAAATATGTATGAAGTGCTTCTATTCTTGGTAAAGTTCTAGATGTTCCAGTGGTGGCTGAAATGAGAAGGAATTGTTTTCCAGAGTATACATTCTTGGTAATAGCCCATTAATAGAGAAGCAAGGCTATTTCATATGGTCCACAAAGCATTAAAAAATGAAATAGAAAGAGAGTAGAAAGAGATTAAATATAGATTTAAGTCTTGTAGTTGTTATAGTTAGAATGTTGACCCAAAGTCACATTCTGAAACTTAATCTCTTTTGTAGTGGTAAAAAGCGCCAAGGAATTTGGAGAGGTAGTCATGGATTACTGTGTAACAGGCCTGAAGGGAATTAGCATGGATATTTCCTACTAGCTCTTCTGCCCATCCCAGCATATGGATTCACCCTCCACTCTGAGCTCTGGGCTCCGGATGATAACGATGGGAAGCCCTGTTGGGAGCAGAGCCATGGACCCTCACCAGATACCCACAGTTCTGACACCTTGCTGTTAGACTTCCCATTCTCAGAACTGAGAGGAAACACATCTCAATTTTGGAATCTGGCACTCAGCCATTTTGTGGACCAGCACAAATGGCCTAATACAGTACTCAAGAGTAGTTCCTCCTGGGTCATGTTTGTGATGAAACGGAATAACATGGCTGGAAGAGCAAAGAAAAATTTCTCAAGAGCACCAGTAGAAGGAAAACTTGTGCTGAATATTATCTACAAAGGTTCATGTGGTTGGGAAATAGATCAGAAAACGTGGTGCAGGTCCCTTCATCTAGGTCTCTTAAGTGATGACAAGACATTTGTGTTTATGTTGCATGTAACATTCCGCTGAGTTTTAAAGAGCCTTGGAGTTTATTTTCTGTCCTTTACTCTATTTCCTTTCTTTCCCAAGACTACTCTGGTGGCTGACTTGAAAGTAGACTAAAGAAAGCTAAAGCTGAAGGCTGGGGACCATGACACAACCCAGTCAAGCATTACACACGGAGGGAAGAGATAATTTCCAGCAACGTTTCTCAGACTTAAAAAGGCAAATGGGTCGCTGGAAGTTTATCGCACAGCAACGCTAATGCTTCAGTCTGAATTTCAAACAAACTTTCCAGTAACACTACCATTGCCACCCTGAAAACCACAGCAGAAAAGCAAAAACAACAACAGCAAACAACAAAACAAGTGCGGATCGATGGCTGCAGTTTCATGGCCAGAAAAGAACCACTGACTGCTCTGTCCTTCCTTGGAGAAGTACAATGTGCAGTATTGAGAGAGAAGTTTCTTTTCTAGCCCCGCTTTATAAACCATCCTACTCTTGTCTGGTGGGGCTGGAAAACTTTTCAGAATGGATGGCCGTTGACACACTCTGTGGAAATGATGAAGCATGATGGCATTATGATAGCATAGCACATTTTAAATTTTCTTTTATTGATTTTATTAAGTTATACATTTTTCTTTGCTCCCCCCTATTCCTCCTCCCTCCCCTTCTACCCTCTCCCATCCTCCCAATTTACTTAGGAGATCTTGTCTTTTTCTACTTTCCTTGTAGATTAGATCCATGTATGTCTTTCTTAGGGTCCTCATTGTTGTCTAGGTTCTCTGGGATTGTGAATTGTAGGCTGGTTTTCTTTGTTTTTTTTTTTTTTATCAAAAAGCCACTTATGACTGAGTCATATGATATTTGTCTTTCTGGGTCTGGGTTCTCACTCAATATGATGTTTCCTAGATCCATCCATTTGCCTGCAAATTTCAAGATGTCATCATTTTTTTCTGCTGTAGTACTCCATTGTGTAAATATATATTTCCCTATCGTTTCTTTAGTCTGGGAGCATTTAGGTTGTTTCCACGTTCTGGCTATGACAAACAATGATGTTATGAACATAGTTGAGCACATGTCCTTGTGGTACGATTGAGCATCCTTTGGGTATATACCCTAAAGTGGTATTGCTGGGTCTTGAGGAAGGTTGTTTCCTAACTGTCTGAGAAATCGCCATATTGATATCCAAAGGGGCTGTACTGGCTTACACTCTCATCAGCAATGCAGGAGTGTTCCCTTTACTCTACATTCTCTCCAGCATATGTTGTCATCAGTGTTTTTGATCTTGGTCATTCTTACAGGTGTAAGATGGAATCTCAGAATTGTTTTGATTTGCATTTCTCTGATGACTAAGGATGTTAAGCATTTCCTTAAGTGTCTTTCAGCCATTTTAAATTCCTCTGTTGAGAGTTCTCTGTTTAGGTCTGTACTCCGATTTTTAAATTAGATTATTTGCTTTTTTTGATGACCAATTTCTTGAGTTTTTTTTTTTATATAATTTGGAGATCAGCCCTCTGCACGTTTATGGTACAAAAGGAGTCAGACACGCAGAAGCAATGATGATTTCTAGCTCTTAGTTCTTAGTGATCATTTTCTGATGACTATCTATACATTGTTAATTTCATTGTTTTAAAATTTGTATTTTATGATTTATAAATTATCCTTTCCCAGAGATATCAAGTGCCCTTAAAGAGTGGTTAAAGAAAGATGGTTTGGGGAACCAGTGGGGGAGCAAAGGGGAAAGGAAACAAATGAGAGCAAAGTCAAAGTAAATACATGCATGTCGATTCTAGAAGGAAACCCACCTTCTCATATACTATGCTGAAAAAACAATTTAAGATACAGTGTTTTTGAAAACTGCAAAAGAAAAATGCTGGGAGGACTAGAAGATAGTTCAGTAAATAAAACGCTTGACTCAGGTAGAAAGGTCTGAGTTCACATCCCTGACACCCAAGTGAAAAGATGTGTAGGGTAACAAAGCCTATCGTTCCAGTGCCGGGAAGTTGGAGACAGGAGGATTCCCTCAACCTGACTGACCAGCCTGTCTGCCTTATTTGGTGAGCTCCTGGACAATGAGAAACTCTACCTCCCAACACACACGCGCGCACACACACACACACACACACACACACACACACACACACACACACACACACAAAAACGTGTCACAAAATGTCTGGGACAAAGTTTATCATACTTAAACTTGACAGATACTGCAGCATGGCTGTCTACTTGTCCCTAACAAGTCTAAAGTCCATCACGGCAATTCTTTTGCTTTTTAGAAAAAGAAAGCTGGCTACCGAACTGTGAAGCTGCTCATAAATGAAGACTTTTTCTCTTTAGGAATCTGAGAGCTTTGCTGGACGTTCCTGCTTTGCTTAAAGAGGTGCAATGCCAGCTAGCAACCATCTGGCCCAGCTGCGTGTCATAAAGTGAATCTGACTTTATAGACCATATAGGGCTTCAGCGACCGCTTCTAGAAATGGAAAAACATGGCATGGCCAAGCCTTCCTGTGGTGTCATCTCTTTTTCACCCCATCTATGGATCATCAGCTATTCACCCGATATCTCAGCACAGTTTCTACCTGGTGCTAAAGATGCAAACATGCCTGCCCTTTTGAGATTTTCTGATTTTGGCTGGCACTATAAGCTGGAAAATATGATTTTTCTGGCTAGAACACATTCCCATAAGGTTCTTTTGACACCAACAACCTCTCACCAAAGAACACTACACAAAGGGGTCTGAAACATGTGGGTTAAGTTCCTCCTCAGCTAAGCGTGGGTTCTCGCAGCGGTGTAGGGGCAAGAGTGGAGACTGGCAACAGTGTGTCGAAAGGGTTTGGAATCTTTGGCAAATCAAAACCATATGAAATACCCAGTTTTAGAAAGAATTTAAATACTACTTAGATTTCAGTTCATTCTAATTTGAAATGTTAAATTTATTGTAGTTTAGACAGTCATTCTTCAACCTTGATTTTTGACAGTGACCTAAAACGCCAGACAGAAAATCCAATTTTTCTGCCTTTTTCAAAACCGTTCCATTGGGTTCCATTCACCAGTGTCTGAGAGGAGCAATGATCTGTAAGCATTATCTCTTCTGAGAATAAATGTTAGAAAGTATTGTTTGTGCTAAGTAAAGCATCTTCTTCAGTACCATAAAAAAAGAATCAGAAAAGTCACCATTTGTTTAACAGCTGGGAAAGAGATTGGCATCCACGACCTACTCTCAGCACCCAGGACAGAACAGAGAACAAGAAAGCCAGGGTGTCCATTTACTTCTTGATTCCTTTTAATACCAGTTACAGTAAAAAGGAACTTATAAAAATGTGACCTTGATAACTCCCTGGGTAGAGTCAAGGTCTATTCCAACTCACATTCTTTTTCAAAAATGCTGTTTTATCACACTGCCAAGGACAAAGGAAGGCTGAGTTCAACTGTGTATCTTTTAAAATCTTGGGAATGTTTTTAACAAAGCAAGGAAAATTTCCCATAATTACCATATAAGATGTCTTAGTTCAAATACCTGATGTGCTTCTGGAATTTGAAAAGCTGGGCTGTCTTTCAATTTCAAATTTCCCCTTGCTTTTTCCATGAATCTGCACAACAAAAGTTTCATCCAATGAACAGTATGAGGAATCCAAGGCAAAGCCTGACAGCTTGTCCTCTTACCCGTCTTAACAGAGGTCAAGAAATTCCTGCTTCCACAGCTGACTTGTAAATGAACCAAACCTCTTATGAGGTTGGATCTCTATGGGCCACACCCCACTTCCCACCCTTTGCCTTTAATTCCTAAGTTGACCACAAGTTTTTGGATATTGTTCTCCCATTTTTGCGCAGCTTGCTCCTTCATGCCTTTTTCATCTCTGGTCAAGTGCCCATCTCTGACAACCACTGAGCCCACCCCTTTGCCTCACTGTTCTACAGTCTATTTTCTCTCTATGACTCTTCCAAGTTATTTTGTTGCTAGGGTTAACTATTAGATTGTTTCTGTCTTTTCCATAATTGTAGACACATATATTGACCTAATATGGGTAAAATCTTATCTGGTTTGTTCATTGCCTCATCTGAGGGACTTACAAAGAATGAAATCTCAATCATTATGTCTTAAATGGATGAACAGTAGAATTGGTGCATGATGTCATGTGATCACTGTATGCTGCCAGATCCGTCCACCATCCCCATTCATCTCTAGCAGCCATGTAGTACATACCACTGAGGTCATGCCTGTAACACTCTCAGAATATCCTCTCGGACAAACAATCCATGAAGCTAAAGGGATGTCAGCTTTAATTGACAAGCGATATAGTCATCCTTTAAACTGGAGAGTGGGATTCATCTGAACACCATGGACATTTATACAAAGAGATACTCGATAAATCACACTTATTTCCAGGAGAAGAAATTGAAAAATTTCAATGAATTGTGTGGTATGATTAATTGAAATAAATCCCTTTTTTTTTAATTGTAAAGATACTGTTTTTTCCTTGATGCAAAAAGCCCTCAAATTTTTGTCAACAGGAAACAATGCCTATAAATAATTATAGTGCCAATATTGTTCAAAATAAACTCTTTGAGGATATCCCATCCTTGTACTTGGCTGCCCATACTTACTGTGAGAGATGTTCTCTGTGTCCCATGTAGATCTGCTTCATTGTTCTGAGCACTCATCTCATGGCTCTTCAAGCAGAGGCCAGCAGCAGCACTTAGTCATATCTTCCTCAATAAGGAAGACTCACACAGTCGCCAGCTATCTGGAGTCAGGTTGACACATTTGCCTTATTCTCTCCTTTCCCGTCTTATTCCCCTTGAATCTTGGTGGGTTTCTCCACTGAGCTGTCAGTCAGCATTGCACTGGGATCAGCATGCCCAGCTGGGGGTTCTACTTCCCAAGAACTGACCTCATGCGACCACAGACACATCTCTGTGATGTTCGAGGGAATTTAGCCGTTTTTGTATAAGATCTTTGAGAGGTTAGGGGAGTGCCAATAGCTTTCGAGGAATGGAAGCTGAAAGGAAGAATGGGAAGGCAAAGATGGACTTAAAGGCCCCACTGCTCTGCTGTTGGCTGGCCCTGTTTGTTTTCACTGAAGTCCTGACATTCCATGGCTTATGCTCTGCTGAACAAATATCTATTGCTATGTTATATTTTGGAACTTTCCTGGGAAAGTCAAGGCCTTTCATTTGCAGTTTTCGTAACTCGTGTAACCCTGCCCTCCTGGAGCCTTGGGACACAGACGAGAAGAACATGATTTTTCTTTATAGTGTTTCACTTCAATTGAATAAAAAAAAGGCTCTTAAAATCAGACAGTCTTAATATGGTGCATGTGGCTATGTTTTACCTCCAAGCAAAACCAGCCATGCAAGTCCCAATGATATTCAGATTCTACTTTTTGTTTCAAAATATATTTCTATTGCAGAAATTAATTGGATGGACTCATTTATCTGGTTTTGCAAGTAATTGGGAGTTTTGTAATGGTTGCCTTTGGAATCCCTGTGAATGACGTGTTTTAAATCACAGTGCAGCTGGATGGGTTATTATATTAAGTAGCAAACGATAAACAGCAAGGGCTTGCTAAGTTCCCCAAATCTCACGAGCTAAGCACTTACTTTTACAGCTGCTGTATGTGCCGGGCCTCTTCTGATTTGGCCTCAGAAGTCTCCTTTTCCCTGTATAAGTGGCATCATGGAGGGAAAGTGGAATGGAGTGGGAGTGTTCATGCCACCTCTGACCTCTGTCTGGAACCTCAGTGAGGTTTCACAGTCTGGCACTCTGGTTCCTTATCAAAATAATTACCAAAAGGGAGTTTATTCTGCTTTAATTTCCACTGAAGGGCAGGGATTTGGGACTGAGAAATATCTGGAACTGGAAATAGCTTCCAGCCAAGTTATGTTCACCACGGAATGCTTGTAAATCCAGAGAACCCCCCCAAACACACGCTTCTTAGCCAGGTACTGGGGTGATTATGAAGAAGTGTGTGAAGCATGGGAGAAATTCCTCGGGTCTTATGTAACGATGAGATCTATGTATCACCGAATCTGCTAATAAAGGCTTTGCTGTAGTTCTGGGCCACACCTAACTCTGTCCATTTGCCATTTGTGGTTACACCCTCATGCAATTTCCCTAGTGCCCTTTCCCCTGGAGTAACACATTTTAAAAATTCTTTTGAAAGTAATTTCATTTTCTCTTTACAATTTTATTTTCTTCTGCTCATGTTGAGGCTGGGTTTCGTGTGTCGTAGGAGTCTATGCTGAGTCCTGTCTTAGGTACCATGTTTGTTTCTTCCTATTGCAGGGTGTACCTTGCATGGAGAGTTTCCCAGGAGAACAAAGTGGACCGAAGCAAATGTACAATCATGAAGGTAGATTGGTACCTTTACACACACTCACACACACACACACACACACACACACACACACACACACACTTTAGATTTTGATTTTGTGCTGATTTCCTGAGCTTGGATCCGGTTCTATTCACTGAGCTGGAGGGATGGTGGTACAATCAGAGGTGGACAAGTAGAGAATACAGTTTTATGACAATAACCCAAGAATTATTTTAGCATCTGGAAGACAAGTTACACAGAGAAAGAAAAGGTAACGAAGAGTTCAGCTTAGCTAAGAAAAGAATGATTTTCCAAATATTAGGATGGGGATTCTAAAAATAGAGTATACATGCTAGAAAAATATATTATTAGAGAGTGTGAGGAAAACTAAATCTAACAAGATCGCCCTGTTTGCTTTTGATTGCTGTCATAAACACCACGACCAAAAGCAACTTCGGAAAGGAAAAGGCTTATCTGGCTTACATGTTCACATCCCAATTCATCACTAAGGGAAGCCACGGCAGGAACTCAGGGCAGGAGCTTGAAGCAGACACCCATGAAGGGATGCTGCTTACTCACTTGCTTACAGGCTCACTTTCAGCTACCTATCATATACTCCCAGCATCACTCACTCAGGAGTGGCGCTACCCACAGGAGGCTGGCGCCTCCCACACCGATCAATACCAGGTGACTCTAGTTGGTTTCAAGTTGACAAAAACTAACTATAATAAAAGGTTTACCTAGAAATGAGCACATGCTGAGAGAGTTTATGCAGAAATGAGGGCAACTGTCAAACTGCAAATGAGTGTGCTAATAGATTGCACAGCCTCATATGTCTGAGGATGCTCAACACCTGTGTAACCAGAACTGGGGACTTGTCGGTCTTCACAGACAGCCTTGTGCAGTTGCTTTACTGTGATATGCTACCCTATTTCTCAATAACTCCAGGGAAGTTCTCCCTTATTCCTGCTTTTTGTGCTCCTACCCCTGCCACCTCCAGGATAGTGCCAGTCAAAAAAGTAGTTTGAGCTTTTTGTATAATATGCATTTCTGAACTGAGTTATGTTTACTTTTTGGGGGTACTTAAATTTTTAGGTTTTCTTTTCATTTTAGGATTCTGTTTGTCCTCAAAATAACATTCTCCTGGGAAGACATTGAAAAACTGCTGAATGATGTCATCTTGACGGCTTTTATGGACAATTTTTTTTTAGCTCATGCTGAGCACTAAGTCCAACTAAATGAATATCGACATATTACCTAGGAATATGAGTATGGAGCTGCATGGCCAGATAAGCTCCCAAGGAACTCAGCATATTTTATTTACAGTGTCAGTGGACTAAGCCAAAGAAACATTTTGGAAACTTTACATAGGAGTTGGCTTAGATATTCGAGGCAGAGGGAGGAGACTGGGAAGGGGAAAGAGGGGCAAAGACGCACTGTGGGAACGTGAACTGTGGGGCAAGTCATTCTGCAGACCCAAAACTTTTCCTGTTTCTATGTTTATCTGTTGTAGGAGGCTGCTTCTTTGTTCCTGGCTGTTCAGCCCCAAAATAATCACACAGAAACTATATTATTTAAATCACTGCTTGAACTATTAGCTGTAGATTCTTATTGGCTAATTTTTGCATCTTAATTTAATCCATTTCTATTAATCTGTGTATCGCCACAAGGCTGTGGCTTACTGGGTAAAGTTCTGGCGTCTGTCTTCAGTAGGGCTACATGGTTATTCTCTGACTCCGCCTTTCTTCCTCCCAGCATTCAGCTTAGTTTTCCCTGCCTATCTCTGTTCTGCCCTGCTATAGGCTCAAGCCAGCTTTCTTTATTAATCAATGGTAATCACAGACTACAGAGGGGAATCCCACATCGTTTATCTATATTCATCTCCATCAAAAAGTGATTTTATTAATTTTTTAAAGTCAGCATACAAAATAATCAGTTTCATTGTATTTTCAAATACACAGGTCATTACGTATCACTCTAATTTATTCTTCCATCTTGCTGTTCACTTCATACTTACTACCCACCTGGTGTGTCCCCAAACCTAGATTGTCCTTTTTGAAAATATTTATTTATTTATTTGTTTGTTTGTTTGTTTATTTTTCAGTTTTCCCCTCCTATAAAATCTCTTCTACACATTCAAGACTCCCTAGAAAGTGTCATATACATATGCATTATATACATATACTCATAATATGACATGCATATATATGATTCTAAAATTAATGCCACACATAGGAAAAAACATGCACTATTTGTCTTCCCGAATCTGGCTTATTTTGCCTTAACACAATTCCTATCTGGTTCTATTAGTTTTCTTTCAATGCCATAGTTTCAGTTTTTTCTTTAAGGTTGAGTTGTATTCTGTTGCTATATGCGTATATCATCTTTATCCATACATCTGTTCATAGATATCTAGACTGACTTCATTTTCTGGCTATTGTGACTCAGGCAGCAAGAATCACAATGGCCCAGTATGTCTGTGATGTGATGACTTAGAGTCTTTCAGCATATATTGAAGAATAATATACCTATTTCATATGGCATTTTTTGTTTTAGCCTTTTGAGAAACCTCTATACTGATTTTAATAGTGACTAGACCAGTTGTAATTCCCACAGCAGTGTGCGAGGGTTCTTCTTTCCCCACATACTCACTGGTATTGATGGTTCTTTATTTTCTTCATGATGGCCATTCAGACCAGGATGAGATGGAATCCCAGAACAGTTTAATTTACATTTTCCTGTGACTAAGGATATTGTACACTTTTCCAGATATTTATGGATCATTTGTATTTCTTCTAATACATCACTTAAATCTATAAAATAGGAAGTGACAAGACTATTGTAGAATGAGCTATAAACTTAGAAACTATTTATAGTTAAGTGTTGAGTTAGTCAACGAATGAGAGAAAGGAAGCAGTTAGGCAAAGGGGAAAAACAGAAGAAAAAAAGGTTAAATAAAAGAAAGGAAAGAAAAAGGAATAGAGAAGAACATGATGGAGGGGAAATAAAATAAGCAACAAATTAAAAAAGATATAAAAAATGAAGAACAAAATTTGATAAATATATGACGGAAGATTTTAAGAAAGACATGAGATCAAATAAAAATACTATTGACAGTATAGGATGGAGGAATAAAATGTGTAGGTTTGGGTTGTGGGTGATCACTGGGTAAAAAGAAAAAAGGAAAAAAAGATTTCTAGTTAGTAGAAAACATAAGCAATATTAGATAAGTGTATAAAATGAAAAATACAAACATTAAGAGGTAGATAGAAAAGTTATGGAGAGATAGCTAAGCGGCATTTGTTGCTCTGATAGAGAACCTGGGTTTGGTACCCAGAACCCACATGACAGCTCACTGCCAATTATAACTCCAGTTCCAGAAGATCTGACACCTTTTTCTGGGCTCTGGGAGCACTTCACACATGTGTTGCACAAACATATATGCAGGCAAAAAAAGCCATACACATGCAATAAAATAAAAAAATCTTTTTAAAAATTCAAAAATGTAAAAAAAAATACTGTCAAAACAATAAGAAAGGAGTACAAGGGTCAAAAAATAAACGAAAAGGATGACATGTCAGAGTGGCCAACTTTTGAGCACTGAAGTTCTATTCACAGGTGGGGCACAGTTGAACATGTGGATTCCTATTTCCCTATGGTTTATGCTATTACTGGGGCTGTTAGACAAGTCTGATGTACACCAGAGCTCTCTTCCTGTTGGTGGACTCCCTTCTTCGCATACCAAGGGATTCTGTTTTCTCCACTTAGCTTTGCAGTCTGGGCTGAACAAAATCTCCCATCCTCTGGGGGATCTCCCTAGGTCCCGCTCCTTGGGATGACTAGTGTTCTAGGCAGGTGGGCGCTGCTTCTCTCTGGCTCATTGAGTGTGTCAGAGAAACAACAGCACTGAGGTCTATGCTGTAGCGATCCCTGAAGAACTCTTAGCTGTCAATCAGCCTTCTGGATGCATGCAGCTTAGGTGTCATTTGGCCCGCTAGAACTTTAGTGATCTCAGTTTCTGCATCAGTGAAGGGCAGATGGGCGGCTCTAAAATCATTCACTCACTGACTCGGAGCCATCAAACTCCAGGGTTAGGTTCATTTGAGAAGCTCCACCCCCAGACACCATGGTCAGGCCCATCGTTCCTATGCACTTCCCAGCCTGAGCCAAGCCTTTTGCTGCTTGCGTCTTGTGGCTTGCCAACATATTCCCTCTGGTCCTCCAAACCTGCCTCCTGGTTTTTCCCTCACACTTGGGCTGTGGTAGGCCAAACTAAATTTCCTGGCCTGTTGTGTTGTCCTGCTCTCAGCCCCCTGGTGGGTATTTCAGTTTTGAATTCTTGAGACTGCCCAGTTGATTTCTCCCACTCATAAAGTCTGAACAAATAAGACTTCTCTGCATTGCTGGTCATTTTGAGGGAGAAACTACTGTCTCAGCAAGTCCCACAGCTGTATTTCGGGGTTGTGAGCTTGTGTTATGAACAATTTTTTGCTTGAGTGATATGAGAGTCCCCTCTGTGTGTTGCTTTTCTTGGTTAATGAATAAAGAAACTGCTTTGACCTGTTGATAAGGCAGAACTTAGGTAGGCAGGGAAGACAGAACTGAATGCTGGGAGAAGGGTGGAGTCAGAAGAGACGCCATGGATCCGCTGGAGACAGACGCTGGTAATTTTACCCAGTAAGCCACTGCCACATGGAGCTATATAGATTAGTAAAAATATGATAAATTAATATAAGAGTTAGCCAATAAGAAGCAAGAGCTAATGGGCCAAGCAGTGCTTTAATTAATACAGTTTCTGTGTGGTTATTTCGGTTCTGGGCAGTCGGGACAAACAAACAGGCCCTCTTTACAACACTTGGGTACTTTTGGGATGGGGTTATGCTTCTCTTTCCCCCACTAGGAGGAAGCTGGAGCTGTTCTTGCCTGTCTTTTTTGGATATCTTCATGATTCCATGACCCTCCTTTACTTTGTCTCAATGAAATAGTATTTTTCTTTTTCTTTTCTGGGCTTCTGATTCTAGGATCTGACCCTGTTTGAGTTCTTGTCCTGACTTCCTTCAATGATTAACAGTGATGAAGACGTATAATGAAGAGTGGTGTAGAAGCAGAAGCCAAGTAAACCCTTTCCCTCTCTAGTTGCTTTGGTCATAGTGTTTCATCACAGCGATAGTGACCCTAACCAAGACAAGACTCCATGACAAGCCATTCTTGCCTGGCATCCTAAGATGCTCCTAAGATCCTAAAATGGAAATTCTCCTACTAAAATTCTTGCATGTCTTGCATTTTTCAGAAAGCAAAATGAGCATATATTATATAAAGTTTATAAGTATCTCAATATTTCACTTGGAATGTTATTATTACTTTTCTTTCCTAGTAGTCTAGTTTGACATGGTTTATGACTATCCTAATTCTGGACGAACATGTAGAGCACAAGGCAAAAATTTGAAGATGATAGACAATTAATTTTCACCAAGACATTGCTTTTGTGACTAATTTACACGTTGTGTCCCAAGATCTAGAGGTATTAGTGCCTTTATCATGAGAAATTTGATTCTTCTTCTTTTGTGCTGGACATTGAATCCAGAACCTTAGGTGTTCCAGGAAAGTTCTCTACCATTGTGTTATATCCCCATCCCAAAGTTTCTCTGTTCTCTAAGACACAGTGTACACAGTAGAAACATGACTTGGCCTATCTTTTTACCTGACCTTTGTCTACTTTGAATATAGAGGAGGACATGTTCAGGGAAACTGTCTGGAAGTCTTGTCTGAGAGCAGAATAAGCTCATCAGATCTCCAAGGCTCACATGGTGAAAAGAAATTCACACAAAGTCAGCATTTATAGAGTAAGTTCCTTCTGTGGTGATTTGATTTGTTGTGGACTAGTTTATTTGCTAAAATGTTCTACAATAAACATATTTCCAAGAACATAATAGATGAAGTAGCACCAACAACTTCAGTTGCAGATTAAAATAAAAAAGAATAGGAGCAACAGAAATAGTTATTAGTTGGAAAATAACTGGGAACATATTATTTAAACTGGAATATGTTCAAAAGTGAAGGCAGGTATTACTAATGACCAAGAAACTTTAGCAAGTTTATACCTGAATACCTCATAGCTCTGAGCAATAGGAAAAGTTAATGCATACTTCCATACTCCAGTGGCCCATATCAGTTAGGATAAGACTAATGTTAGCATGTGCACATGCACACACACACACACACACACACACACACACACACACACACTTTAGTATTCAAGAAGAAATTGGGTTATTTACAATAGTTAAGGTAAAGAATCAGCCTGGGTATCTCTTGGCAGATGGATGAGTAAAGAAAATGCACCAAAGTGGAAATAATATGAGCAGTATACAATGATATGCAAGTAGGAAAACGCAACAAATCACATTTTTGAAATATTATTGACCATATTATAATGTAGTTTAATTATACCATTTGTTTCTTCCTTTTCCTCTCTCTCCAAACCCTCCTATATACCCCTTACCTGCTTTTTTCAAGTGCATTGCCCTTTTCATTTATTATTATTGCATACATATATGCATATCCATATATAGTTCTAACTATAACTAGTTCAGTCCATATAAAACATTATATGAACACTTGTACATGTGTTTTCAAGGTTGACCATTTGGCACTGAACAGTCAGTGGGTATATTCTTTCCTGGGGACGTTACCTTTCCTGCTCTCAACTTTCCTCAGTTGCTTACAGTCTTTGTGTAGGTTTGAGACTTCATGGGTCTTTCCTGTCTACTCTGGCACATCCATTGGTGTCATCCTTGTTTGGTTCATGTTTTGGCAATTCTATTGGTGAGACTTTATGAGTGTAGCTTCTAGTATTACTAGGAGACACTATTAATTTTAAAAAAGTTGGTCATTTATGAGAACACACAATGTCTAGGAAGACATTATGCTAAGTGATAGGAAGCCAAACTCAGAGAGAAAATTAGTACACTATCTTCCTTATATTTGGAATACAAATAAGCCCACCTCATGGAAGCCAAGAGAACATTGGTGGCTACCATATGTTGGGAGTAGGAAAAAAGGGAGAAGTTGATCAAACAATTAACTATGTAGGAAACACACATTAATATGGTGACACTAGTTAATAATCCTGCATTTTCAGAAGAAATTTGCTAATATAATAGATATTAAGCACTATCTTCATACATATATAACCATATAACTGCGTGAAGCAGTAGATAAATTAATTAATTAGCTTGAAGGTGGTAACCATTCCACAATTGAATACATCAACCATATTATACTCTATAAACATATATACATTTTATCAATTATCCTTCAGTAAAACTGGAGAAAAAAATGGAAGTAGGTTCTTTATTCACATTTCTTAAATACTGTGAAGAGTATGAAAATATATCCTAAGAACATAGATCAAATTTCCGTTTAACAATTTTATCATGTTCCCTGGCATCCCCAAAGTACCTTTCTTCCCAGGGCCACTTATTTAAAGATTCTGATCTTAATTTGGCTTGGATTCCTCCCCCACCCCATCCACTCCCATGTCAGTTCTGTAATGTTTAAGCTCCAAATATCTCTTTGGCAAGGCTGTACTCTTCTGGGAGGAAGAGGGGAAAAGCAGAAATCAATCTGGTCCAGTCTAATACTTGTTACTAGCCAGGGAGTGGGCAGAGAAGTTACCATTCATCTGGCAATTGTCTTGGTCCTGGACCTATACCTTGTTGAAATCGGAGCATTTCTCAGTGTACCTGGTGTTGTGATGAAGACTTTAAACCTCGTTTCTACTTTATGATGATCTTGGGTATAAATGCTCTTGTCATCCCTGCCTTTCAGGGAAGAAGACTGAGGCTGGCCAAGGCTTGGAACTTGCTAAACTGTAGAGCCCAGATCTCTGCCTGGGAGTTAAAGAGTACAGATGCTCCAGCATGTAGATGAGACAACTTCAGCTTAGTCATCAGAATTGCTTAGCTGTCATAAACCCCCTCTTTAGACGCACTGTAATAGGGTGTGCTTAGCTGTAAGTCCATGATCATGTTAGCTAATGTTCTTCCCTGCTTTGCAAATCACTAGTATGAATGGGGTGTCTATAAATCCCTCTGAAAAATGAAGCCAATCCAAAAATAAGTGCATATGAGTGTAGGCTCTTTGGCAGATGCACAAAAGTGAGCAGAACACACAACGAGATTGGGCTGCTTTTCATCCAGTTGGAAAAGTCTGCCATTGACTGAGCTTAGGTGCTATTGCCAGAAAGACATCAACCATTTTTAATACACAGACTACATTTTATGGCAGCCTGAGAGATATCAGATGAACTGTCTGTTGTAAATCAGTAGTGATTTGCCGTAGAATAGCGAGGAACTAAAACTGTTTCTAATTACTCTCCAAATGCTTAGCATACTTTGAAAAACCAATTATTTAAAAAATTTAGGTTTCTTTTCTGTCTTTAGAAAGACCTGGGGATGGAGGATGGAAGAAAAGTAGTGGAACATTTTGGAATAATGAAGACATGTAAAAGCAGGAAAAAAATATAGGCATTCCAGGCTTTGTTTTGTAATTTGAGAAGCAGTGGTTCTGAATACCACTCCTTATAGCCAGGACATGCTACTTGGCCCTTAGGGTCCTTTAAGCCCATTGGCTGCTTAATGGTTGGCTAGTCTTCATTAACAACTAAGGATTACGAATGGGATATATTGGAAATCTCTGCTTTTGAGTCCAAATCATGGTCTCCGCATGCTGGCAATGCTTTGCAGTGATTGGGTAACTAGAGCGTGTCTTGGAATGTGGATGGATGGGTCCTGTTTTCTGTCTAGTCTTTTTTCAGTATTTAGACTGCATCATGAGAAAAGAAAAATGTAGGCTCAATTCACCCATTAATTTGATACTGCTATAACATCTATTTTTCCTGAGGACTTTCTTATGAAATTGGAAGGGGGAAAAGTCTGCTGGGGTAGAGAAAAATAGGAATGTTTTCCCTCTAAGTGTATCTGAGTGAATCTAAAGTTAAGGCAACATTTTAAGAATAAGCTAGTGGTTAATAAACTGTTATAGTTGCTAGCTTTAGTTAAAAAGAAGAGAAAAGAAAAAGTAAGTTTAAGCAAACAAGCAAGCAAGCAAGAAAGAATGAAGCAATGGTTTTACTTGTAGACTCTCTGTCCTCTAATCCCAGGCTTATTTGGGGGCAGGAATGAAAATCCTGCAGAATATTACAGCAAGACAATAGTGCATTCTGAGCTGGGTTTTCTGCCCTGAGAGAGCTTTTCTTTAGTAGGTTGCCATGAATGTGGGAATTTCAGCTTCTGGGTGTTCTAATGTGTGCATAGCATTTTTAATTATCTTTTATTCAGTAATGAATGCAATATGGGTGTATTCTTATGTTGGTCACTTTTTGAAATGCAGTGGGTTTTTGTTTTATTTTGTTCTTTCCAGAAAGTGCTTAATCTCCACAATTTGATTCTGTATAAAATCTACTGAGAGTCTGTGGCCAAACTTTCCTCATATTTCTGCTATGGGGCTATGGCTGCATGGTCTGCCCTTCAGAGCTTGATGTGGTTATATTCCTGTGTTCTATTCAATGGGATGTAGAAAAAAGTGATAACTGTGCTCCTAGACCTTACTTATAAAACCCCTGTTTTCATTTCTTTTTCTGATTCCTCCATGTCTGTGTGTAAGCTGAATGACAAGGGCTCCTAGGACCTAGAAGAGAGTAATTCATGATTTGGAAGGAGTCTGAGTCACTGAATAGTCAGTCACTCTGAAGACCACTCCACCAGACAAAAATAAATAAACAAATAAATAAGAAAGAAAGAAAGAAAGAAAGAAAGAAAGAAAGAAAGAAAGAAAGAAAGAAAAAAAAAACCAAACCTATGCTGGTCAATGACCAGCATGAGAAAGAAGACACTATAGTGTTACCCACTACTACATGGAAGAGGGTTTTTATAAGCACCCGGCCTCCCTTCTTTTGCTAATGCTGCGGTGCTTTATGTCATGACTGTGATGAGATGATGACGTCACATGTTAAGATGATCCTTTTCTCTATTAGGCTGTCCAGACTTGTATCTTGGCCTCTGTCTCTCAGTGCCACACACTCTAAGAGGTAACAAACCTTCCAATCTGGCCTCAGTTTTTCATTAGAAAAATGCAGCTTGGACCAAAGTCTTCAAGACAACTTACAGTTACACAGTAAATCAGAACAAATTTATGTCACAAGAACTTGTCATGAGGATACAGATGGCTGATATTATCAAAGGTGCTGTTCGAGAGCCAGGCTCAGAGAGTGCAAGAATCCATCAGTTCCATGGATTCAGGCATCAAGAATATTGTCATAGGTACCATGTATCAGTTAGATTAGAAGAATAATTTGTATTAAACTGTTGCATGTCATGGTAACCACAGTTCATAATAATCTATTTTATGTTGCAGAAAGCTAAAATAATAGAGTTTTAATACCTTTATCTCAAAAGTATGGTAATTGTTGAGGTAATAGATATATTTATTAGCTTTCTGTAATATCTTCTTAGATCAAAATATTGTATATTATACCATAAATATACATAATTACTAGCTTATTAAAAGTGAATTAAATCCTGCCATGGTCCTTCTCAGAGGTTTATCATGTTTCTTTTATTCTTGTCTTACAGGTCAGGGTTTTTAAAGTCTGTACAAAATTTTAATAATTTTGAGTCAACATATTAATTTTAAAACATTTAAGAATGTTATAAAACAGTACAAATATATACTCAAAATATAATTTTTTTATTAAATGGGAGGACAAACAAGTATCAACAACACTAAGCCTGGCACTAAGAGTCTCTGGTTTAGCAGACCATTTGGGGAGGTCACTGTTTTGTCAGTTAGAAATTTAGACTGGGCTCAACTGAACTTCCCTGTAGATCTGGGCCAGAAGGAGATCTTTCATGCAACAACCTTAAGATGCTGTGTCATCTGTTCAGTCATAAACGTCCCACTGGGATGGCACATTTCCAAGGAATAAGGAACATTAAACCAAGTGTTGTGCAAATAATTTGTTCTTTATGGTGTACGAATGAATAGGTATACATTTATCCTTTAGGATTTTTTGAATTAGGCCCTTGAAATAAAATGTATTATGGAAACAATTCATATTAAACAAGACAGCCATATACTGGTATCTACAGCAAGTACTGATATGCAGAACACTTGTGTCAACATCTGCATACGCACAGTGATCACAACAAGTCTTTGAACACGAGACTTTATTAGCTTCCTTTATACAAACGGGAATACTGGTGCTTGCGGAGCAGAGAAAACATGCCCAAGTTCATCCATGTGAACACCGTAGGATAAGGATTTGCACAAAGGCAAACGCGCCTCCAACAGCTTGGCCACATCCATCATTAGTCCCAGGACAGGATCTTGCTGTGTTTCCCAGGTTGGCTTGGAACTCATGATCCTCCTGCATCCAACTCGCTGGTGCTAGAATTACAGGTGTGAGCTACCACACCCAGACCAAGAGCTCTCAGATCTTACGATGACTCATAACTCATGACGATGATGATGACTGACGGGTCTGCGAACTCCCTCCTTAGCCCTGGGTTTCTCATGAGATAGCTTAAGTCCTCACAGCCATCATCTTAAGACGGACATGATTATTGTCTGTTGTGTGCCCAGCCTGTTTCCAGTGCTACCAAAAATACTCATAAATATAAATCAGTTTCTAGCTTCCAGCAGAGAAAACTCAAGGAGAGCGTGAGTCACTGGCCGTCCAACCTTGTGAAAACTTTCAAAGCCAGTGCCTCGGGCATCTGAAGTCTGTCTGCCTCGTTTGAGTCTGCTGCAATCTTTGCTTCTCCTCCAAGGAAGAAGATGGGAAGCACAGTGGAAAGCACTGGAAGGCCCGAAACTGGCTAAAGCATCCCCTAAGTGAAGAAGGGGTGTAGAAATGCACATTTCCTCAGTGAGTGTTCCTATTGCATGAAGACACACCAACACACACACACACACACACACACACACACACACACACACACACACACACACACACACACGTGCGCGCGCCTTCCTTAATGTCTCTGTTAGTCACAGAGAATCTGCTTTTGCTGAAATCGAGGAGGTAGCAGGCTAGCTTCCTGAAACTGACCAGCGGCTTCTCAGGAGCTTTGAGTAAGAGAGAAAAAGGAGCAGACACCAGACCAGGAGAAAGCAGCCTCCCTGTCTGGCTCAGTTTTCACTCTGATCAAAAGTGATGAGGAGAAAAAAAAAAAAAAAGAAAAAAAAGGTAGAAAAACAAAACCGAGACAGAAGGTAGGAGGAGACAGGGCAGTTCCAGCTCCAGCTAGCCGGCTTGGGTCCACTTCCTTTTGATTGTCCAGGAAAGCTAAGAAAACTGAAAACAAGGCTGCAGCTTGGTGGAAACAGCCCCATGGAAGCCTTATGTTAAACAATCAGACTGTGGGTCAATTGTGCAGGGCATTAATGTGCGAGACCCCGATAAAGAGATTTGCACGAATGGTCACAAAGCATTTTGTCTTTAAATATGGGCTTCAGGTTGTTCTGCCCAACAGTATAAATACAGCTAAGGTGGGGTGGGGAAGGGATTTGGAAATCAGCCGATTTGAAGGAGGCCAACACAAACACTCTCACAAACGCAGCGTTTCGCATATCCTTTGTGCTCATTTCTAGTTGTTGGCATGCGCTCATAGAAACAGAAAGGGGCCGTGAGCAGAGTGGTGGAGAGTGTGTATACCCTGGTGGTAATAAAGCTTCTGGTTTACCGGCAAACAACCTTCTGGTCACGTATGTTGCGTTTTCTGAAGGGAGCGGGGCTTGTTGGTTTTGTTTCATGGTGGTAGTAGAAGCTTAGAGAAGAAGTCAACAATTTCTTCTCACCAGCATCCATCCCATTATGTGGGAGCACAGAGAGGCTGAAGAAGGCTTTTAAAAGTTGGTGTTTAATATAAAAGCATATATTTTAGCCTTTTTAGCCAATTCATTCTGTATGAAGGAGTACTTTAGACTAGACGAGCAAGGCTGGCTAAAATTAGGCAAAGCTGGCTGTGGTGCCGCAAAATACTTGGCAGACTTCCCTACAAAGCCACAGTTGAACATTTTTAATATATATTATGGGATAGAAAAGAATAATTATTTTCTACTGAAGTCCTCAAGTGAGAGAAATGTATTTGTATAACCCTTTCAAAGAAAACTGTCGTATTGTGAAACTGTTATGCTTGGGATGGTGTCCTCTACCTGTGGTTTGTGGCTTGCTTTTTTTTTAGGAAAAGCAGGCATAGCCTAGCCATTATCCCTGCCTTTCATCAGACTGCTACCTTAAGCAAGGTGTTTTGGCAAATGGCCTTGAACCCTTGACTGAGCAATCTCTTGGATAAATGCTTTTGGATGCTTTGAGTATGATGCTTTGGAGGAATTGGGAGCAAAATCTACCTTGAGTGACACTCTCTCTACTTCATTCGAATCTTGGCACTTGATTTAGAAGACATTGTGTTTCTCTCCCTTTGCTTTCTTTCTCTGAGGAGGGCATCTTTCACTCAGCTCGCTCACACATGCTCAACACATCACACTGAGGTTACTCTTTGCGTTAGTGTGGCCTGCCTCAAACAGAGATTCTCAGATAAGAATCTGGCTGTCACTAGATTATTTGGGAATAGATCTGAGGAAACACTGAAAGAGCTGGGGGAGTGAGGGGGGAGGGAAAGGTGATCAATAAAGTGTCTTGAAGACATTAGTTACTTCCATGGGGTTTAATCCTGCTAGGAACTGTCTGGGCCACCTGCCATAGAGGACAGCTGCCATTTTCCCCTCATAGGGCAAAGCAGCTCAGGCATTTCTTCTGCAACTTAAGTTCCACTGTGTACGTGACTTGTGAGCTGCTCACTTTCCAATTGAAGTTGTCTGCCATGCCTAAGGTTGACAGGGCTTTCTTTAAAACCAGGAGGCGTCTTTAGCTAGAGACAAACAGGAGAACTGGTTGTATCTGAATGGCACTCTTTGCAGGTTCTCTTGAGTATAACTCAATGGATTTTGGTTATAACTTCGGGGCATTAGCAATAGCTACTGCCTTCTTTCCTTTCTGATTGTTACAACAAGAATATTCTGATGGTGGGGGCAACTCGAAGGGGAATTGGATTGTTTGCCTTACAATTCCACTGGTGGTCCAACCGAGCAGGGAAGTCAAGGAAGCAGGCACTTTAAGCCTATGGTGATACATTTATAGTTAAGACCAGACAGCAATGAATTAAGCCAAGAATGCTTGCTGCTCAGCTCCCTCTATCATTCAGTCTAGGACCCAGACTACCTTCCCAACTCTATTAGCCAAATTAAGAAAGTCCTTCATAGGATCGATTATAGCCTCATCTCCTTGGTGATCTAGATTTGGATAGATTGATTATCAACACTGTGTGTCATAGACACCATTTCTGGGGTTTAAGGCTGTTCCATACAGAGGGGAGCTCTTATTTTTCATGCGCTCTCCAATCTGACTATATCCTCTATTACAAATAGTTCTATTACTTTGGAGTAATTGAAGAACCATTATATATATATATATATATATATATATATATATATATATATATATATATATACTTCTTGCAACAAAAGAAGTAGTAATTATTTCATTTATCATTTAGTGATTGCCAAGTCTATTTAAAACACAGGGATTTATCTAATTCTCACAGTAGCATTATGGTACAGGTATTATTATTTTGGTTTGACCAGTAGAGGAAGGCTTGGAGAATGATAGTTCCCACAGGATGGAATGAGGATTTAAACTCAGGTCTACCCAAATCCAAGGTCAAAGGCTTAGCCATTAAGGTTCTTTATCATCACAACCAAACTGAGAAATGATGTCTCTCTAGGTGGTGAGGAGTAGGGTTTTAATGGAGGGTGAAATGACCGGCATTCACAGTGGTCTCCAGGATGAGGAGGATTGGTTAAAGTGGCTAGGTATGCCACTCCCGCGAGAGTACTTCAACAGAGAATGAAGATTTCCCTGCAAAGTCAACAAACCACTAATGAGACCGTGACCTGGGATTCAGAAGAAACACTGAAGCCTCTTGGTATGTTTGCTCAGGGGAGTGGAGCTGGCGTGTCGAGAGGACTCTGAAGCTGCCTTGGAGAAAGACTGTGTAGTAAGAAGCCAAACGCTTCTGGCAGCCATTGCACCAGTCTACCAGCCTGCAGGAAGGTACCCTGGAAATGCACTCTCTAGTTCCCGCCTATTTGACGACATTCCTAGGCAACGTGTACAAAGAATTGCTAAGAGAAACAAAGAAATATTTAAATATCACTGACTAGTGAAATATTAATGACTCAATAATGTTAAGATACCTGTAGTCTCCAAATCCATTTTAATAAAATTCCTATTGGGCTTTTTATTCAAAATTGAAATGCTAAAGTCTATAGGGAGCAGCAAAATACCCATGAAACATAAGTATCTTGAAAAAGAACAGAGTTGGAGAGCTTACCATATCTGAATTTAAGATTCCTAAAGGCACACAAACTCACAGTGCAATATTACTGCTTCAACAGGCATATCTATTAATTGAACATATTAGCAAGGGCAGGAATGGGGGCTGCTGATCAGTGATAAAGACCTGCTAGACAAGTGTGAGACCATGGGTTGTCATCTCCAGCATAAAAAGGAGACAGTATGAAAAGAAAAGAAATTAAAAAGAGAAAAGAAAGAAAACAGAAATAAAAGACTCCCAGAAATGCTTCCATATCTATGATCAACTTAGTTTTGACAGAGTGGCTACTGCATAATTTAAGGAGAAAAAGAGACTTTTCAACATTTCCTTCAGGGACAACTAGATATCTGGACAGAGAGAAAATGAGCATCTGATCTCCCTTTCATATACTCATAAACAATAACTCGAACCAATGTTTAAGACCTAATTATAAAAGATAAAATCATAAAACACAGTGCTGCAAGCATAAGATTCTGGAAGGGATCTTTTAATAGACCATCAAGATATGACTCAAAAAATATTCTTTTTAAACGAAAAATACTAATCACACATACGCCATCAAAACTGAAACCTCCCCCTTTCAAAAGATGTTATTAAGAATATGTGCAGCTTACATACCCTGACTGGATAAACTATCTTATTAAATGTCTCATTATGGACTTGTATCAAAAAATATATAAATGATGCAATTCAATGAAAAGCTAACTAATTCAATATAAAATCGGCAAAAAAACCCAAACCATGATTAGATATTTCAGAAATGAAGTTACAAAAATGGCTGGTGTTATAGACTCAATATTTATGTCTATAAGAAGCTTCCATATTGAAACTCCAGTCTTAATGCAGCTGTAATTTGGAAATGTGAATCTAAGGAGGTAAAGGTAGAGGAGGCCAGGAGGGTGGAGCCTTGGTCTGGTTAATTTAGTCCCCTTACACAGTCTCTTTATTTCTCTTCTCTCTCATGAGGATACTGGAGTTTATTATCTGCAAAGTAGGGCGGATTCCCTTCTAGAGCTGAGCATGCTCGGCTTCTGATCTTGATCTTCCAGCTTCCTATTTGTAAAAAAAAAAAAAAAAGAAAGAAAAGAAAAAGACACCTAGGGTTTAAGATCCAGTCTATATCATTTTGTTATGATAACCCATGCTGACTGATATTGCCAGTAAACCCCTCGAAAGATGGATAATGTTATTAATTGCAAGGGAAATGCAAAGGTAAAACTTAATGAGATTTATATATATATATATATATATATATTAGAATGATAAATTACAAAATACTGAGACTATCAAGTTTTGGCAAAGACATGAAGGAGCTGTATGTCTCATACGTGGTTGACAAGAGTACAAAATTGTGTGACCATTTGGAAAAACAGTTTATTTCTCATAAAGTAAAACATCTGCCTGTCTTACAACTAAAGATGCTTCCCTTGGCTCTCTTCCCAACAGAAATAAAACTTTAGGTTTGTACATGTTTACGGCAGCGTTATTTGTGGTGTCAAAGACTGATCACAGGCCAACAGAATGGATGAAACCTTGTAATATTGTCTGTCTGAAGAAACACAAACCAGCAGTAAAAGGAACGGACTCTTGATACATGCAGTCGTATAGATAAATCTTGCAGACATTGCACTGAGCAGGGGAATCCAGATAGAATGCAGTATATTCTTTAGACTCCGTTGAATTAGACTTCTAGAACATGTAAAATTAGTCTGAGTGATTGAACTAGGTCAGCATTTTCGCAGTGACAGGAGCAGCTGACTAAATGAAAGAATAAGGAAACTCCCTAGAGTGAAGGGGTAGTTTATGTTTGCTTGGAGTGGGTGTTACACAGGTGTGCACATTCACCCAAACTTAAAGTTTTTATGTTTTAGAGTCAATATCCTATTTACTGCAGAGGGGAAAGAAGACTGTCCTGATCCAGGTGCAGAGAGCTCAGAGCAAGGAGGCACCTGCCTAGGGGAATAAGCTTTGGTCTTTCTCTAGGACAGATGGAGACCTGACAGGTACCCACAAGGGTAACCCTGGATGCTTCTTACCCTGTGGGATTGTGCGGTGTCCATGCAGTTCTGAGTAGATGTCAGAACCTTTCCCAGTGCATTATGGTGCTAACTAGTTCTTCTAAGACTCACTCAGAGATTTAGGCAGAGGGTTCTGAATGTCCCTTCCTGGATATGAAACATTCACCTTCACTCTCACTAGCTGGGGAAAAAAATGGCTCTTTTCTCCATCATCTGACTTGTTCACAGGTTTCTGCCGTGAGATTTGTGATGCTTTTGGCATGTCCTCCACGCCTCACTGTTCCTCTGTGCCCTCACTAGACTGTGTCAGGGTGTAGTGTGAGGAGACTTCTAGAGCCCTTTACTTTATTCTGTTCTTTACACTGTTCCACACGTGGAGAGAATAGAAAGTTTGGGTTCCTTCTGCTTCCCTTTCTACCCTAGTAACCACGTTGGTGGCTCCCAGTGTGATTAGTTCAGAGAACAGCAACTCTCCAAGTGTTTCTCACATTCTAAGACCTGGGTTCCCACCCTGATGTCCATGGGGTAGATGGGATACACAACTGGAAATTGTGTGTGTGTATGAGTGTATATGGGTGTGTTTGAAAACCAATATAATAAGAAATACGAACTAGATGTAAATAAGCTATAATGCAAGTTAAAAATAAAATTTTATCAATTTACTGATGATTAAAAATCAAGGACAGATGAAACTGTGAGGCTCTGGGCATTAAATTTATGGGGGGAGGTTTTCTGATTGGTTAAAAAAGAAGCCTACCCTGACTACCATGAGCAACATGTCTCCTCAGTGTGTGGAGCAAAATAACCAGGCCATCTGAAGTTTTCTGTGCCTTTTTACATCATACTACATTTCAGTTCATTACTTCATCTGGGACAAGAAGGCAAGGAACATCAGTGAGCAACCTGGAAGCTAAAATTTGTCCCCATGAAAGCACTAAGGAACAGACATAGGAGGTAGGTAGGAGACTCAATGGAAGAAAAGAGGAGTCAGGTTGCTTCAATGAGCTGAACAAAGCATCCGACCTACAGTTATTGCATAGAGTGAGAAAGCAAAATGGGCTAGGAATACTGAACAGCGATGCTCCTGATGTGGTCCTTGGACAGCAGCATCAAACATCACTGGGAACTTGTTAGAAATACTTATTCCTTACTTTCAGTTATTCTAAAAAAGAAATCCTATGATTTCTCTCCTCAAAGTTTTCATACTGGCAAGCCAAAGGCCACTTTAATTGCTTTGTTCAGGCAAAAAGGATGTTGGCTTACAAAATATTATTAGAAATTAAATTTGTTGCCAGCAGTTGCAAACATGTTTATTTTTCATTTTTTTAATCTTTATTACTGTGTCATCATGGGAAAACTGAAGGTCTGACATCACTTAATCCAGCCTACCATTTGGCCCAGTCCCTCACAGTCGGGTAGAACTTGCCCCTTCAATTTTGTGTGGACTTCCCCTGCCTATAGTTGCTTCTCAGTTTCAGGGTAAAATGTCTGTTGTGGTTTAGCACTGACCTTGGCAGTTTGCTCAGCAGTTGGTGCAAAAATGGGTGTGTGATCCAGCCCACTGGCCAATAAAATACAAAGGAAATCAGCTGAAAATCTTTTGGAGAAAGATTTTTTTTTCTCCCTTGGGAGAAATTTCTTCTTCCCCTTGACACCATGTGCTGATGTGACACTTGTGTTCATGTCACAGCCAGTCTGTGAGTAAAACCAGACCAAGTCAGACTAATGTAAACTTGAAGAAAACTTGGACCCTGAGAACCCCAAGGAGCTGTTGAACCTCCCACTCTGAATCCCACCCTACCCTGTACTTCCTGCCACGGATCACTGAACAGTTCCTTATTGTCTCAGAGACTTTATTATTTGGCAACCAGAAGCATCTTAATTGATTCAGAGGAAAAGCAACTCATCAGCTGGAGTCTGTGCGCTTTTTTTCCAACTGCCATTGTTATTGACGCCCATGGCCTCATCTGGGGTAGAATTTCCAACGCTGAGTCTCAGTGCAATAAACCTGATTGCCTTTGCAAGTTTGGAGTATGGTTCCAGAGTCAGGCTTACTTGGAGAAGTGCCTCATACCCCCATGGAAGAGGATCTCAGATACCACTGTGTATTTAGAACGGAAGAGAATGGCTTTACTATTGTTACTTTTATAATCACGGCAGATACCTTAATGCTGCTAAGCGTCCATTTCCTTTTCTGTGAACTACTAGTCTACCTTAGTGGGCTGCCACACAGATTAAATGAAATGATTGCAATGGTCTGATTCCAGTCTTGGACGTTTTACTGCCGAGAACTTTGACGTTATACCTCTCCCTGTTTTCTTTGTGTCTCCCATCTGGAGAAGCTGATAAGAAAGCACAGGGCTCCTTCTTTTAGGCTGTTGATAGAGGCTGCGTGCGGCAGTGACTACACATGGAAACTCTGAGCCTGCCTGTTGCCATCAGTGTAAGAACTCCATACCAGTGCCTTCTTGTTCTTTCAAGGCCTCTTCAGATCTCCTTTGTGTGCGTCTGGGTCTGTCCACTCTGAATCGTTTTGTTAGTTACACATTTTCAAATTCTTGGTATGTGGGGCACTATTATTATGGATTTCAAAGCAATTTTTGAGTGATGGGTCCACTCTGTTCCTGTAGCATAGACATGGTAATGCCATGTGCAGGGTGACTAATGTTACTTTAAAACTGCATGTTAGTGCAGTTTATAGAGGTCAGAGGTCAACCCCAAGTGGTATTCCTCAGGAGCCATTCGCCTTGTTTTTGAAGAAAGGTCTCTCATTGACTTTGAACTCACCAAGTAGGCTAGGCTGACTGATCAGTGAACCAAGCTGATCTGACTGTTACCGCTTTTCCGGTGTTGGGATTATAACTACACTCCACTGGATTCTTACGTGGGTGCTGGGGACAGAACTCTGGTCCTCATGCTTTCACGGCAAGTACCTTACCACCTGAGCCATCTCTCAAGCTCCATTATATTAAATGTAAAGGTTGCTCTCAAGTAGTCATCAATATGGGAAGTAAAAAGATGAGTTATTTGTCTTCATCCCACCTCTAAAACCACCTTTCTACCATCCATGTTCTTTACTCCTCCTGACTTCTTCTTAGATGAAAAGAATTCTAGCATACTCACCTAGAAGCACTTTAGTACATTCCTAATGGAGTTTTCTTATCTTGTTTTAGATTTTATTATCTATTATATATACATATGCATACACACACACACACACACACACCTACACACAGGGGAACAATGGCTATAACCAAAGAAATCAACATATTCATCACCTCATTATTTTAATTTTTATAGTAAGAACATATAAAATCTGCTTTTCTATATGTTATGGGCTATTATTTAGCTGTTAAGGAGATGTCCTACATGGGGGGGGGGGTAGCAAAAGAGACATCTTGATGGGGACAAATTTTGGGGTTAGAGAGAAATCTTATGCCAGGGAAACTCCTAGGAATCCACAAGGATGACCCCGACAAAGACTCCTAGTGGTCGTGTAGAGGGTGCCTCAACTGACCATCTACTGTAAGCAGACTGGTGACTTCTCTAATTGCCATCAGAGATGCTCAGTCCAGTAACTAATGGAAGCAGAGGCAGAGATCCACAGACAAACACTGCACTGAGTCCTATGGAAGAAAGCGAGGAGGGATTGAACCAATCAGGGGGAACCTACAGAGACAACAGACCTGCGCTCATGGGAGCTCATGGGTATTGGACCAACAGTCAGGGAGCCTGGATGGGACCAACCTAGGCCCTCTGCATGTTTATGACAATCATGACACAACACTGAGAGTAGGATCTCTCTCTGGTGCTTAGCTGGCTTTTGGTAATCTGTCCCCCATGCTAGATTACTTTACCCCAGCTCAATGTAAGTGGAGGAGCTTGGTGCTCTTTCAACTTGCTGTTCCAGGCTTTGTGCAAAACCATGGGAGGCCTGTCCCTTTCTGAATGAAGATGGAGGAGGAGTGGATTGGGACAGGGTAGATGGAAAAGGGGAAGGGAGGGGACAGGAAAAGAGAAGGGAGGGGGAAACTGATTGGTATGTAAAATAAATGATAAAAATGTTATTTAAATGAAAAAGAAGATATCCTGCTATTTATGACATCACATATGAAATTAGGGATTATTATTATTATTTTCCTTTTAAACATTTTTGTCAAACTATGATCACACACCAAAATTTATATAATTCTTAAGCATCAAATATTCAGGCAGTACCAATATTACTTCAGTTTCTCTAAAAGTGTCTTTTATGATCAGATTTCCAGTAAAAATTCAGTTAAGCTCCATGTATCTTCAGCCCTCTACATAGCTACTTAACATCTTTCTTAGCAACTTGTTGATTTCATTTCTTTGCTGTCTCTTTGGTATGCTACCTTCGCCACTAACCTGAAGATCTATATAATGAATGGGCTCTGCGAACCGCATGCTCCACAGTTTCCAGTGCACCTAGTGCAGCGTGCACAGCAGCCTGAAAACGCACAACTGCCGAAAGAGTGAATTAATGCTTGTGTGTGTCAGTTACACTGTTCACATAGCACTGGTGTGCATTTGTAACTTTTCCCTTTGGGATTTTCAAATCCACAGGACTCATGAGTTGATTTTCTTTTGCTCTCCTTTTCTCCTTTTTAAGAATTATTTATTTTTATGTTATGTGTTTGATTGCTTTGTCTGCTTGTATGTCTGTACACCCTGTATATGCCTGATGCCTATGGTGATCAGAGATGTATACTTTACCCCAGAACTGGAATTAGAGATGACTGTGAGCCCACATGTGAGTACTGGGAACCTGAACGTGTGTCCTTTGAAAGAGCAGCAAGTGCTTTTACCTGCTTCATCATGTCTCTAGTCCCTTTCTTTTGCTTTTTCTTAAGAAGAAGAAAAGTAAGAAATGAGTTGAAAGTTCTTTGCTTTTCCTGTGTGAATTCTCTGAAGGTTATACTGAGTAGGAACATGTACTGACAAGACTAAATGATAACTCAATAGTCATGGCCTGAAAAAGAAAAGAGGAGGAATTACTGAAGTTGAGTCATCTTTATCCAGAGGATTTACACAGTAACTGTAGATGTAAGGCGCATTTATGTGCCTAGATCCTTATTTTTATCAGTATTTACGAAAAGGATTTTTTTTAAAGAATCTTTTAAGCCAGTCTTCAATTTAATTCAAATAAAATTATATGTGAATTTTTCTTAGTCATTACAAATTCCACATGATTTATGATTCAATCCTTAAACAAATGATTTCTTTGAAACAACATATGGTTTTGATGCTAATCTGCGGGGATATGGAACATATATCCATGAGCATGCTAGGCGGGTACTGTGCCATCACGGCAGAAATAGTAGACAGTTGGCCCTCTGTGTCTGTGGACCCTGCATCAGCAGAGTTAAAGCTCCAGTTGGGTATGGGAATAAAATTGTATCTGTGCTGAGCACAGGCAGACTGAATCCAGTCATTAGTCTTTAACAATATAACGTAGACCTTGTGTGCATAACACTCTCAGTGTGGTAGGTATTTTTAATAATACAAAGACAGTTATATAAAGAAGGAGGCAGGAAGCATACAATGATCACACCTCTTTTTTAGAATCTTATCCTCATGAGTTTCAGAACCATGTGGTACTGAGGCACGCCTGTACTGAATTCTATCTTTTGTTTTCTTTTTATCTTACTTTTTTTTTTAAACAAAAAAGATAGGACAGGTTCTCATGCTTCTCAAGAGGGTCTATGGTGCCAAGAATAGCATTGAACTCTTGCCTCCACCTCCCAAATCCTGAGATTACAAGTGGACACCACTCTTTTTTTTTTTTTTTAATTTCAGGCAAACCTCAAAGAGTCCTTATAAAATCGACTGACTCAAAAATTCCCTTTCCCTGAGTTGCCTGTAGAACTGCCATTTCTCTGAAAGATACAATCTTTGACCTTAAGCACCAACGGCATCGTTCTGATCGTGTAGTTGGTTGGGAGCCAGCATATGTATTGTACTACTAAGGGTAAGTAGAGAAGGAAGAATGGAAAAGGAAAAGAGAACTTACTTGGAGCTCAGGACAAAACTTGGGGAAAAAACCCTCAGTTTTTGTTCTCTCACAAAGAGTTATTGAAAAACTGATGACTCAAGTATAGCATTAAAACGTGTGTGCACAAAACACATATACATTTCTCCATTTCTCCCCCACATGGTGCATGTGGCTGCTGAGCTTGTAAGAGGGCCAGGGATGCCAGATTTGCCAGGATCACACAGAGGCTGCTGTTTCACATGATCTGAGAATTTTCAGTGCTCACACACATAGATCTGAGAGACCCAAAGGCACACAGCTGCGGCTTTAGAACCCAGCTCCATTTACCATCTGTCTGTTAGCACCACGAAGCTTGGCTGAGAAGGCTGCTTTCAGAGCTGAGAATTCCATCTTTTCCAAGCACCCTGGGTTGGGAACTTTCCAGAGGATTAGTGGAACCTAGGAGATACCATGCTTTTCTCCTGTCACATTTGGGGCAACACGAGGGGAGGTTTTTGACCTTAATGGTAGTTGTGGGGTCTCTTGTATGCCTTGTTACTCCTTGGTGGAGACATCACACACCTTCCCTTATGATAATTCAAGTAAATGCTCAAGAAATTCCCCATTCAAATAGGGTCACTGTTGAATCCAGTGGTGGGGGGGGGGGAGGAGAAAACTCGGTATTTTTTCTGGCTAATATAGCATTTCTAGATGTTCATCAAGCTGTTGAAAAATGTGAGATGATGACTCATTTGGGAGCCCCTCCCAGACCCTCTCCCTGCCCCAATTTGCCTGCGGGTTGGAGGAATGTATACTGAACTGAGTTAAAGAAGAAACTTGTGGTTTCCATTATAGTCTGTAAACACCGATTTCTGAAAGCCTCAAGCGTGCTATCATCTCCTGCCCCACGCATGCTTTATATACAATCCATCTTGGAAAAGAGCTTGGGAGAGCACTGTGTTTACTACTCCAGAACAACCCAACAAATGGGGGGGGGACTGATCTCCCCTGGGGCTTGATTCACAGCAAAGTGGAGGGCCTTTCTGATGTCTTTCAAACCAAAGCATCAAGAGAGAAATCAAGGCCATTTCTCTGGAAAATCTATCCTTTCTGGTGCCTGCAGTAGCCTCTGGCTACCCTTCATCAACAGCAGAGCTCTCTAAAAACACCTTTTCTGAGGCCCACCAGAAGGCTCTTAGCTTCCCACTTAGACTTTATGCTTGTGTCTTATCCCTCAAGTTACTAGAAAAAGGGAGGAGTATGCTCCCAGTTTGGTTTAAGACAGTTTCAATGGTGCAGGGAAGGGACAGAATGCAAGCAATCCTAGAAATTTGGTAGTACACAATTCATTCAAAGATCACTCGGAGGCGGGACATAGAGAGAGGGCATCCTGGGTTTGCCTGGTACTCAGATCATGGCTGATAAGAAGAACTAAGCACACCCCACTTTCTTCAGGAAGCAAGAACTGTGCCTGTAGAACGGATGGGAAAGTTTCAGATGTGAGCTCATTCTGTTTAAATTTGTTTTCTGGCTTTGGCATTTCCTAGTACTGTGACCTGGGGCTCTACAGTTTCAATTTATAATTTAGTATGGATAAGAATGCGTGGGGACTTTCTTTGGATGTGACTCATGAGGTGTGAGCAGGGTAAGAGATTCTGCCCGGGCAGTTCACCCCCAAAGCTCAATGAGTAGTTGATTTTTGTTGGTCTCCTTACCAATGAAAGCCTCAGCTTTCTCTTTAGTCAGAGTATGTTGAGAATGATGCCAGCTTTCTGGGACTATTTGGAAGACTCGTGGTGCTGGTAAGCATGCTGGTGTACACCTTGACCCAGAGAATACAATACTGGAAGTGGGCATGAGATTCTGGAATAACAGTAACAAAAGTTATCTGAGGGATGACCTGGTTTTAATCCCTGGTTCTGCAGGAAAAGAGACCAAAGTGTGTGTATTGTTCAGGAAGCTTCTGTGAGGTTGTCTGCTGTTCTACATAGAGATGCAGTGGTCAAGGACATGGATCATACATGGGTGGGAACGCCCTGACTATCAACATCTGACCTCTCTTTTATTTGAGCCATTGGCACAAATATTCCATTTCGCAGTTCTTCCCATATAGTATAATGCTATTATTTACTTTTGTTCTCTTGTGGATTAAGAATGTCCTATTGCATGGTCGTGCATGCCTTTAATCCCAGCACTTGGGAGGCATAGGCAGGCAGGCAGACCTCTGTGAGTTCAAAGACAGCCTGGTCTACAAAGTGAGTTCCAGGATATCCAAGGCTGTTACGCAGAGAAACCCTGTCTTGAAAAACTTACCAAAAAAAAAAAAAAAAAAAAGGCCAAGGGAGAGAGAATGTCCCATTGCTTGGTTCTAGTGCTTCACAGCTCTTAAGTGTATTCCGCAGGGATCATTGTCATCATTAATCAAATAGCATGAACAGTAAGCACCTTTAAAGTGTACCTTTCTGTTCGTCCTGTGCTGCAGTACGAGGGATCGTGTTAATGATGCAATGAAAGGGCTAATGAAAAACACGACTCCCCAAGTACTGGAGTTTAGTGAGCGGCCCATGAGAAAGGCTTGAGGCCACAGCTTGCTTACTAACAACTCAGCATTCCTTGTTAGGAAGCAGTTCTCACTGTCTGCTCCTCTTTACAGAGACTGGTGACATAAGGCTGTTGAAAGGGCCTCTGCACGGCTCAGCTTTGAAGAGGTCAAAGCTTACGAGGGCTCCCATTTTCAAGTGTTGGGTTTGCTCTCACCCGGTTTCAGCTGTCGGAGATGGTTGTCTGTGAGTGTGATGCTAATGTTCTTGGAGCCTTCACCCCAGGCATGTTTGTACAATTCAGCACAAAGAGACAGCTTATTCTCTGACCCAAGACTATATTGCACATGCCTGTTTCCTCTAAACATGAGAGGAGACAACAGATGGCTGACTTGAACAGATCCTGAGACTTTGGGAGTGAGAAAAATCTTGGCTCTGGGGAAAAAACTGGGTCAGTTGTCTCTTCTGCGCATACAAAGGGCAGCCCCTTCCCAAGAAGCAGACGATGAGAAAGGGGAGTGGTGGGCCATCCTGCTCTAGAATAACCAGCAAAGGATTCATAAAACTATGCATTCAGAAAAGCCACGGGATGGAATGGCAAAGATGCCAGGGACAGCATGGCTTCCAGATCTGAGCGTGAACAGAAGTAACTTCACTTCTTAGTTCTTAACGTTTCATCATGATAATGCCTAGCTTCTCCTGACTCAATACAGGGTACACCTTATCCATCACTGGGATGTGATATATGACCCGTAATGCATGGCTGAACCTGTATTTAATAGTGAGCTGTGGGTGTATTGTATTTCTTTTTCTGTGCATATAGAACTCTGATGAGTCCAATTTAAAAATTAGGCACACTGGGAGATGAACAATAATAAATTAGAATAATAATACTATACTCCATAATAGGTGTTCAAAATTTATGAATTAGCTATTCCTGGAATTTTCCACTTAATACTTCAGACCACAGATACAAGTTACGGAAAACAAAAATCTTGCCCTGGATTTCTGTAAGCTCACATAAACAAGCCCCCACTATCCTGTAGGAGGGTGAAACACAGAAGCAAGCCATCACAGGTCCTACAGTTCCCTGTGGAGCCATCATACAGAATGACAAACTCATCCAAGAGCAGGATAGCCCATCCAGAAACAAGAGAATGCCTATATTTGAATTAATACTTGATTTTACGTTCAACATTATAAATGAAAAATTTCTAACAACAAAACTGACCTTTTTAGTGCACAGTCATATACGACTGCTTAGTATTTTGCTATATTTTCTTCACCAGGTGTTTCCCATGTACTCATTCATCTATCAATCCTTCCATATGTCCATACCTTACTGCAATTACTGCAGTAACCTGTTACACTTTGGAATCATTTGCTAGGTAATAGTTCCTTGTTATAGTAGGTAACTGATGCAGGGAGTTCAGAAAGGATTAGTTAGGGTACCAAGGGAAAGATTTTGAAAAAAAAAATGACTGACTTCTAATTCTTTGCTTTGTGGTATGGTTGAACTAGTGGGTACTGGTAGGATCTCCTCTCTGAGCAGGTATACATTAGTTGTTGTGGAATGGCTTGGGCTTTACAGAAACCAGGGGAATATCCAAGATGCTAGGGATAACATGACTACCAGAATTGAGTGTGGCGAACAGGGGTGACTTCATTTTTTAATTCTTAACTTTTCATGATGATGTCATTTCTTTGTGCTCTGTGACTGACTCCCTGGCAACTAGAAATGCTTAGAAATGTTTGCTGGAGAAGAAGGTAGGAAGCAAGTGTCCATGGGTTTTGGGAAGAGGCATGCTTCTTACACACACTGCTACTTCTGTGATTGTCAAGTGTCTCACAACAGCATATTCATTTTTATGTAATTGTCACTTGGAAAGAAGCTTACAAGCTTTGATACTAAATCTCAGAGAGGCTCTGACCTACTGCCCAATTCCTGTTTAAAGTCAGTTCCTGCATTTTTCACTTATTCTTCAATACTCTTTGTATCACAGATCAGATCTATTTTTGTTATGTATACATACACATATATACACATAAATAAAAAGTTGGAGAAAACAAAGAAATAAGGAGACCAGGCATGAAGGAACTCAATTATAAACTACTACTTGACCGAACCAGAATGATTGAGAGTCCACAGCCATCCTGAGATATATAGAAAGACCCTGTTCTTAAATACATTAAAAATAAAACAAGGAAGACAGAAAGGAAGAAAGGAAAGGAAAAAAGAAGATAAAAGAGACAGGACATTGCTTATGTGACAAATGATTGATTTATCCTGACCTTATTGTTTCTATCCAAAATCATTATTTCACCTCCTTCCAAATATCTGACTCTGGGCTGCATGCATTGTGTGGCTCCCATCTCAGAAGAAAGCCTCTGCTTGAGATACTTACAGTCAAGTCTGTGAGACTTGTGGCAGGCAGTTCCATTAGCTGACGCTTACCTAGATGCCAGCATCTTACTTCAAGGCTATGCTATATGCCATTCTCTGCCAACCCAGAGAGCTTGTTTGTTTTATAGATGTCACTTACAGGACCTGGGGATCAATATGTCAAGGCAGTGAGCCAGTGAGAGACGCAATACAGTGACTAGATGCAGCGGCTCTCACCTTAAAGTCTGACAGCATTAGGAGGCTTTCTGGCTTCTTTTGTCTTGCTGTTTGAAATAAGGCCTCCTATTGTAGCCTAGCTTTGGAACTCACCATATAGTCCAGGATAGTTTCAAACTTGCCGTTTCTTGTCTCAACCTTCATGTACTTGGGCTTTGGGTATGTACCATCATTTGTACCTTTTCTTCTTCCACATAGTGTGTCCAAGATGTAGTGTCTTCCACAGCAACCCCAATAGTACTGTCTTCATTTGCATTAGCTCCTCATCTTTCTTCCTTCTGTTCTTCCTGTTCTTTCATTCCTAGTTCCAGGGCTACTTCTCAAACAAGCTACCCAAACCCACATCTTATCTAGGGCTCTGTGCTTTCAAGGCTCGTGTGAAGATAAAACATATTCACCTAAAGTATAGTAACATAATATAATGCTATAAAACAGCATAACATGGGAGACATCCAATATATATATATATATATATATATATATATATATATATATATGCACACATGTAGTTATGAGATAAACAGATCATACATGATACAGGGGATTAGGAAGAGGAGAACACTGAATTCTGGATTTCTGGAACTGAACCTTTACATAAGATTATGATTTCAACACATGGTTAAATAGAATCTTGGAAATGGAATCTATGGGAGACATTGTTTTTTCTGAAATTGTTATAAACCTCTGTGTTTGTATTCCTCTCTTCTATACTAAATGTCAGCTATTACTAGCACTTAAGAGTCCAGTGGAAACTTTAATCACAAGTCCCTCCTGTGAAATAATGACTCGTTGATGGCTAATGCCATTTGAAACCCAAGTTGTCCAGTGTTTTCTGTCTTTGGTTGTGGTATCATTTTATTAAGGTTGGCCCTTTCTATTTTCAGGACGATCATGTAGCTCTGTTCCCTGGTAGGGTGCTTATAAACATTCCTAATGCCAAATTCTGTAAAAGTCCCAGGGACAAGTAGAAGAGGAGAGCCAGGGTTGGTTTGTGATTGAACTTGTCAGTCAAAGAGAAGTGCAAATGCCATGTGGTTGGCTTTTAAATCAAGACCAGATGAGCAACGGTATTTGGTGGGTCTTGGTTGTTTTCCAGTTGTCTAACGCTCTGAAGTCTGACGAAAAGGAGAGATATTTTTGCCACATTCAAATCCTGGCATTCGAACCACTTGCCTTGATTTCCACGGATAGAGAGCCAGTGCTGAGGCATGACTCATAGAGGAGCTGCTGGGCAAGGGCTTGTGAGAAGGTTGTCCCCTTGGGTGGGTGGTTAGGTTTGAAAAAGGGCAGAGGGCAGATGTGTGTGTATGTGTGTGTGTGTGTGTGTGTGTGTGTGTTTGAGTGTGCAGAATGGGCAGGGTAGATCAGGCTGTTATTTACAACACTGGGCATAGTTTTGCTTTAAGAGGTAGCTTTGTTCCTAGGACTGAATTCTCTCCCACTCTCTATCAACACTGAACTATAAAGGCAAGGAAGTGATGGAGGAAATTCATAAGAGAAAGCAATTAACTGCACATCACAGTTAACGTAAACAAAACGTAAACATTGAGTACCAGGCAGCCATAGGCAGATGAAAGCAGACAACGTCAGACTGCTCCCCAGTCCCCCAGCTACACAAGCTTCTGCTGTTCTTACATTCGAAAAGCCCCACATAGTAACTATTTTGCTCTTTTCAAAGTGTATAACCTTTACCCTTTTTGTTCAGCTGTGTTCTAATGATTTTTTTTTCCGTTAAAGAGGATCGGTTTATGAGAACAGGATGTTTGTATTAAATATTAAATCGTTAGGGCTTCTTCCTGAAGGTCTCAACTTGGCTTCAGTTTTGATGGAAATAGACAAACGCACATTCCTGTAGAACTACAGAGAGAGTACAAAGAGTTTGTCAAGTCTTGATAGTGTAACTCGGCATTGGGCCAAGAACAAAATAATTGGTTAATGTCCGCATAGCACTTTGAAGATGGAAAGTCCTGTGTAAGTTCTGAGTGATGCTGTGAGGCAATCTACTCTTGAAGGTCTGATCCTAGGGACCAGGAGACTGACGGTTCCCCAATGGCCTTTGGAGGAGCAAAGATCCTGGTGTGTGTTGAGCTGATTTTCCATGTAAGCTCTAGTAATGCTCAAAGCTAGATCTTAATTCTGGATTTCCCACTCCAGTCCCTTCCTGGAGTCTAATTATACACTCGGCTGCATATGGGAGAAAATCAATGTCCTTCTTTTAGCCTTCAGAGGCCATGCCTTGTTCTTGAAGCTGCCCTTCATTTGACTTGCAAATATTCTGGGGTTGGCAGGTGGATGCTTGAGAAACTATTACCATATTTCATGGTAGGATTTTCCAACTCTTCTGAAGAAAGTCAATACAGTGTTAAAAGTGCAAAAACACGCGTGATAGAGAAATAAAGGGTGGGATATTAGGATCAGAAAGAAAGATTTGAAATGGAATCCAGGGAGTGGGAGAGGTCTGGGCTCAATCAAGTGTACGGATGTACAAAAAAACCATATAGTGTGAGATATTTGTACAATGTGTGAAGATGTATTGCTGAGATTGGTGTAACAAAGAGCCGAATGGCCACGAGGTGGGCAGGAGAGGAGAGGTGGGACGTCCTTGGAGAGAAAGGAAGAGGAGAAGGAATCTAGGCATGTGAATTTGGCCAGCAGACTCCGAGCAAGTCGGATATGTGGTAGTGAGGAGAGGTAACCAAGCCCACATGGCAGAATGTAGATTTAAAATATGGGTTGATTAAGTTATAAAAGTTAGTTGGAAGAAAATCTAAGCTAAGGCTTTTTCATAATTAATAATGTCTCTAAGTCATTATTTGGGGCTAGAGACATAAAGATAGTCTAAAAAGAAAGAATACTACATTATAGACTACATTATAGGCACTTCCTTATTTGTCAAAATCTACTGAACAAGTGTATTCTTACTTTTTTTGTTGCTGTTTGTTTTCTCTCTCTTTCTTTCCCTCCTTCCCTCCTTCTCCTTCCCCTCCTTTTCTCTCCCCTTTTCACTCTTTCTTTCTCTCTCTATTTTTTCTTTTTTGTTTTTTTTATTTAATAGAACTATCCTGTATGAATTAGTAATAGTACTCCCAGAAGTCATAGCTTTTTTTTTTAACTTCTATTGAGTCTCTGTGAATTTACATCATGCATTCTGATCCCAATTATCTCCCATTTCTCTCATATCTGCCCCCTGGTTTTGCAACCTCCCTTCCAAATCAAATCCAAATTTAAAAGAAAAATAAAAAACAAACAAAGACAAACAAGCAGCAAAACAAAACACAATACCAAACCAAAAGGAGGAGAATCTTGTTATAGACGGTGTAGTGTGGCCTGTTGAGGCACACAGTTTAGCCTTCCATCTACTGAATCTATGAACTGTTGGATCATGTGAAGGGGACAAATATACAGGTCCAAGCCAGCAGGATCTCCAAGGCACAGGACATCCAAGAAGAACCTCAATGGGAACCCATAATCAATGGTGTAGCAGGAACCAGAGGTCTGGAGCCAGACCAATGACTCTGGCAATGAACATTTGCAAGTACAAAAGTCACACATTCTAAAACCAAAACCTTAGTGTCAAATGTGGCGTCCCTTCCTGTGAGTTGTTAGGCAGGCAGCCTCTATCGGCTTCCAAACTAATACTGACCATTATTGCTTCACTGCTCCCAACAGTGTGCCAAGTTCCTATTCCTGCAGACGCAGGAACACCAATCCAACTGGGACTAAGTTGGCAGCTTCCTCCTTGTTGACTAGTATTCATAGTGCATGAAGGTGCCTTGTAAGCTGTTGAGGTAGAAGCTAGCAATCAACCATGTAACCTAACTGTTGAGTTTATGTGTCCCAGTATTGACCTGTTACTGAGTTATTAGTAGCACAAATGTTGCAGGGCTATGCAATTATTTCCTGATGGAATCTGTTACCTGTTGTGCGCGCGCGCGCATGTGCGCAAGACAGAACATGCCCAGTACTGTAAAACTGGTCAAAAGGCTCGAGTGGTCATGAGATAATGGACTACTGATGTTTTGCTAAATGTGCATGTGTTAAAATTGCCTTTTAAGTGATACATTAATATTCACATTAATATCTCCCAGTCTTAGTGAGAAGCAAGTTCCTTCTATTGTCCACTGGAACAATGGCTGAAGCCGACTCATAACTCATCCAGGTGCTGAGAATATAGGGCGACTGCATGCTCAGCTCCAAATGGGATACATACATCACTCACTCTGCGACTGAGAACACTGCAGAAGAGAAGGGAGGGCTACAAGATCCGGATGGTATGGAGGAGTATTATAAAATGCTTTATTCTGGACATCACATGTCTGTTTCAATCATGAACATACAGCAACAGTGACCACTTACCTGCACTGGTTCTGCACAAGACAAAGAGACACGGGATTAGATCAGGGGAGGGGCACTAGCTGAGAAGAAATGCAGCTTATCAGGAGTGGAAGGAGATAGGAAAGGGCAATGGGAATGAAGATATGGCCAAAATATATCATGTCCAAGTAGGAAATTGTCAAAAATAGAAAAGGACTAAAAGTTATATACATGAGTGAAAAATTCATAATAATAGTTATAAATTATTATCTATAACTAACATGTGTATAAAAGTTTTTGAAAATGAAAATAATATGGCAAAATAAGTTTGAGGAATAAATATATATTCCTTCCTTTTGAGATTATAAAATACATGAGTGCATTGTTTCTGTTACAGTTTGCCAAGTAGTTTAGAAAATGTATTTCAGGGACTGAACTTCACAAGCACTGGATAAGCTGAGGACAGTGAAAAGGAAACAGTTTCTGTTTGGCTGATGAATAATGAATTGATTCTGTGGAAGTTGATCTAGTTAACCATACTTAGGGTGTAGACTGTATCATTTTTGCGCTATTATAATTCTACAAGATTTTCCTCTACCTAATTTCTCTAAATCAACTCTATAAGTCCTCATGTTCTCAAATTGCTGTGCTCAGAACCTTTTCAGACCAAAGAGAGATGAAGTTAGTCAGTGAGGATATCAGTCTTATCTGAAACTCAGAGTACTCCACCAGCTGTTGGCCGCATTCATTTTCTGGGGCTGTGTGGTTTAGATCCACGTTTGTTTGGTTGTGGACCATCTTCAGCCCCTAGATGCAGCTCATATGTCTGCATCCTGTAGCCTCGTCTCTCCTCAGAGTTATAACTCTTTGTTTCCACTGGCCAATCAGAACGTATGTGCTGTTGCTGCTGGACATCCTTTTGATCACCTAAGTTAGATCACATTTGCATACTCAGGGTACCCTCTCTCTTTTTATTGGTTCACCTCATCTGCTAGAGACCTTCTATCTGCAAAATTCTTTTTGCTCTATAATACAACACAACCATGGGGTTGATAGCCCATGTTATTTCTGAGTCTGTACTCAAGGAGAATGATACAGAACGTGCATGCCAGGGATAGTCACAGTGGAATTCTGACTACCTTTGAGAAACACACACACACACACACACACACACACACACACACACACACACACTCATGAATATGAATCACCTTTAATTTATGTTTGCAAAAATAAATTATTTATGTAAACATAAATTATAGAACCACAGAGAAAAACTCTTCTGTGTAAAGTAGTGTTTTCCTAGTTTTATTTTGTTACTCTTACACACTATTGGTTATGCATACTTTAAACTGTGAACTGAAAAGTACTTTCAGGAGGAAAATTGAATGCCATTAACATCCATCACATATAGAAGGTAAGAAATATTATAAACTCAAGAGATGTAGAGCCTTAGCAAGTTGCATCTATTGTCTGAATTTAAAGTCTGTGTCAAATGTACACTTCTCTCTCCCTCTCTCCAGGCAAGCTCAGCAGCTATTTTTCTGTGAGTCCTGCAAGGCCAGTCAAGCAGTTCAGTCAAGAACAGTTTATTACCCAAATGGCTAACAAACTCCATGAGGACCTTCTTCAGTGGCCATCAACTTCTTGAAGTAGATTGGTGCTGCTAGGAGCAGATGTGTCTCCCTGTCATGAAAAGTCGTAGATCTTAAAAAATTTTAAATGTCATGTTCTGAAGGTCTCTGAAAGATTTTATGAATACCCATCTAATTGAAATATATCTCTATATACCTAGAAAACCTAACTAACATGACTACAAGCTTGACTATTATAGATGACTCTCTATTAACTTATCTTTCTTAAGTATACATTGCATTTTAAATGAGCTGAACAAACAAGAACATATATATGTATATATATATATGAATTTATACACACACACATATATATATATTATAATTGACTTTAAGTTTGTATCCATTTCTAGATATTTTGGTTTGGATAAGAGTTACGAAATCCAAACTACTTATTAGATTGGCCAACTGGTTGCCTAATAAAGGCACAGCTTCTGTTGAGATATTAGAATGTAGAAAAAGAATTGTAAAGGCAACCCCACCTGAACAGGACTGTGCTTCAAGCAAGACAAGCCTTAGAAAGGCCAAGGGGAGTCTGGGTAATGCAGCATACAGAACTGCTGGCGTTGTTGCAGACTCTTCACACATTGGGATGATATGCCTACAAGCAGCTCTTGGAAGCACAACACAACCTTTAACTTGCCTTTGGTTAGGGCAGACTTTAACATTCCATGGCATAGAAAGCAGCTTTCTTCAGCTGCTTTAGGTCCATAGCAACCACTACCTACTTGGTCCGAATTCTGCAGGTCTTCGCTGTCTTGGTAGTCATGAGAAGATGGCAGCATGGGAAGACGGGAGGAACATGACATCAGGCCACTTGTCCCTTGACTTAATTTTTAATCACAGATTGGCTGATCAGATCATTGAAGACCACAGTTCTTTCCTCTCCTCTCCCCTCCTCTCCTCTCTTCTCCTCTCCTTCCTTCCCCTCTCTCCTTTCCCCTCCCCCATCCTCCCCTCCTCTCCCCTCTCCCACCCTTCCCTCCCCTCTTCTCCCCCACCCTCCCCTCCCTTCTTTTCCTCTCCTCTTCTCTCTTCTCTTCTCCTCTGTCTTTTAGTTTAGGAACACCCCCCACAATTTTGTTTTCTGTTTAAAGTTCAAAAATGGGCTCCTGCTGTTTTGTATTGATCTCCTAAGCAGCTCCCTTAACTAAACTCTCACTACTACACTGCGTGCCATCTTTGCCCTGCTGGGATATGCATACACCATGAGCAGATTTAAAGAAGATGGGCTTGATATAGTTCAAATCTGCACTTAAAGGGGGCCTCTTGCCAAGATATTTTTTTTTCTACCTTGGATCACCAAGTAAGGTGCAAACAACATTTCTTTGAACTCCCCCCGACTACCCCAAGAAATTTAATCTGTGTATTCTAGAATACAGAGCTGAGATGTATATTGGAAAAAGCAGCTGGAAACAGTAACATTATTTTTATCATATTAGGAGAAGTTATTATCTGAGGGTAAAAGTTAGAGGTTTATTGTGCTAAATTACTGCTACCCAATTTCTACTTCAAATGACAGAAGTGTTTTTGAACTTGGCACTCCTGTACACTGACTTCTTACGCTTAGTATCATACAGACTTGAGCTGAGACACATAAGCCCATTGAACCTTCTCAATTTGACTGATGAAAAGGATCAAAGTAGTGCTTATAAGCCAGAGACAGGATGCTGACTGCCTCATAAAGGAAAGAGGAGTGAGGCTGGATGCCAATTATCCTAGCGTTCGATGGTTTTGATTTCAAACAGGATAGGTATTGAAAGATCTTTTTAAATTGAACAATTATCATATTCCAAAAGAAGATTAGGTAGGATGAACCTCAATCTGAAGACCTAAAGACACAAGCATTTCTTTAAAAGAACACTAAGCCTGTCATGTATTATTCCAATAGTCTTTGCTACTGGGGACAGGTTCATTATGCTTTTTGATGACTCAAACTGCCTCTAGCTGGGGCTTAAGGACTGTCAACGGGGACATTTCAGCTAAAAACTCTGACAGTTCTCTGTGTATGTAGCTGGGTGAAGTCATGTGAACAGATGATCACCAGATCTTTGTATATAAATATGAAATAGTTTAAACTTGTAACAACAGCTTCTCTTGGAAGGATTTGTCTTCTTCTTGAGAACAATATTTTTCATTGCAAGAAAGAGAGAAGTAAGTATGGATATGCACTGCAGTATGGGAGAAAATGGTTACAATCATCCATAGAAGACCCAATAAATAATGTGTTACGTAACTTTTTTCCTTTCAAGTAATCTCTCAGACCAGCAGATCATACAAGTGATTTTGTCTCAGTTTGTTTGTACCATGTTTCACTGGTTCTAAGATGCACAGAAATGTGAATGCTAACAGCATTAGAATTGAAGCCGGTCTTGTAGTTTGATCCAGTTCAACATGTTAGTCATATGGCAGTAAGATTTAATTGATAGTCGCTGTGTTTAGTTTGACTTTTATTCACACTATTGTCACTTCTACATATAAGTAAGTGTGAAAATATTTTAAGAATAATAAAATAAGGTTTTATATGACATGAGAGCATTACATTACCTAAATGGCAGCAGGTTCTTTGCCTTGGCATAATATTTTATAATGGTGAACCTTGCCTTTAGTGGCATCTGAAAGTTCATTAAGGCACACTCTGAAACCTGATGACCCACACAATGGTTTTACTAAGCTAGAGGGTTGAAGTAACTTCTCTATTGATGGTGGGAGCAACTACATTGAGTCAGGAGGTTGGGATAATGTAACTTTGCCCAACTGTCCATCTTCCTAAACCTCAGTGATAATTTCATTAAAAGAAATAATGTTCTATTAAGGTAGATGAAGTAAACTAGTTTATAAATATACCTTTATATGCAATTATACTGAGAAATATTCTTTATAATACACTATTCATAATGTTAGTTTGGAATTAACCTTGATGCTCCACGATAAATTCCCAAATTATGATATCTCCACATAATGAATAGTCATAAAGTACAGAAACACCATTAAAAAAGGAACTTTCAATAAGTAGATACCAAAGATGAAAACCTTCAAAAAGAAGATACAAAAGTTAATTCATTAAAATTAAAGTAATTGTAGCTATCTTTTGGTATCCATTGGTAATTAATTGGTGCCAAATTCTTTTCATATACTTAAATCCATAGACTACCATGCATTTAACCTATGCAACCCTCCTATATATTTAAAATAATCTTTATGTTATTCATAATACTCAATGTAATGAAAATGCCATGTGAATGATTCTCATACTGTATTTCCTAGGGAATAAGGGGAAGAAAATTTCTTTACATGCTCAGTACAGAGCACATGTTTCCAGTGCTTTCTATGTGTACTTGGTTGACTCTGTAGCGTAGAGTACACAAGTGTAATTTTAGTGCTTCATAAGTTATATAAGTAAGATATCACTATCAAAATAAAAATAATAAGCATATTCCCATTGATTATACAAAAAATTATTTACATTTTCTACTTAATTTTCTATTCAAAAATTTGCAAAGATACAATGTGGCCAAAGAAATGATTTCAATTCCAGAGTGTTGGCAGGTATTTCCATAGTCACTGAACTGTCTTTTTGCCCATGATGAGGCATGAGTTAACCTGGTGTTTGCTGAGAAAAAGTGGGTTATTTGAAGGCCAGGTACTAGATTATGTTGCAGACCTGCAGTGCTCTGAAACATGTTACCTGAAGGTTTAGACAAGTTATTTTAAGTCTGAAGTACGTGGGCACTGTGGTGGCTTGAAGGAGAAAAACATCCATAGGCTTATCTAGTTTAATGCTTGGTCCATAGTTGGTGGGACTGTTTGGGAAGGATTAGGAGGTGTGTCCTTGTTGGAGGGGGTGTGTCACTGGAGGTGGCCTTTAAGGTTTCAAAAGGCTCTCTCTCTCTCTTTTTTTTTTGGTTTTGGTTTTCAAAGCAGGGTTTCTCAGTAGTTTTTCAGCCTGTCCTGGAACGTGCTCTATAGACTAGGCTGGCCTCAGACTCACAGAGATCTGCTTCCCTCTGCCTCCTGAGTGCTGGGATTAAAGGTACCACCACCACCTGGTATTAGCTCAAAATTTTGTATATTATTTAATTCTTCCCCCTTTTATCTTTTACATCTGTTCCAGTTAGTCTTAATTATTGACTTGCTATAGCCTAGTGTCATCTAAGAGGAGAAACCTCAATTTAGCACTGTCTAGATCAGGTTGGTCTGTGAGCTTATCTGTGAAGTATTGTCTTGAATATTAACTGATATGGGTGAGACCTTGGTCATCATGGGTAGCACCATTTCTTGGGCAGGTGGTCTTGGACTATATAAGCAAGTTAGGTGAATATAAGCCTGTAAGCTAGCCAGTGGTGGACTCTGCGAGTGAATAGAATTGTCCATGGTGAATGCTGCACTTTGATTGTGAATTCCTTGTTGGAAGTCAGGTAGCATGGAGTAGCAGGGAATCCTGAATTAAGGTTTCTTCATTGAATTCATGCCTTGACTTGCAGTAAAGTAAAATGAGTCCTTTCTTTTCTAAGTTGCTTTTTAATGAGTGTTTTATCACAACAGAGAAACAAGCTAAAACAGCATCCTTCTGCTTGCTTCTCTGACCGGTGCTCCCTTTCAGGAAATAATACCTCCTGAATTTGTATCTTCCTATGGACATCAGTTTAGACATACTGACATCCATTCACATAAAGAAATACATGACTCATATTATCACTTTGGATTATTGAATATTTTCATCATTTTGCATGGATTTTCACCAATTTATTGGCGTCTTTTGTTGTTTTTCTCAAGTAGCAGCTTACTAATTCTCAGTTGCTCTGTTTGGTACTTCCGACATCCCCATAACATTAACTCATTACCCCAGCTCTCTACTTCCTTTGGGTGCCCATATGTTTTCTACTCCAGTGGTTACTCCATGGCCTTTCCTTTTCTGGTCTCTCTTATTAAGAATTTCTTATCTAGTTATTCCCATACATTTTCCTCAAAGTCATTCTCTAAGACCTACAGTAAGTATAGAATCTCTACCTCTCTACTATGTCTAACCTTAAACAAAGAATTTAGCTCTTTCCCAGCTACTGATTTATAATGGGCAATCTCTGTGCTTGCTAATTCAACTGCACTGCACACAGTTAAGATCTCCTTCCTGTTCCAAACAAATAATAATACACCAGTAATGGTTTGAGAATCAAACACTAACAAGGAGAGTAGGCTTTCTCAACAGGAAAGCATGAAATGTACTTTTTCTCAATGTTATTCCACAGGAGCACCATAATCTTCACATCGGTTGCCAAAGACTTTGCTAGGCACTGAGCAGATGCTCTTTAACCCTTCCAGGTTTACTGCCCCTAGTTTCTATGTGCTTTGTTTTCAGTACCTTTGTACCTTTTTCTTTTTGGAGAGTTTCTGTCTACAAGGAGAAGCGTATATCTGGGAGCTTATAACCTTTCCATTCAGTCTGTATTCCATAACTGATGGGTGTGAGAAGCTCAGCTCCTTCCCCTAAGTTGTGACAGTAGCGTGTAGAATATGGGACATTTAGGATCTGAGTCAGGTGTGGGCATCACCTGTATGTTCTTTGATTACATCCTCTTCCTTGCTGCTGTTCTCACTCATACACCAGCTTCTCTTTGAACCATTTGTAGTATATCATTTTTTTCACATCTGTACTCTTCATTACACACCACACTCAAGGCCTGTTCAGAGGTGTGACTTCCACAGAACAAGCCTTTTCCAACTCCTTTCTTCATGCACATATTTACAGCCACATACTTTTAAGTATCTTATGTAAATCATCGCCTTAAGTCACAAGTGCCAGGACTTGAACAGCTTATCTTACAGACAAATACAGTACTTTTTCCTCTGCCTTGCATATATGAATATAATATACTCCTGGATGTTCCCTGTTATGATTTGAAACCTTAAGTCATTTGCAACTGAAGGACTTTGTGAAGTCATGGTAAAGCAAAGTAATGCTACTTTGTTTTCGTACTGTATGCCAAATGGCTTTAAAAACATCTTATAGACACACAGTTTGTTTTTCTTTTCTGTTCCAGTTTCCTGGAAGAAACATGATGAATCTGAGCAGTCAACGTGTGCATGATTCCTAAATTAATTGTAAAGTTAGACGGGGCGTTTAGAAGATACTGGGCCTCATAGCAGATGCTCCATTCTCCAGACGACTGACATTTTAGACACTGACAAAACTCCACTGTGGGCACTTTAATAGATCATTTTATATCAAAAATGGTATCACACAGAGAGACAAAAGAGTGGAAGTGCCGAGCCCAAAGCCGTGGGTAAAGTTGGCTGATATTCTGAAGACCAAGTGCAGAGAGGAAGAGCAGATGGCTTGGGATTTTCCCATGACGTCACATGCTCACTGAAACTGCTTCTTCATGAGGATCGGCAGGCAGAGCAGACACATGTGGGAGTTTTGAGTGCTGAACTGCCAACAAAATCTAGGTTTTCAGGTTTTTTTTTTTATAGCGTATTCAGAACAGTAGTTTAATGTCGGGAAAGTATAGGAGGAAAACAGTGCAGACACACAGTCCTCCACATTGATCTTAAAACACTCATGCCCTGTATAATTTATATTTGCACCAACCAATTTAGCACTCCTCTGGGATAAATCACTTAATTAGAAAGAATTAAGAAAGCTGTTGTTTGATGTATATGTCTTCATTATTTTCAAGTGGCAGAATTGATTCCTCCATCCCCCTGGTTATGAATTTGCCTCCATTTGTGAGACTAATGCAGCGCCATTAAAGGGAATGGAAGGTCGGGGGTCAGCTTTTCTTTACATTTAATGTCCTCGAGCTGGTAGATTATTTATGAGGGTTATTATGCCTTGGCTAATGTTCCTGGCTTTTTCAGAAGGGTTCTACGGCTGTGTGGTGATGAGATAGCGCACATCTCCGCCTCATGCATTTCATCTCCAGATGTCATCTGGAAAGCAGCTGAGCAGCAATGTGAATAATGGCTGTGAGCATAGGCAGTAGTCAACATGGCCGTCACAGCCTCCGATAGAGAGATCTGACCAATGTCAGCTGTAAAGGTTGTTATTGCCCAATGATGATGATGATGATGAAGACGCCATGGGAACTCTCGCACACTGCATTCAAAGATTTTATTTTTTTTTAAGGATATCACGTAAAATATCAACCCAAAGCACAAAAGCATAGCGCTGGAGAAATAAAAGTACAGAGTGCAGCCTTGCAAAAGACTTGTGTTTATGTTTCTAAAGTAAACTTTCTGGATTCAAACCCACACCTGTTTCCTACAGTTCTTTAACCCTGGGCTGGCTTCTGAGTATCTTGCACTTCAGTTATCTCACCTGTAAAATGGGCCTTAGAGACAACAGAGAGTTCAACAATCGATTCCATGAAAAATGGTATAGAATATTATAGATATACGTTGTGTGGGGTTAGTACTTATTGCCACAGAATTGAAATTCTACTATGGAGTTCCTTCCCACGCTGTATCATTGCTTCTTTCATAGACTGGGCCAGTGGGCTGACTGGTTTATCTGCTTGCCGTTCCACCAGTTCCACTCTGGGCTTCCTGCTCTCTCTGGACCCAGCCAGGAGTCCCACCACCTCTTAGGGAAGTGGTTTGTTGTAGGGCAGTTCTCCAGAGGATAGGGAGTGCAAAGTTGTCATATATCTCTAGTGTCTCTTCCACTGTTGGGGAAGAGTGGGTAGACCACAGATTCTACCCTCAGATCAACCAGGTTTTTCATTCTTAACGGCTATTCCTAGCTAGAGGACTTTGGCAAGTTATATCCTCACTCAGAGTTATGAGCTGCCAGTCTTCCTACAAAATGAGCAGAATTCATAAAGCTGCAGGGAGAACTAAATGCATCAGTGCTGAGCATAATTCCTGGTGCGAGAGAAACTTTTCCCTAGCTCTCAGTTATTCTTTAAGATCTACACATACATGAAACCTACAGCTGGTTGCTAATACCAAAGACCCACAAGGAGACAGAGTCATAGGTAATTTGAAACGTAAAAATCTGGATTCACGAATGGGGGTTCCCATCTGTAATCTCAGCCTTGCGTGAGGCCAGAGAAGTGCAAGTTTCTGGCTAGCTTGGATGGCGCAGAACCAAAGCCAAACCAGCTGGAAATGTGCCACCTAGTTTCTAATCTGCACTTCATGGTCAGAGTTGCTCTTATTCCAGGAGGACTCTCCCTGCGTTGTGCAAAAGCAATTGATATCTTTTGCCATTGCTAAGGCATGGGGTCTAAAAGGTCCTGCCCATCATTTGATCGTCCCCCTCTCAGAAAACCCGTGAGGACCTTCTCATGTCTTACGTGCAGTGATGCTCACACAACCAATGGTGGCCTGACACCTCCCACAGACAGACGGCAGAGGCTGAGTCCTCACACATTTGTTACTGCTGTCATTGACATTACATTTGGGCTTGAGAGAAAAGTTGGGTCTGAGCTCTTGCAGAAGGCTTGGTGTCTAGAGCTCCATGCTTATGGTTGACCCTGAGTTAGGTGCTGGCTGGTTCCTCATAGCTGTGAGAGATGGAATGGGAGAGGCTTCAGATTTCTTGTTAAAAAAAAACAAACAAATAAGCAAACAAACCAACCATGTGACTGTGCCTAAAGGTACATTATCCTAGTATTCTATGGCCTAGGAGCTGAAGCAGGCTTCCTCTAAGGTATACTATTCCTGAGGCCTAGATGGCCAATGGTGGAGAGGTCCATATTGAGAATTTCCCGGAACATCCTACGATGTGCTGTGGTGGACTGTAAGGGACTCATTTTGTAGCTCATGAGTATTTGTCTAAACCATTTTAAGAGTGAAAGAGTAAGACGTGATGAGGGTTTAATCTCAGGAGACAAGTTTCCTTCCAGATGACATATTTAAACTACACAAGCAAAAATTTATTGAAGACTTGCTATGTAGCAGAAGTGCTTTGTATTTAAACTTAATTTCCCAGCAACCTGAGAGACCACTGCTTCTGCTGTTCCCACTTTACAGATAGGAAGTCATGCTCAAAAGGAGGAAGTCTCACCAAGTGTCATAGCTAAAAAGAGTGGAATCACCCCTAGAGTGATGTGTACCTGGGGTAACCCTATATTACCTATATAACCTGTATTGCCTATTATGTAAACCAGTGATTCTCAACCTTCCTACTGCTGTGACCCTTTAATACAGTTTCTCATGTTGTGGTGACCCCCAACCATAACATTATTTTCATTGCTGCTTTATACCTGTAATTTTGCTACTGTTATGAATCTAATGCAAATATTTTATGGAGATGGAGGGTTGTCAAGGGGATCACGAATCCCAGGTTGATGCTGAGGCATTTTAGTTGGTGAAGGGGGCTCTATTCATTATAATGTCAGGACAAGACTGCTACAGAGCCACCTATGCAAATGACCATGTAAATTTTCCACCACCTCCTTGGTTAGCTTCCTTTTAATGGCTAATCTCAATTGTTAGCTTGATAGAACCTGGAATTACTGAGCATATAAGCCTCCAGACATACCAGTGCGGGATTATTTAGCCTCTGGACATGCTGGTAAGGGATTGTGCTAATAAAGTTGATCGAAATAGGAAAAGTCGCATAGAATGCGGGCAGCACAGTCCCTGAAGTTTGGGTCTGGACTGCATAAAACTAGAAAGCTAGCTGAGCACAAGCGTTCATCTCTTGCTACTTTCGAGTGATGACTGGGGTGAGCCAATGCTTCCCTCAGTGTGGGGCTGTACCCAGAGCTGTGAGCTGGAAGAACATTTTCCCCCAATGAGTTCCTTTCATCATGGCATTTTACCACAGCAACAGGGAAAGGAATGAAGACATTCTCCACCAAAGCGTCTCCTCATCTCCTTGTTCTTCTCCATGCATCCCAAGTCTGGTACCAACATGTCTTCACCGTTCTACAGCAAGAGTTTTCCTCAAACTGGCAGTTTCAATATACTAGGCAGCACTAGAGGTTTCTCCTTGTACTAAAATCCAAAATGACACATTTGTCACCATCAGCCCTATCATAAGACACATTAGATAAACCTCTGAAGTGTCTCTGATGTACTCAGGGGTGGGACGACTTCAGGTATAGCTTTAAGGGAAGAAGATGTAGGGAGGTTTAGCTGAACTTAAAACGGAGGAAGAGAAACTCCAGGCCATGAAGGTAACTAAAGTCAGAACAGAAAACATTCTGGTCATCTTCACAGGGCCTGTTCCAAGACACCAGAAGACAGGATTAGACCAGTTGTGCCCAATGTTGATAAGCCACTGTTCTAAGTCAAATATGGAAGGAATGTTTGCTTTGCCCGAGGGCTTGGCCCTTTAGGGAGGTGATACCATTCATACTCTTCTTGAAATCCTCACAGATAACCCCAAAACGGGTCACCAGGAACTTGTGCCCGTACGGCCTATGTAAAGATTTTTGGTGCAGGGTCCATTTTTGAAGTTTTCTAAGAGTTATGTGGCTCGCTAAGGACTGGCTTTAGGTTTATTTGCTGTCGTCACTTGTGAAGACTGCAAGTTACGCCTGAGTGCCAAAAAAATAAAAAGGCTAAAATTGTGATTTTGTGCTGTGTTGTTCTTTTGTCTCAACAGCTCCAGCTTCAATTATGTTTTGCGAGTGTTAGCGTTCAGGAATCAGAATATTTCATAGAATGACTGAAACTTTTGACTACTTTGGAAATCCTGTAGCATTTCATCCTACCCGGGAAGAGAACCACTCTTTGTCTAGTACATTTGAGCTCTATTTGCTGTCTGTTGCTTACTGGATGAACTGATGTGGAATTTCCTGACTTGTGGGGTGTATGTGTGTGTGTATATGTGTGTGTGTGTGTGTGCACATGCTCATGTTTGGTGTGAATGTGTACATATTTGGGTGGAGGTTAAAGGTCAACCTTAGGTGCCATTCCTCAGGTGCCATCCTTGTCCTCTGTGTGTGTGTGGTATGTGTGCACACACATGTGCATGTATGAGTGCACAGGAGCACAAGCCTGTCTCTCACCAGCCTAGAATTTACAAAGTAGCCTAGGCTAGCTGCTCTAGATCTCTGCCTGTCTCAATCTTCCCAGTGTGTTGAGATTATAAGCATGTAAGACCATACCTCCATATTTTTTAATAACATAATTCTTTATTGATTCTTTGGGGATTTCACATCATTCAACTCGTCTCAATTGTGCTGACCTTCTTATCCCTCCATGTCGGCCCCTCACCACTGCACTGTCCCTCTGCCAAAAGGAAACCCTCCCAAAATTAATCAAAAACAAAACAAAGCAAAGAAAATAAAAACCACCTCGTTCCTTCATCTTTCCCGCCTTTCCAATACCTCTTTATTTGTCCTAGTAGTTTTTGAAGCTACCGTGTGTCAGGCATTATATCCTTCTGTCAAATTTGCCACTTATACAAATGTTCACTGTAATGAGTTCAAGGCCTCTGGCCCACCATCATATTGTTAACCTGAGTTATAGAGATTCTGTGACTACCATTCTGGGAGACCAATTCCTTCTTGCACTCCATCAGGTCACGATGGGGTAGATGTTAGAGTGGACCAGCTCAAGGCCCAGGATTTGGTCTGGGTGGTAACTGAGTAGGTCAATCTGGGCTGCTGGGATCACCTCCTTCAGGTAAGGTGTGGAGTCAGCTCTCTTCTCGGCTCATGTCATCAGGGTCATCTCTCCCATAGCCATGGTGAGAGGCGGAGCCAACTCTCCTGATATGGGGGCCCAACTTTCCCATGAGGGACAAGGCCAGCTCTCCTGCTGCAGTGGCCAGCAAGGGGCAGGGCCAGATATCCCAGGGCCAGTGAAGGGTGGGACTGACTCAGCACAGCCCTCGGATTTCAACACACATGTTTTCTATGACACCCCTGTGGTAACACGGGCGACGGAATTCAACACAGACTCTAACTGCAGCAGGACCACAGACTCAGACAAGGCCCTTGGCAGTCACTTGGGTCAGAAGTCACCATAGACCTCCATCAGGGCAGTGTGAAACATGCAAATCTGAGTCATCTTGCTCAACAAGTAAGGGACCTAGGGCATTAACTCCTGACAGTAGTTGTTGAGGGGCTCCAGGTATGAGACATTAATTTCATGGAGCTTCAGTTTAGATCATACATGTGCAAAATGGACTTTGGCATCCAGGAAAAGGCACACAGGATTTCATGCAGAGGGACAAAGGTAAGCACAATATAGGTGGAGGTGTAGTGAGGGACTGAGGAGGGGGTACCAAATCTTCTTCACAGACCTGTGCAGGGGTTGGGGGACAAAAGTTGGTGAAGACAGGACTGGAATAAAGTAAATCTCTTAAAAATAGTTCTTGCCAAAATCTACCCAAGGTCATGAGCTTCTCATGGTTATTTTCACAGGACCCTGTCTCCACAATCTCCAATTTAGATTTGTTCAGCACAAGTTGAAAAGAAGAATATAAAGTACATACATATAGGCCTGAAACTGAGCTCTTTAAAATTTTGAAGTTGAATTTTCTGATACTCCAGAAAATCCCTAAGTGCAAAGATCAGAATTCAGATGCCCATGTCTATTTATACAGTCCTTTTACACGTAGGTTGTTTGCAGGTAATCAGAGTTACAAACTATTGCTCTGGAATGTACTGATCAAATTCAAAAGAATTTATTTCATTTTAGCCTTTTTTAAGTTTGAGATTATTTACTTTGGTCATTATTTTCCATATATTCTTTTTATTTATGCTCCTCATTTTTCTAATTTGTGTATAACTATTTCAACTAGATATATTTTAAATATCCCTGGTTTAGCATGCAAGGATGAAGCACAGATTTTTAAAATACTATTTTTGCTTCGTTTATTTTCTCTCACTAGAAATTTCTGACCTGAGCATTTGGAAATAAATTTACTTTTCTTATTACATATTTAAACATACTTATCGGTGAAAATTTTATAAATATCACTAAAGTAACTCCATAACTAAGCAGAAAAACATCCTTCTCTCTGTGTGCACACCCAACTTGCCCACATATCTATTAAATCCCGTACAGAACATGCATAACATGTATTGTCATTTATACTTAGACAACTTAAGTCACCATAAAGATGTAGACATTGTAATTGGATACAATGGTAAGATAAGTCAGTGGCTCGGTACTAGTTATATTGATAGAGTATACCAATTTCACTCGACTAATGAGAGACCTGCTGATTTGGGAAGGAAGAACATGAAATGTTCAATTCTATTCACAGGTTCATGCTGTGTTACTCTCTCTCCTTATGGAGCCTTTGGTGAGCGCTGTGCATGTATTAAGCTCGACACCAGGTGCCAGCTCTGAGTAACTATCCCACCCTCTTAGTTTGTCTCCATGTTAACATGGAGGCCTTGAACCTCTGCTTCCTGCCTCTGCTCCTGGCTTTCAGGTGAGTAGGCAGGTAGGATCTTGTTAATCATTTGCCTGGGCCTTGAACTCTTAGGTGAAGCATTCAAAGTATGGAAAGAATTCTTCTAAGAATTGCCTTGCCTATTGATCATCTACAGCTAAGAACTGTTAAAGGGCCAGCTTGAATAAGCTGTCCATGAAGTCCTCAAAGGAAGTCTTCTCACCTAGTTCATGAGAAACATTAAATCCTTGTTTTTTTTTTTTCTGAAGTAAGTTATGAGTTAAAGCTGAGGGGGATTAATAAAGGACTCAGGTTCCTTGGGGTGCAGTCAAACCCTAATTCAACCAGCTCTTGGACAGAAGTCGAGTTCTGCCTTCAGACATAGGCAATAGAGGTTCCTGCATTTGGTCCTGTGTTTTAACAGACTATGTCTTTGTTCTGCTTGATTGTATCTCCTCCCCGAGGCAAGAAGTCTACAGAGATGGAAGGAACTACCCATGTGGAATGTACACTCTCCCTTTCAGATCATATATCTGGGCAATAGACACTGCTGAAGTTTCCTTGAGACATTTGTAGGAGTTGCAGGAATATTTTCTTCTGGTTTATCTCCTAGGGGTGACTTCACTGGTCTATGTGCTTTTAGGCTGGTGGAGTAGATAAGGGAAAGTTATTTGTAGAGTGGCAAGAAGCAAACAAAGCTCCGGCAGGTAGCCTGAAATGTCTGCATTTTCCTCCGTCCCTCATGGTGATGGAAACTATCGTGACATAACCGAAAGGGTGGGGGCCTCTTTTGTTTTCTTGTCCTGGGTCCATAAATATTAGGAGCAGGTCTATATCTAATAACAGTCAAGTTATATAAATGCTAATCTCCAGTTTCTTCAGTTTATTAAGGCAGGTGATAGCTATAGTGTTGCTGTTATAATTAAACATCATGCATTGCCTTGCTACATTGTTAGCCCTTGAAAGGGTTGCCATTCGAGTACTATAACATGCTTTGAAAAGATAGCATGACTGTGGATGTATTGTAACATATTATAAGTCCAATTTAAATTTTTAAAATAACAATTTGCTCCCAAGCATTAGATGAGAAAGATTAGTGTAGCAATTGCTCATATACGGAATCCTGGGATATTGAGTTTTCTCATCTGCAAAAAGGACATGAAAACATGACTTGCATGAGGTGATGGATTCAAAGAACTAGCAGATATTCTTGGAACATAGAGAACATTCTGTGAACATCACCGCTGATAGATAGCTATGACTAATGTGGCAAAAATGCACCAACATCCTTAGCGCCTATTCCTCTCATTTCTACTTCTGGTGAAGAGAGGGGAAAAGGTTAGCCTAAAGTTGAGTCATGGTGCCTGTGTGCATATATTGTTTTCTGAGACAGAGTTCTGCAAAGGTTTTAAACTGCAGCTATGCACCATGGGAGATGGGTTGATTATGTTGGCATACAAAAGAGTTCCACAAAAGCCTGGAATGGAGTATAAGAAAGGTTTATTTATCTGGGGATAAACTCACAGAAAGAGTAGTGATCTGCAGTCCTCTGTGTGCGCTGGGAACTGGAACTGAATCCAGCAGCCATGAGGGCCACACACACTTTTTGTCTGCATTTAGAGTACATGGGACCATGCCCAAAGTAGACTAGTATCTTAAGGGCTATTGGCTGATGAAGTTTCCACAGCACCTCCTGTTTTTGTCTAAATAAGAGCATTCTAATATAAAACTACATACAATAAGAACAAATATCAAGTATTGTCCAGGGAAAAGAAGAGGCAAAAACATACCTAAAAGTTAGAATTACAACCAGCATGAACAACATCAAACAAGAAACATATGCTAAATGTTTCAATAATTATCCTATTCTATGGTGTCTAAGTCTTATATTAAAAATGGCTTGGATAAGTCATGAGGGGAGAGTAACTATGACTATCTAGTCTTCCACCCCATCAAAGACCTAAGAAAGAGAAATAATATTACTTGAGTAAACAGGAAGTACAATGTTAGCAACTTCCAAAACTCTAAAATTTACAGAAACATCTCACTTCCTGGACAGTCACCCAAAGTTCTTTTGTAAGATTGGGGCATCCCTTTTCAGCCTACAGGTCCATTATCTGACAGACTTTTCCATGAAGCAGGAAATTTGAAGATCTGTTCTGTCTTGTAATGGCAAAGTTCACCAGTTGCTTCCTTCTATGTCCTGGAACTTTTTCATGAAGTAGAAATTCTGCAGGGCTATCTTACCTTCGTTAGGCAAGTTCATCAGTCATTTTTCTGTGGGTCCTGCATGTCCAGTTTATACAGTATACCATCAAGCAGTCCAGGAAAGATCATTCCTTGCCCAAATGGCTAGCAAACTCCGTAAGGAACTTCTTCAATGCCATCAACCTCTCTAAAGTAACTGGTGTTGCCAGAAGCAGACATGTCTCACATCAAAAAAAATCTAAGTTCTTAAAATATTTTAAATGCCATTTCTGTAGGTCTTTGAAAGGTTTGAAGGATGCCTATACATCTAAAATATATATCTGTATATATAGAAAACCTCACGAACATGACTATAAGTTTAACTATTGTAAACTTTTACCTATTAATCTATAATTTAAAATTATACATTATATTTTTAAATAAACTGCACAAACATAATGCCTTAAGCAAGAGCAGAAATACATATACACAGTGTAATAAAATCAACTTTAAATTTGTATCAATAGATCAAGATCCATACTAATGTAAATTATTCATCTCTATGTCCTATGTAAACAATCATTTTGAGAATTTGGGAATAGTTTTTTCCAAACTGTTTCCTGCTCTTTGTTGGGTAAAGTATTTTTAGGATTCACAGAGACCTTTCGGGGGTCTTTTTCACCAAACCACATTAGCCTGGAAGGAATTTGTAGGTTTCCATCCTCTGTGGAAACAAAAGCAGAACCTCTTTTCCAAAGTAACGTATCCTTAGATTCAAATTCAAATTTTGAAGTAAAATATATATGTTGGTTTAACTTAGCAGTTCCCAGAATCAAATATCTCTCTGAAGTCAAAAAATTAAAAAAAAAACACAAAATTTACATAATTCAGACTTTCTGTGCATATTGCATCTTTATTTGACTTGTTTTTATTTACTCCTTTAATCTATGACTGTACTCTTTTATATTACTTTTTCAGTGTCTCTAAAGATGTTGTTTTAGCCAGGCAGTGGTGGCACACACCTTTAATCCCAGCACTCATGAGGCAGAGGCAGGAAGATCTCTGTGAGTTTGAGGGTAGCCTGGTCTACAAGAGCTAGTTCTAGGACAGTCTCCAAAACTACAGAGAAACCCTCTCTTGAAAAAAACCAAAAGAAAAAAGATGTTGCTTTATTTTTTAAAACCATTTCTTTCTATAACTGCCTATTCTCATTTTCTTAAACCTGCATACATTTTAAAAGACACTCTGACTCATTCAGAGGTTTATTTCCATTTGAACATGCCTTTATTGCACATCTGTAATAATTTTCTAACCAGGAGTGCCTTTAAAAAAAATAAAGTTAAGCAGGCATGGCTAGGACCAACTCCACAGCCATGCCTGTTGGCACTACCCTGTCCAACATGGCGGAAGTATGTTCACTGCCCCATGAACCATCCTCACTTCCCCAACTCCAGGGACACAGCAGGTCTATGTTACCATTAAGCAACTAGTAGCATGCTGTTCACACACCCCTTTTAGTGCAAGACCCCCAAAAGAGCCAGAGTTTGTGCTGTCAGCAAGAACCAGAAAGCCATCTCTTAAAGAATCCCTGCAGTTTTTACTGCTAATGCTGAGTCAGCAAGCCTTCTCTTAAAGGAACCATGCCTCTGCTTCCCTCTAGCAAATAGAGCTCTTGCAAGACAATGCTGTTATCAAGAAGCCGTGATGATCTCTGTTCTTTTTCTGTATAGAATTCCTTCCAAGCTCTCTCAGGTTTTATGCAGATTTAGTCGGTGACATTTTGTAACTGGAGAACGTGTTTTGGTTTCTCAACTACCTAGATCCAAATAATCACACAGAAACTATATTAATTACAAGATTGTTTGGCAAAAGGTCCGGGTGTATTTATAGCTAGCTCTTATATCTTAAATTAACCCATTTCTATTAATCTATATATCACCATGAGGCTGTGGCCTACCAGTAAAGTTCTAGCATCTGTCCCCTTCAGCAACTTTATGGTGTCTCATTGACTTTGCCTATTCTCTCTATATATCTCTTCCAGCCTGGGTATATGCTGCCCTGCCATAGGCCAAAGCAGTTTCTTTATTAACCAATGGTAATAAAAAATATTCATGGCATGCAGAGGGGAATTCCACATCATGATTACCCCTTATTTAAAAAATAAAATTATTTATGTGATAGGCACACTGAAGGCAGAAACTGAGTTGTGTGAGGCAGGAGAAAAGATGTTGTGTGCCCTAAAACTACTTAGAGGGAGAGGAAAGAGAGATGGTTGACATACTCTCCCCATTGAGGCAGTGTATTAGACACTGGTCAGCTTCCTTGGTTTCACAAGATGGTCAAGTTATGGGGCATTTTCCAGGGTCAGACACAGAATGTTTGGGGTTTAAAGTTAAAGAAAGATTACTGTCGCCAAAGAATCATTTTAAAAGACTTTTTATTTTCTGACAGAGGCTGGGTAATTTAATAGGTATATTTAAAATGACAAGTGCTCTTTTGGTTCTTTTAGAAGTCTATCATAATGTTCTTGCAATAGGAACCAAGAAAATAAAACATCTATGTAAGAAATTATGTATAATATTTTATATAACAAATTATAATAATAACTTATCTAACCATTTTTATGTATGATAAATTATATATAATAGATTAGTATAGTAAATTACACAATTACAGACACAAACATATACATTCTCACACACACTTACACACATACACATACACACACACACACACACAATTACCTGAGTGGCAGGGTGACTTGGAGTGGGAAGCAGAAATCTCATCAGGAGTATTATCAATAATAAATGTTCTTATGTGATAGACACCCTCTAGTAGTGATATTTTTTAAGTTATAAGTTGGAGTTAGACCAAGAGCATCAGACTTTCATACCCCAATTGCCTATAAGACTGGGGATGAAGTGATGCCTTAGGCTAGATTCACTAGGAACAGAATCTGAGACAAGGATTAGGCACACATGATTTATTGAGGAAGGTACTAGAAGAAAGTGCGTGAGAGAAGTAGAAAGTACGAGAAAGTCTTAGCTGGTTATTCATCCCATGACCACACCTTGCCAGCAAAGTTACTTTTTCTTTTTAAATTTGATGCCAAACATTAACTGTCTTTCCATAGCCACCAGGAGCAGAAAATACAGCCTTTCAGGCCAAACTTTTGTGATTTGGTCAAGGACAATTTTATACATAATGAATTAATTGATTCAACACCTGGACGATGGGTAAAACAGCCCACTAAAGAGAGCTGGAGTGAGGGACTGAGAATATCCACAGTGAGCAATGTGTTTCAAAACAAAGAAATACATTGCCATTGTGATAAGTGAGTCTGGTATCTTCAGCTATATGTGAAGTCTTTATTTAGCTCAGAAACTTGGGAGGATGTTGATGTAAGCATGTTTCTGGGCATCATATGCTACAAACATGATTACATCTGTTTACATATGAACATATTTAGTCTGATGGTTAGTTTTGCAAGATTCCAGGCAGAGCATGGAGGGGCCTTTCAAAATTGTCTAATGTCTACTTTGTTAAAAATTATGCACTCTGGAATGCCATTTGGCTAGCTATGTAAACTTTAGTATCAAACCAGAAACATTTTGCTTCACCTACAAGATGTGGAATGCATTGCCTGCTATGGTGTCTTTGCAGTGGAAAGGTGGGTGATGATTTGTATTGAACCTTTGGGGACAGTGTGTGGAAGAGAAGTGCTCCTTTGTTAGCATTCAATGGAAGGAGCAGAAATCTATTGCATGATGTGCTGATGATGCAAGCAGCTCAGATTTTCTCTCAGCTGTCTCTCGCTTGATAAGAGATTCAGACATTCATACACATCATCAATCAAAGGAACTCACCTTTGTTCTATGTAGGTAGAATAGAGCCAACATGAATAGAATCCCATATTTATAAGTTGTCAAGATTTCAAACTCAGGCCAGATGTGGTGGTGCATACCTTTAAACCCAGCACTTGGTAAGCAGAGCAGGTAAATCTCTGAGTTCAAAGCCAGCCTTGTCTACAAAGTGAGTCCCAGGATAGTCAGAGCCACACAGAAAAATCAAAATAAATAAATAGATAGATAGATAGATAGATAGATAGATAGATAGATAGATAGACAGACAGATAGATGACAGATAGATGTGCTGTGGGATAATGCTCTTGTACACTGTAAAGATTTGTCACTCATACTGGATTAATAAAATGCTGGTAGATAGATAGATAGATAGATAGATAGATAGATAGATAGATAGATAGATAGACTTGAAACTCTACTGCTTAAAGAATGAGACATTCCCTGCTTTTGAGGAAAGTTCTAGATGCCTGCAGCATTTTAATTTGGTAGCCAGTAGTGCATTTTTATGCTAGAGTTAAGTGAATTAGCTATGGTATTTCCAGCGAATGTGACAAGTTTTATGCCACAAATAAACAAAACTGGTTCATAATTTACCTTGCATTGTGTACATGCTTCTCCTGCAATGAAACTGAAGTTGTAAAGTCTTTTAGGGGAAATATCAAACCGACCTTTACTTCACTTTAGACAGAAAAATAAATTCAGGAAAAGAAATTAGACATCAGTTTTCTATTTTTTAAAGTATCTTGTGTGTGTCTATGGGGGTGATGCTCAGGATCACACCGAGGTATTTCCGTAGGTTAAGCTAGTACTTAACATTGAACTGCATACCCAGACAGAATCTTTATTTATTTAATTTCAGGGTATGTTTTAAATGGCCATCTGAGGCAAAAGTAAAAGCGTTATCTGTATAATATTGTTGAAAGTATCAAGGACTCTTCATGTTGAAATGTTCTCTGTCATAAGTGTGTCTGACAGGCAGGAGACAGAAGCCGCTGAACTGGATAGAGCAACACATCTCTGTTGTAGTATCATTCTAACGGCATCCTCCATTCCATCATTTACTTGCGGTTTAAATTGTTCTAGTACTTACAAAATTAGGTCAAGTTTTTTGATTTTTGTTTATTCTTTGTTGTTAGTTCTATTCAGATCCATATCATGGGTTTGTGAGCTACTCTTGACAGTTGTTTATGTCCTAAAGATCAAAATCATGTATAAGGTATGATTATTTACTGCTGCTTCAGTCCCAGATTACACTGGCCATCATTATATGATTGTAACTACTTTGCTGACAATACTGCTCAGCTTAGGTTACTCAATTATCACATGTTAATGAGGTAGGGATACCATTGGGTAGGATTCATAGCCTACAATATTTTCTTGGACTCAAGTAAATTGAGCGAGTTTCTCTTGTTGAGACACAATAACAAGTCTGACGCAAGCTGAGGCAAGCATCGGGGCTAGCTCTTGCTCTCTGGGCCACTAACATTGCCAAGAGAAAAAAGCTGGACCTGTCTGCTTGACAGTCAGGTACTGATCAGATCACCTACTGTGTGAAGATGGCCTTCCATATTCAACCAGCTTGCAACACATGAGGGCACAGCAGTGTCGTCCAAGCTGCCCCTGGCTGAAATTTTCCAGCTGAGAAGTGGTTGAAATTTGTTGTTATTTGAAATGGAGTGAATTGAGTTGGTGGAAAAGAAACTCTGACAGCCTTGAAAATTCTATGGTGTCTATTTCTGAGGCAATTTTTAAGCATTGATTACTTGAAAGGTATATACAATTTTGTTTCCTGCTTCAGTATTTGAGTGGTGCAACGTTTCATTCAGGTGGGCTATTTCTTAGTGTTTAGCAAGACTGGTATCTGACTAGGAATGCAGGCTCCCACGAAGCTGGCACTCTGTTCATGCCCTGTTTTCCTGGATCTCCATTCCCCTGCACTCCAAAGGAATCTAGCCTCCCTGGGCAGCACCATCCATACTCACAGTGGGGGTAGGGCTGGGGGTGGCTAGTAATGTGTCCTCATGGACAGCAAAGGTCACTACAAAGTAAAAGCAAGGCTGGTAGAATCCAGGGCTTCAGTGTGCAATTTGGGTCTAGTACAAAGGAAGCGAATCAGCTAAGGAATGACTGTGTGGCCTTGACTCACCGGAGGTGGGCCCTCACCTACCTGACACTAGTGTTGACTTGTTAAAGGGCACATTCCACCTGCAAGAGTCAGTAGGGAAGCCCCGACCCTGCCCTGCTGGGCTCTGGCTCTGTCTCACACCAACTGGTGAACAGGGGAGAGGAACTTGCAAGCCCAGTTCCTCTGATTTTGACTTTTGATTTTGACTTTTAAGCCACTGCTTCCAGTCATTTCCTTCTAAGATTTCCTTGCAGAAGAAAATGGGCCTCAGGGTATCAACATGAAGCGGAGAATTAGGAATCTGGACTTCTTCACTCCCAGGTTCTGCCAGCTCTACATGTACGGATACGGCCAAAGCCCTCCATTTATTTTATCATGGATAAAAATGAGCTGAACCATGGCTTTTCTCAGGGAGTCTGAGACATATGAATCTTGTTCAAATGCCTAAGTGAAAGATTCTTCTTCAGAGGAAGCACTCTGACTTACTGAAGTCCCCAGGGAATATCACTAAGGTGAACATTCTCTTAGGAGCATTGGGGCGGTGCCTGAAAAGCGGCATTTCTATTGAGTTCCCCGTTAAAGCTGATGCTGTGGGTCTGTGGGTCACACTTGGAAGAGCAAGACCCTATAGCGTGTGTCTTGTATGGTAATTGGTATTAATTTCTTATAGAGAGGAGTGTTTATTGTCAAACTAACTTGAACAGAAGTTTGAAAGCTTGAATCACTTCAATTCATTGCTTTGGAGAGCCTAGAGTGTATTGACCCACAGGATGCTATTCTTACAGTTTCATAAGAGTTGATCTAAAGGCAGATGGATCTCAGGCTGTCCCTCAGGTTTTGCTGAGTGATTGATTCTTAGGGAGATTCTCCTGCCATGCTGCAGTCATCTGAATGTGCTTCTTAATATGGATGTCCTTAAACACTTTTAATGTCTCTCACATATAAAACTGCCTATGTTGTAGATGAAACTTATTTCAAGATTCCCCAAACAATGATCAACTGAAAGGAAACAACTGGGGGATCAAGGATCTGCAGCAAAAGATCCAGGATTCAGGATAATCAGTTACCTGGTAAACTTCAACAGTGATTGGTAACATAAAGACAAACAAAAAAAAAATCAAAACATTCTTTATTACATAAGCATGCCTTGAATTTTAATTGAACAGTATGGCAATGCTAGAAGTTTAGATGGCACGCTATCCTGTGTATTTTCTGCCTTCAGGTGTTTGTGGTGATGGCAGTAAGAAACTCCATCAGGTTCCCAAGCACAATGGTTTAAAATAATTTATGTACAACTTTTGTTGCTCTGGTCCAATTCACTCAACAGTGGGAGTTAGAGACATGAAAGACGGTACTTTCCCATCTTTCCTGACGAACAAGGAAAACCTGGGAAGATAGAATATTGCCTTATTTTTCAAGGGAAATTCTCTGAAGTTGTTTTGTTTCCAAAACACCCAAGAGTGATAATTTTTACCCACTCTCATTAGCAAGATCTAGAAAGAGGCCATCAATTGAAGTGGTTGAAGGGTTCAGCAGTTACATAATTGAGTTTCAAGCCTGGGTTACATCAGTATGGACTGGTGGGGCAGGTACCCAAATGGAGAACTTGGATCCTTTGTATAGAGAGTAGGCTTTATGCAGTGCCCCCACCACACTTTTCTCTAAAGAAGGATGACATTTCTTAAATGCTGAAACTTATTTTTGTGGTTTGAATATAAATATCTTCTTTGGGTCAAGTTTGAACACTTAACGCTCAGTTGGTAGCACTAGGTTGGAGGTTTGGGGAACCTTGACGAGGTAGAGAAGAAGTATGTCAATGGGGACAAACCTGTAATAGTCCAATCCCACTTTCTATCTATTCTTTGCGTTTCATATCAAGACACAATGTAGCCAGCTGCCTCCCACCCCCACACTTGACTCTCTTGCTGTGATGGACTGTACCTAGAGCTCTAAGTCAAAATAAGCCTTCCCTCACTTCCGTTGCTTCCTGTCAGTTTAGTCACTGACTAAACTGAAAGAAAAGAGAAAAGTAGCTCACGAAGTCAGCTTTTCAAGGAAGACATTTTATAGGCTCAGCATCCACGGATTCTATCTCAGGAAAGGAGACAGTGGTTAGCATTCTGATTTTAGTGATAGTTCTAGTCTTTCGTAAGTCACCTTGTACTCTGAGAGTCTCTGTCTCAATCTACCATTTAAAAATTCAAGTTTTGCTTATTTAGGTTAACATGAATTATTTTTTAATATAGAGAAATAAGATCAGTAAGTTATAGTCATCATATCTCACTCTGTTGGACGACTATCAAGGTCAAAACATAGTCTTCTTTAAAACTGACAAAAGAGAAGGAACTCAGAAGTTTTAGGCAAAATTATAGATCCTTTGAGGAAATATAATCTGCATGTACAAACCTTTGGGTTTTCCTATCAATGCACATTTAAATAGTTTCAGATGTTCAAAAATTAGGAAACTGAGGGCATAGTGTGAATGAGTTTAAACAATTGAGGCTTTGCTAAAAAAATGTACAAATAAGTGTGTTTTTCTCATATTTATTAGTTTTGAGAACTTTGTACAGTGCATTTTGATCATATTTATCCCCTCATCTTCCCATCTGCCCCCTCTTTTTATTCTCACCCGACTTTGTGGCCTCCCTTTGCCTCTCTCTCTCTCTCTTGCATTCTCTATCTCTTTTAAAAACATTTTAAGTAAGCTTGTGCTGCCCATAATACCTTTGGATATGTGGTGTTCACCCAAAGGTAAGGTACTCAACCCACCAGGACCCCTCACCTTCAGGAAAACCAATTTTACCTCTCCAGTAGCTACCAGCTGCCCATAGCTCCTTAGCTGTGTCTGGCCAGAGCCTCCCAGGTCTTGAGCATGCTCTCGCAACTGCTGGGGATCGAGAGGTGCAACTGCCCTGATTTACTGGAGTCATCCACTGCTGAATGGAATTTTGAGGAGCTGTGCACAGGACATTGAAACATACCTCACTGGCTGTTTGGTAGGTTTAATTGTCCTGTTTTCAAGGGGAATGAAGTTGAATGAACTTTGCTTTGAAACTACTGATTTCTTCTTGACTTCTATGCCTAACACTTTTGAAGATTTCCCGTGGCCTTTCATGATGTTTCCTTCTCCTAAATAAGGAACAGCTCAAGGAAAGTTCAAATGGTTTTTCTGTCTATATTTCATCCTCCACCAAACTTGTTCTTCTGTAGCTTGGATTGGAAGCTTTGTGGAAATAACCCTCTGAGTTTGGTATTTTTTTCCTCAGTCTTTGATCCATGTGTTGCCTTCATTACCCCTGTGAAGGCTGTGCTTTCTCTAGCTGAGGGCCAAGCACCTTGCCCTAAATTGCTTCCCACAGTGAGCAGACCTCACCAAAATGCTCTGACTACTTACAATCCTAGCTATCAATAGGCACCTCTCTCACTATCAGGCAATGCCAATTAATGTGGTTTTCTCTGTTTATTCCTTCTTCTCTTAAGGTCCTTTGTGTCTGTTAAAGTCTTTAATTATTTCTCAAGGGCAAATACCTGCATTTATTTTAATGGTTGAAGTATATCTGTATAGTATAGCGCCAGAAAGTGAACTCCAGAGGAAGGCATATTTATACTCCAAACCTGTCTTCCTCAGTGTTAAAGAAATACCTATGTAAACTGAGAAGATAAAGGTGACCAAATGCTCTGAATTTTGATTGTTGTTGATAGGAAGTCAACAGCTTTCTTGGCTACACAGTTCTGCAGGTTTTGGCATCTTTTATATATTAATTTCATGCTAACTCCTCCATTTCCAAGACCCATTGCCCTTCATCATCACCTCATCATCGTGGAAATACACTGAGGGATTTTCTACCTTTAGATTCTTTGTTCTGGCGCAATCTTAGATTTACTAGCTGTAGAATACTTCACATGTTATTTTTACCTACATAAAAAGCTTTTTAATCATCATCTATTTCTTTTAGATATGGAAATATAGAAGCCAAAATATTTCATACGATCACCAATATGACTTTGGCAACAGTTAACTTCCATGAGAAAAGCTCCATGTTATTTCAAACATCTGTATATGAAATGTATCCAGGTCCCCTCATCAGATAACTCACCCGGGCATCCTACCACCCCTGACCCTGGATGTTCTCCCTGGGAGATCAGCATCTTCCATTTTTTTATAACATACATTTTTATTCTCCATAATCCAAATGAACTTTCTTCATGAAAGTTTTCTATGGCAACTCCCTCAGTATTTCTCAGTATATCCCAAGTAAGTAATAAACCACCATTTCTGCCATATCTAACATTCAATATTTCCAGCTATTATTTTGCTACCTAAGGCAACCTTAGGTTCTTGAATAAACACAATATGCTTTGCAAAAATTTATTCCTTATTGTGAATTTTATTTTGATGTAATTTCCGACTCATAAAAAACATGACAAAAACTATTGTGTCCTTCACCTAGATACATCATCCTTTTAAAATACATACACATATGTGTGACTGTGTGTAGATGGTGTTTCTGACATATTTACACATTAGTGCCTCTTTTACTTCTAGTCATTTCATAAGGCCAAAGGACTTTCTGTTCTATAACTCTAGCAGAATCATTAAAATCTATGTTTAGAGTAATGAAGTTCTGTTATCTAATCTGCAGACTATATTCCAAATTCACCTTATTTATTTTCTTTTTTTAAAAAACTCATCTGAAAACCAACTACTGTAGAAATTTATTTATTTTTGATTTATTATTATTAGTATTATTATTAATTAAAAATTTTCACCTCTTCCCCGCCTCCCTTTTCCTCCCCCCTCCCCCTGCTCCCCTCCCCCTCCCTCTCTAGTCTTAAGAGCAGTCAGGGTTCCTTGCCCCGTGGGAAGTCCAAGGTCCTCCCCCATCCATACAGGTCTTTAAAGGTGAGCATCCTAACAATCCAGGCTCCCACAAAGTTAGTCCATGCAGTAGAATTAAATCCCAATGCCATTGCCCTTGGCTTCTCAGTCAGCCTTCATTGCCAGCCACGTTCAGAGGGTCCATTTTGATCAGATGCTCCATTACTCCTAGTCCAGCTGGCCTTGGTGAACTCCCATTAGATCAGTCCCACCGTCTCAGTGGGTGGACGCATCCCTCGTGATCCTGACTTACTTGCTCACATTCTTCCTCCTTCTGCTCCTCATTTGGACCTAGGGAGCTAAGTCCAGTGCTCCAATGTGGGACTCTGTCTCTATCTCCATCCATCGCCAGATGAAGGTTCTATGGTGATATGCAAAATATTCATCACTATGGCTATGGGACAAGGCCAGTTCATGCACCCTCTTCTCTGCTGCCCAGGGAACAATCTGGGGATCTCTCCTTGGACCTGGGAACCCCTCTAGAATCAAGTCCCTTGCAAACCCTAAAATGGCTCCCTTAGTTGAGATATTTACTTCCCTGCTCCCATATCCATCCTTCCTCCATCCCACCCATCCCATTCCCCCAAACTATCCCAAATTCTCCCCTTCTCCCTTCTCTCTACCCATCTTCCCTTACATCCACCCCACTCCCCCCGCCCTGAGCACCCAAGTTTGCCAGGCCATCTTTTGTACTTCCAATATCCAGGAGGATAACTATATGATTTTCTTCAGGTTCACTTTCTTATTTAGCTTCTCTAGGATCACGAATTATAGGTTCAAAGACCATTTGGCTAGAATTCACTTATGAGTGAGTACATACCATATTCCTCTTTTTGGGTCTGGGTTACCTCACTCAGTAAAGCGTCTTCTATTTCCATCCATTTGCATGCAAAATTCAAGATGTCATTGTTTTTTACCTCTGAGTAAAACTCTAATGTGTATATGTTCCACACCTTCTTTAACCATTCTTCTATTGAGGGGCACCTAGGTTGTTTCCAGGTTCTGGCTATTACAAATAGTGTTGCTATGAACATAGTTGAACAAATGCTTTTGTAGTATGTTAGGGCATCTCTTGGGTATATTCCCAAGAGTGGAATTTCTGAGTCCTGAGGTAGGTTGACTCCCAGTTTCCTGAGAAACCGACACACTGATTTCCACATTGGCTGTACATGTTTGCCTTCCCACCAACAATGGATGAGTGTTCCCCTCACTCCACATCCTCTCCAGCATAGGCTATCATTGGTGTTTTTGAGTTTAGCTATTCTGACAGGTGTAAGATGGTATCTCAAAGTTGTTTTGATTTGCATTTCCCCGATTGCTAAGGAGGTTGAGCATGACCTTAAGTGTCTTTTGGCCATTCGAAGTTCTTCTGTTGAGAATTCTCTGTTCAATTCAGTACCCCATTTTTTAATTGGGTTAATTAGAGTTTTAGTGTCTAGTTTCTTGAGTTCTTTGTATATTTTGGAGATCAGACCTTTGTCTGATGAGGGGTTGGTGAAGATCTTCTCCCAGTCAGAAGGTAGCCTTTTTGTCTTAGTGACAGTGTCCTTTGCTTTACAGAAGCTTCTCAGTTTCAGGAGGTCCCATTTATTCATTGTTTCTCTTATTGTCTGTGCTATTGGGGTTCTACCTAGGAAGTGGTCTCCTGTGCCCATGTCTTGTAAACTACTTCCCACTTTCTCTTCTATCAGGTTCAATGTGGTCAGATTAATATTGAGGTCTTTAATCCATTTGAACTTGAGTTTTGTGCATGGTGATAGATATGGATCTACTTTCATTCTTCTACAGATTGACATCCAGTTATGCCAGCACCATTTGTTAAAGATGCTTTCCTTCTTCCATTGTATACTTTTAGCTCCGTTGTCGAAAATCAGGTGTTCATAGGTTTGTGGGTTAATATCTGGGTCTTCTATTCGATTCCGTAGGTCGACTTCTCTGTTCTTATCCCAATACCAAGCTGTTTTCAATACTGTAGCTCTGTAATAGAGTTTGAAGTCAGGGATGGTAATGCCTCCAGAAGTTTCTTTATTGTATAGGATTGTTTTGGCTATCCTGGATTTTTTGTTTTTCCATATAAAGTTGATTATTGTTCTCTCAAGGTCTTTGAAGAATTTTAATGGGATTTTGATGGGGATTGCATTGAATCTATAGATTGCTTTTGGTAGAATTGCCATTTTTACTATGTTGATCCTCCCAATCCAAGAGCAGGGGAGGTCTTTCCATTTTCTGGTATCCTCCTCAATTTCTTTCTTCAAAGACTTAAAGTTCTTATCAGATAGGTCTTTCACTTCCTTGGTTAGAGTTACCCCAAGACATGTTATGCTATTTGTGGCTATCGTGAAAAGTGATGTTTCTCTGATTTCCCTCTCTGCTTCTTTATTGCTTTATACTGAAAGTGTATTACGTATTATTATGTATTATGTGTCCAGTATGACTGGATGCATGTAGTTGCCATGTCCTTCTTGTCTCTTGTAGTCTAGAATGTTCCTCTGTCTCTCTTGTCTCCAGAACACCTTGACATTTTGGGGAATTCAAAAAGTTATGATGAATGCTGACCGATCCATGTTTGTCCTGGCTTCATTACCCTGTCAATGGTGATTGTACTTTTGATCATGAATCATTAGGATTCTTCCGCCTGCAGGTGCTGACCACTCATAGATGAGTTACTAGGAGGGAAATACTTGAAACTGTGTGAGTATGGCATCCTTTTGTTTTGGTGGTGATTGTTTGTTTTAGAGACAGGGTCTCATTCTGTGCCCAGGCAGGCCTCAAACCCAAGACCCTGCCAAAGCCTCCCAGGTGCTGGTATTATGGGTTTTCCTGTTGTGAAAGATGATTGGAAATATATTTGTAATTTCAGAAAAACTGCAAAAATCAATCCTACTAACCTCCTGTCTGTCCTGTTTCCAGAGACGTTGTGTGACAACAGCTTATAGAAACTGTGAAATTATCAAAATTAGAAAATTAACGCTAGTGATACTCTCTTAAGTGTGTGTACTAGAATTTCATTGTTTTTTTCTGAGTTTTTTAAATTTCAATATAAAACCCAGAATCCACACAGCTTTTATTTTCTGAGAACTCTTTTTTTTAAAAATATTTATTTATTATGTATACAATATTCTGTATTCTGTACGCCTGCAGGCCAGAAGAGGGCACCAGACCTTATTACAGATGGTTGTGAGCCACCATGTGGTTGCTGGGAATTGAACTCAGGACCTTTGGAAGAGCAGGCAATGCTCTTAACCTCTGAGCCATCTCTCCAGTCCTGCTGAGAACTCTTAATCTCTTCCAATTTCTATTCCTCACTTAGTCCTTCCCTGTGTGCCACGACTTAACAGCCTTTGTGAGCGCTAGCATACGGTTTTAGACTTTCTTTCAGTTAGAGGCTAACTGCTCCACTCTCCTGATTAGATTGTGGCTATGCACTTGTGGCATAATCTCACAAAGTCACAGAAGTCACCTTGTGTTTTCTTAGTACACATTTTCATGCTATCCTTGCTTACTTGCTTATACGTGTCTGCTGGGCATGTTTAAACGTTGTCTCCTTCACAGTTAAATTAATGCCTTTTCCTTTGGAATTGATTGAAAATTTAGGGGAGATACTTTTAGACTATTGAGTCGTGTTGATTTCCTTCAAATGTTCACCATTGATTATAGAGGTTATTAGAATTTTGTCTGTAGGTTATTGTTGTACATTGCTTAATGATGCTTTCTTCTGCTATGGTGTATCTCTATCACCTTTAACCACTCATCCCAGCATCCATTGATGATTTTTACTGGGATAGTTATTGCTGTCATATGATCTACTATGTGGCCAGCCTCAGTTTTTAATGACAATATTGTGTTTTTTTCAGGCCCATAAATTAGACCTTGTCAGTTCCTCAGATGTGTACCAGGAAATTCTATTTTATGCAATTCTAATGCTGGATCACTGAAACTGGGATTGCTTTAGGGGGACCCACAGTCTATAAAGAATTATTAAGATATTCTTGGGGATAATATAATATCTTTGCAATTTAGGAGGTAGTTTGCATTTACTTATGGTTTGAAGCATACAGGTAGTATTGAGGGCCAGAGAAATAGCTCAGTAAGGAAAGGAATTTGCCACCATGGCTGAAGTTCTGAGTTTAACCCCTGGGACCCACATTGTAGAAGGAGATAATGGACGGTTACAGGTTGTCCTCTGACCTCCACATGTGCATGATGGCATTTACACACGCACTACACTTGCCTTCCCCCGCCACACACACAAGCTCACAGTAAATAAAACAATGTATTAAAAAGAATAGCTTTGACATTTATTTATTGCCTTGTAATTTTGACCAGCTGCTCTAAAATGAGATATGCAGTTGGTTTGTTTTAAAAGACAAGTTGAGTTGTATTTCCTGATACTTGAAGCATCTTCGTTTAGATATTCTCTGTTCTTAAAAATATTTTTTTTTTGTGTGTGTGGAGCTGAGAGAAGGGAGGTTGCAGTGACGCTAGCTTGCTGTGTCAAGCAGCACTGGCCTCCTTAGTCTCTGAAGCTTAACACCGTAGCTTTATTTTTTGCAGATAGAGGGTACAATGTGTTTGTTCACAACCCAGGGGAGATCTTCTCGGGATTATACTCTTTCCTTTGTAGCTTCTTATTGCGTGAATAATTTCTCAACATTTAGATATTGTCAGAGATAAAAGAGAATCTGGACAATTCCTTGGGAGGCTCTTATGGGCATCCACCACTGGCACATTGTACCTTTAGTTACACTACATTGGCAGACACTTAGTTACATGACTCTTCTTCCTTATTGCAGGAGAGCATGGGAAATGTAGTTTTTCTGTGTGTGCAGAAGGAACTATTGTCATAAAACTGTGCCTGTCAGCTGTGTTCTTGGAAGTTATAACATGGCATCTCAGAAGTAATTAATTTCTGTGCTATGTTGACTATATGATGTAAAGGGGCATGCATGTATGGAAATACGCTTTGTCTATAGACACAGGGCTTCCTGACCCTAGTTTTGTGTGATTTGTAGCATTTTTTTCTTGTTCACCTTATAGCTCTTCTCCTTTTGAACATTCTATCTCTATGATTTTTATGCAAATGAATTGTCGGTCCTACAGTGTGATGGGGACGAAGTGAATTTCCAGAATGGTGATTTAAAAGTCTCACTTGCAGTAGCAGTGCTATCCCCTCCATCGCTACTCTGGACAGAAGGCGTCTCTTAGAATTATCAATTTCAAGCTAAACATCCACTCCTACCATCCACATAGTAAACATGAACCGCTAACTTCTATAACTTACTGAAAGATCCCAACTCCTAGTAGTTAGACAATGAGAGCCCTCATTCATCTCAGGGAACTCCATCACCTAACTTATTAAGGAGGGCGTAAAGTAGCATGGCACAGTACAAAATCACAAAGGGATTGTGGAGAGAACTGCTGCCTTTTAAATATTCCTTCTTTGAGACAGGCTCTTGCTTTGTAGCCCAGCTAGTGTGAAACTTGAGATCTTCCTGCCTCAGCATCCCAAGTGCTGGGATTCCAGATTACCATCTCATTTAGCTTCCTTGTTTCTTGTGACACTTTCTTCAAAAAAATATGATCCTCTTTGGAACTATGATTGCAGCTTAAGAAATTTATACATTTATTTTAGGAAGAAATCTATATCTATCTATCTATCTATCATCTATCTATCTATCTATCTATCTATCTATCTATCTATTTGTATATATTATCACAAAGGGTTATATATATATATATATATATATATATGTATGTATATATACTTACAAAGGAGTCATTTCAATTATATTGTCATTGATACTACTGGTCATCAATGAGTCAGAAGGCTGTTAAGGCGATGGGCTTGTGACAATACATAGTTACTTATGAATAACATTGGCTACAACATTTTCTGACAGTGAAAATCATGGTCATTCTGGCACTGCCACCCTCTCTTTGTTGTCCTGCCAACCTTGTTCTGTGGACAGGAAGAAAAATAGGGCAAGTGTGCTTTTCTCTTTTGAGGCATTACAACATCCTCGTGTTTGAAAGAAGGAGTGCCTCCTCCCAGTCTGGTCTATCTCCAGCACTGTAACTGACATGAGATTGGGAGTTTTACAGTTGGGGGTTAACTGCCATATGATCCCCCTAATTTCCCCTGAGTAATACCATCAAATTGTCCTTTTTATCATTACTATTTATTGTTCCTCCTTGACCTCTGCCAGCAAAGGTGGCTCATAGAACTGTGATAGGATCAAAACAATTGGACACACACAAGCACCCCCGGCTGCTTGGGGTTTAGAGGCAAACGTAATACTGAGCAAAAGAACATGGTAGAGCAATGGAGAGGAGAAAATGTGGAGTGGGGATGGTGGAGTAGGGGACGTGGAGTAGGGGACGTGGAGTAGGGGTTGTGGGGTAGGAGATGTGGGGTAGGAGATGTGGGGTAGGAGATGTGGAGTAGCGAAGTGGAGGAGGGGGTGTGCAGTAGAGATGTGGAGGAGGGGGTGTGCAGTAGGGATGTGGAGGAGGGGGTGTGCAGTAGGGATGTGGAGGAGGGGGTGTGCAGTAGGGATGTGGAATAGGGAATGTAGAGTAGGGAATGTAAAATATAGGGGATGTGGCTCTTTCTTCTGTTCCATTTCTTTTTCTAATATCTATGACTCAATGAATACATTATTCACATGTACTATGGATGTTTCTCCATTTTGAAAACTTATTTTTAAAACATTGAAAAATTTAATTATTCCTATAACTTTTGCAAAGAAAATAACTGTTTAGTCCCAGGACTTATTTTTTTTAAAATTCTTAGTACAATTCAATTTAATTTGGGGGACTGTTCCTTAGAGAAGAGTGTTATTAAATATTATTATTAAATCTATATATGGGAAGGGAATATAGATGAGATCAGCAAAACATTTCAGCAGGACTAAACAGTCAATATATCAATATATCAGATCCTTTGTTTTTTACTCTTGTTAGACATCATTTTAACCTGAAACTTTGAATGTTTTATGAGGCAGGATCTTACACCCTGTAGTCCTGACTGGCTTGGAACCCACTGTACACCCTAGCGTGGTCTCAAAGTCAGTCTTCTGCCTTAGCCTTCCCAGTCCTGAGATTAGAGGTTTGGGTCACAATACCGAGCACATCTTGAGTTTTATTCCATGCTACTCTGAGTTTGGAAACATCTCCTGGAGTTAATAGAAAAGAGAGAGTATGTCGATGTATAATAAAGAATCAAGTCTTGCTAGTGGGTCAAATAAATAAATATCCATCACATTGGTGAATGGAAGGTGAAACAAATGAACCAATAGTTTTTGGTTTTGCTTTCTACCTTGTTTGAAACAACACACCAGATCATCTATTGAAACTTCATATGTCTAAAACATTTTATTTTGCCCATTCCCAGTCATTTGCTGCTATGCTGTCCAGTCTCTTCTCTCTCTCTCTCTCTCTCTCTCTCTCTCCTAAGAAAGTCATTTATATATTTCTTGAAGTCTTTTATTGTTTTACTGATCATGTAACTCTACGCCCATACCCACGGTGCTAACATAACTGATCAGATGAACACGGACCCAGACTCATCCATTTACAATAAAACAGTAGTTTTGCTGAAGGACTGCAAGTCTGTGGGGAAGTCCAGAAGGATGTGGGCATAGGAGATTTTATCTGTCCACTGGCACTGTTCAGAGAGAAATAAAGTAGCCTGGAGGTGTGCAAAACTGTTTGGCATCTTGGGTTACTTTGGTGGATTTTATTTGGAGAACGTCTGTGAAAGACACTCTAGTTCTGAAATGTAATAGCTCCTAAAATCTAGCATCAGATGTTGAATTGTTAGCGTTTTTTTATTTCTTCTATGCCAGCTGAGTTGGATTTGCTCTCAATTTGACCGGGGAGTTTTTGCAAATGTGTCTCTTTCTGATATACACCTAGCATCCTTATTTAAGAGAATGAGTCCGTGAGATTGCTCAGTGGGTAAAGTTCTGACCTTGAAGACTGACGACCTGAGTTCAATCCCTGGAACCATTGTAAAGGTGGGAGAACCAATTCCACAAAATTGTCCTCTGATATATGCATGTCCGCATACATAATAATATGCAAATGGTTTTTAAGGAGAAGAAAACAAACTAGAGACAGAATAGTGTTTTCTAGTATACCTTTTTGTTTGTTTGTTTGATTCCACTATGGTCACCAATTTTCCTGGTATTGTCTTGGGTATTTTCATAAAATCTAAATGTTCCATACATGGCGTTATCCACTGCCAGACACATTATGAGGCCATAGAAATGTGGAAAGCATGCTTTTGATTATTCGAGTGCAGTCGCTAGAGCTCCAGGCTGGATTGTGCCCGAGTGAAGTCCCTCCCCTATGACCAGGGTCTGGCTGAATCCTGTCTCCAGAGAGGAAATGTCTCTGTCACTCTCCCTCTTCCTGAGGAAGCAAGTCTCCAGCCTTGCAAAGTCATCAGGCCTGAAAAATCACCACCAGACTCTGATAACAGAACAGACCCCTCCCTTGATGTTAATTATCCTCTCTCCCCATTAACACCACTCACTCCTGCACTGTCCCCATTACGGAGTGACTGGTTTTCCTGGGACAAACACACAGGACATGCTATAAATGCAACCAGGAAACGCTGGATAAAAGGAATAAGAGAAGTGCTATTTTATGCTCCATTATTAATAGCAATATTGCCTCTTACTTTATGTCTCTTTGGTTTGACTCATTTCCGGGCGGTGATTTAACTTGAGTGCCCTGTGATCTTATCCTGAATGCTTACTCCTTAGCTCACCAACTACATGGTTCTAGACAAGTCAGTTAAACTTCCTGCACTATATCCTCCTATTTGTTAAAACTTCAATTGAAAACGTCAAATATTTGCGAACTATATCCCATGGTGTTGTGGTTAGAATTAAATCACACGGTGATATCGAGGGCACTACCTTGTATGCAGCTCTCTGTTAAGGACAGCTGATGCCTGGAGTTGGGATAGCTTCTCTCTTTCCTACTCCCCTCAGTGTCTAGTCCCTCCTGCAAAATCTGGATTAGTTGGCAACCAGTGACTTCTGGAAGAGGCAAGTTCTCCTAGAAAGCAAACTGGACACCTAAACGAAGTGTTCATTGTGCTATTTGCCTTGGCTGGTGAAGCAATGTGAAGATCAACAGAATAAAGACTCAGTTTATACCACCAGAGACAGGAATAATACCCAGAGACAAGGAATACCCACCATGCTGGGATCTAAGGTCCCCAAACCAAAGTGGAACCATTAATAGCCATTCTGTCAGGCACCAGCACCATGGGGAAGTCCTAGCTGCTTCCTGAACAGCCAGTCAGAGAAGGCTGAGAGAAGAACTCTGGCCTCTTTCTTTGTCAGGTTAATACTGAAAAGCCTCCTAATATTTCAGTCTAAAGAATAGGTACGGGGCCCATTTCAGCAATATATACTAGTTTCTCAGAATCTGAAAGAAGAGGTTCAGGATTCCTCATGGATATCAAAGTTTGCAAATGCTCAAGTCATTTGCATATACAAGTCTTCCTGTATACTTTAACTCTTCTTTTGATTAGTTATTATACTTAAGATGATGTAAATGATCATTATGCTGTTGTGATTAGAGAATAATGACAAATTAAATGTATATATTCAATACAGGTGCACTTAAAATACCTTCTAGAGTTCCAGGTTAACAGATCAAGAAGTGGGGTTAAGAGCACTCTGAAGGTCTGGAGAGATGACTGAGTCAATAAGAGGTATTTACTGTACAAATATGAGGAAGGGCCTGGGTTTGAATTTCCATTATCTACATAAAAGTTGGGCATGGGGTTGAGGTATTGGGGTAACCTTAGTGTTGAAGTGGAGAGACAGACAGATTCCAGAAGTTCGCTGGCTTGACCATATGGTGAGCTTCAAGTTTAAGGGCAGATCTTGTCTTATTGGAATAAAACAGAGCACAATAAAAGTGGATTCCCCATATGCTTGAACACGGATGTATGCACTTACACACACACACACACACACACACACACACACACACACCAAGAACGTAAAAGAGGAGAATGAAAAATTGGCAGCGTCCTGAGCAGAAGAAGGAAACCATTATCACTAAATAAGCAGCTACTAAATGATCTTTATATTTGTCACATTTGCTGTGAGTTTGGGCTTGGATGATATGATGAGCTTAGATGTAGAGTATTATGCAGCCCAGTTCTCTTTCTTCCTTTCTTTCTTTCTTTCTTTCTTTCTTTCTTTTTTTTTTTTTTTGCTTCTGTCATTCTTGGACAACGAGTGACGTCTCTATGAAGTTCTAATCTACTGGTCTGTTCAACATGGGTCCAAAGGTTAGAACTTAGACTTCTGATGAGAAATATCTCTCACTCAAAGATTGATGATCTAGCTTAAGAGAGGGCAACAGATTCTCAGGCATTTTAAGTAATCTTCTATCCCAGGAACAGGGTTGCACAATTGAAAACGTTGGAAATAGAACCAGAAGAATTCCTTGGTGCAAGAGGTCAGTGAGATAGTCTCCCCAGCTGGATGACAGATCATGCAGCTCAGTGGCCCCAGAAAAGTCAAGACAGGCACTTGAAGCCAATTGCTTTGTCTTTCTTCCTGGCCTGCTACAAATGGTTTGTTCCTCCTAGCTGTAACTGGTGGTATTATAAACCAGGAGAAGATCCTGTGGCTAAATGTTCCTAAGGTGGATGACTTGAGACTTGTTTCCTTTCTGAGTAACTTGTAGAATGATACTCGTATGTTCCCCCTATAAAGCACTTGGAAGAACTACCTGTATTAAATAAATGAGAGCAAGCCAGGTGGTGATGGCACACACCTTTAATCCCAGCACTTGGGAGGCAGAAGCAGGTGGATCTCTGTGAGTTTGAGGCTAGCCTGGTCTATGAGAGTTGGTTTCAGGCAAGGCTACAAAGCTGCAGAAAAACTCTGTCTCGAAAAACCAAAGGAAAAGAAAAAGAAAGAAAGAAAGAAAGAAAGAGAAAAAAACAAAGAACGAGAGCATGCCTGTGACCTCTGTTAGAGATGAAAATGTGGCATTCTTGTTTTTAAGTGGATTCTAGTTTTCAGGAGAAATCTAGTACGAAAGCAGTGTCCATTGACATGCTCGCTTACATGGAAACCTGCCATTTACAAGGCTGTGGTAAATCCTTACTTCCCTCACAGTCACACTTTCAATTGAGGCATTGCCTAGTTTTTATGGGAGCTAAATAATACATCTCAAACATCAGTCTTAACTGAAGACTTTTCGAAAGGAGTAGAGTCAACTCTCATAGTCACAGTATTGGTGAGTGTCACTTCCCACTAAGAAGAGGAAGGTCAAAGAGGAGCAAAGGAGAGAAGACTTTAAAAAGATTGGAAGGAAAGATGACAAAGGAACTTAGTGATGAATGTCTACTGCTCTTACATTCTCAGGAACTCCTTGTGTCCCATTGAGATATCCTATGAAATGATTATAAACAGGAATGATGTGAATGTTATCAAAATTCATTTTCAAGGGAAAATGAAAGCTTGTTTTCCATGTTCTAAGGTTTACTACTTGACAGTTTTTGGAATTTAGTTCTTTGATTTGCTCTGCTTTTCTTCTGAGAAGAGCGGTAATGACTTGTTAGGCTACATTCTCTGGGGACAGACTCTAACCTGCACTCCACACAAACCATTTGCTGCACACAAGTTTTAAATTTAGTCATGGGGATTGTCACCACACCAGAATAGTAACTGATAAAGAAATTGGTACCAGCAACATGGGATCTTGCCTTAATAGAGGAGGAGTGGATGTGTAAGGGGAACTGGGAGAAAGGGCTAGAGGGAAAATTGCAGTTGAGATGTTAAATAAATAATAAAAAATATTTTTGTTACTCATACATGAGCATGTCATGTACATCTCTTCCATCCCTACCTTTCGCTCCAACTTCTCCCTTTTGTTCCATTCTTCCCTTTTTTGTCTCAATTTTATCATTTCTTTAATTATCATTGTTTTACACACACACACACACACACACATCTAAGTACAGCTATTATTGCCCCTGTAAACAGGTGTCCAAGGCTAACCACTTGGGATTAAACACCTTATGCAGGAGCTCGTTGCTAGATGAAACTGCCTCTCTCTCAGCATTCATTGTCTACCTGTAGCTCTACATCTTGGGGTAAAACCATGTGAAAATTTCCCCTGTCCATGTTGTTGGCATGCCAATTGCTATCATTATGCAGGTTTTGTTTAAGCAACCATATTATTGAGACTTCATGGGTACATTTTCCCTATTAGGTCTACGGACATTATCTCACAGCAAGAATCCCGGGACCTCTGACTCCTATAATGTTTTGCATCCGTTTCTGTGATATTTCCCCAAGTTTTAGGTATGGAAGTTGTATTGCTGATATATCAGTTAGATCTGGGGAATCCCATAGTTTAAACTTTTAGAATATTTAAAAGATTGTGGGAGTTTCAAAAGTTGCATTGTGTTTTATATTGACATACTAATTTGAGATCTTGGGGTTGAGGCAGAAAGAAAATTCAAAGTGATGTGTTTGAATGTCCAACTTGACAAGAGGTGGAAATGTTACAATGTTCCCTGAATCCGACCCCAGTGAACTACTGCTGATTTCCTCCCAAATCAGTATCTATACCTAAACTAAGAGAACTCCGCCCTCGATGTGCTTCTGTGATAGAGAGAAACAAAATAGACGTAAACATTTTTATTGAATGTGTGAAACATATATAAACATGCGTGTATAGCTTGCTGAATTTTCAAATTGCAGCATATTCATGCGAGGAGCACGGAGATCAAGATGCAGCATAAGTAGAAATCCCATCCCTCTTTATGTTCCCTCCAGTCATTATTGCTTATCTTCTCTTCCAGGATCATAAATAAATTTACCTGTGATTTTTGTGTGATGCAAATAGAATCATGGGTGTCCTGATTCATTTCCTTAAAATGTATGTATATTTCATGTTATTATGCATGGTAGGTAAGTAATTCATTTGCACAGCACTATGGTATTGCCTTATGTGAGTCAATCATAATTTATCCATCCATTTCAGTGTTAAAAGCATTTGGGTTATTTTTAGCTTTATTTATGATGAATACTGATTGTGTGAATGCTCCTGGACAAGCCTATGGTGGATGTGGGTAAGAAGTCCAATGGAATGTGGCAGCAAGGTTTTAATGTAGGTATACATTTTATCTTTAGAAAATACTGCCAAACAGTTTCCCAAAGTGATGTCAGGTACTATTTAAATGCCAATCAGAAGTGAATGAAGCTTCCTATGTCCTTCATATTCTTGTTGAAATTTAATAGTGATTATGTTTTTATTTATTCAATGGATATAATGTAAATAAAAAGAATAGCAGCATAAGTCAACAAAGAGCTGAATATCAGAATCAACAAAACCTCCTTACTTCCAAAAATTTCATTATATTATGATACCAAAGAAGCTGTTCCATGGGAAAATCTCTATGTGCTGGCCAGATTACACTGCATACACTGTAAAGACAGAACGTTTCACTGCTGTAAGTACTCTAGGTTTGCCATTGTTACATATCATGAAATTCTTTTTCAGGGAAAATTCGTGGGAATTCTTCTACATCCTCTATAAGTAATTTTTATTGCTACAATGGAGAATAAATCCATCTGGGAGAGCCAAAGAACCTAAGATCTTCAGAGGTCATATTACTAGGTCTCTAACACTGTAGTCTCTGGGGTAGGTAGGATTCCAGTCTTCTTGGTACTTGTGACCAGATATCTGTAGTTAATGTGTAAGATTTTAAAACCTGAGACTAGAGTATTTCCCCAAGTGTTCTTCTCACAGAATGTGTGTAAATAAAGCATAAACATTGATAATTGCAAATAGTTATTTCTTGGCATTTAGTATTTAAAACTGTTTATTTTAGTAAAATAAGGATGACATATGTTCAGGAAGCCACCACTGAGGTATTGGGTAGTAATATTAAGGTCAAATTTAGTGTTATTTCTGTCAGATGATGTTAGTTATAATTGATGGAATTTTCTGAAGTCCTATTTCTCTGGGAATATTGAAAGAACAGTAACTATCAACAGAAACTAATTTGTGTGATCATATATCAGTTATGTGTTGGTAGAACAACACTAAGTAATAATCATAAAACCCTTGTCATAGATAACCATAAACATCCACTTGCTTTATGAGTTTGGTGGTTCAGCTGAATGCTAGACTAGCTAACTCTGACTGGGCTTGTTTGCGGTCCTATTTTGCGTAGGTGAGTTACTCCAGTGGCCTTGGTTAAGCTTGCTTGAAGTTTATAGGTTGCCTGATTTAGAATGGGCTAATTCTAAATTATTAATATTTTAATTAATTAATATTAATAATTAATAGATTATTAATTCCTGAGATGACAGGAAGCTGCTTGGGTCTCCCTGCAAACTCAGTGGTATCCAGCAGGCATTTACTCTATACTCAAAGCTCACCAATCTGTGGTAGCTTTGGTGTCAGCTGGTGTGTTAGTAATCTATGGCAATATAGAAAGTTGTGCAAACAGAAGACTAAAGTTATACATATTTTATGTTGTATAAAATACACATATTTAGGTCCTGTATACCTTTCATCCTAGCACTAAAGAGGAGGAAGCAAGCAGATTCCTGTGAGTTCCAGGTTACCCTGGTCTATATAGCGAGTGCTAAGTCAGCCAAAGACACTTAGTGAGATTTAATTTATTTTTTTTAATTATCTTCTTTGTCTTCTTTTTCTTCCTCTTCCCTCCTTTCTTCTTCTATTTAACTGGGCTCTGCTTCTAGGTGTTACCAGGTAGCAACTATATGGTCTTTTTTTTCACCTAGAGGTTCAGTAGAGGAGGAACCTACTTCCAATTAATTTAGGTTGTTGGTAGAATTCAGTTCTTAGCAGCTGTAGGACTGAGGTGTTCTGTTCCTAGTTTTATCTTTTTTTCCCCCTGGAATGAGAGCCTCTTTCACTGTATCTCAAGAGATATATATCAAATATATCTCTTTTCTTCTTCAAGATAGGCCTAAAGGCAAGAATAGCTGTTCAATGAGCTGATCTTACATATACACTAATGCATTCACAGGAGTAACATCCAATGAGCTGATCTTACACATACACTAATGCATTCATAGGAGTAACATCCAATGAAATAATCTTATATATACACTAATGCAATCATGGGAGTAACAGCCAATGAGCTGATCTTACACATACACTAATGCACTCAGAGGAGTAACATTTTATATTTAAATTAGGTCACGGGTCACACTCATACCCAATGGAAGGGATTGCACAGAGAGATGAACACCAGCAACTGGGAATCACTTTTGGGCCTATTTGCCTCAGCTAGGATTACTTACATGGTCTTGAATACGCTTACTGTCAGCAGACATAAGAGCCTACACTCATACGACAAAAACCGAGGAAAGAGAGGGAGTGAAAATGCAGAAGTGATTTTCATGCTCATCTCCTGCCACCTCATTTGCCAAACATGTTACATATTCAGAGACGAGAGGGGGAGGGGCAGGAAAGGTTACATAGTATGTAGTCTAGATGCAGGAAAAATGGCACACTGGGCCAGTGCACACCATATTCTTCTTCATCCGTGTGATGCAAGCCTTTAGCTCTATGTAAATTTCATATCCCTCTCCTCTGGCCGATATTTCTAAAAGGGCTAAAGACCTCTGTATATCCATACAAGTGCTTATTATCCTACTTGCCTTGCTGTTCCCCCTCTAGGGTGTCTGCTGCAGCCTGGATGGAAAACTACATGCGCTTTCTGCCATCTCCCTCCTATGAGACTGAGCAGACCTATTATTTCCAGGACTCCCAAAGCCAAGCAACTGTCTGCTTCCTCCCAGAAGAAGAAAGAATACTACTTTTACTGTTGCTTCCTTCTAGCAGACAATGGTTCATACAAATCAGTTTCTACTCATCACTCTTTTCTTGTTGAGGGTGAGGCTGATTCATGGTACCCTATCCACCCACCAGCATATACTAGGGCATCTGTAAAGTACCAAGTGCTTTCTTCTGATTTAACACATGGTATGGAATTTCATATGGTCTAGTACATCTCAACATTATGCAGAAAGTCTCCTGGGACCTTTAAAAATTCTCCTGCCCAGGGCTGAGAATAAAGCTCAGAGGCATAGCATGTAACAAGCATGTATACGGTCTAGGTTCTGTCTCTAAAAGAAATAACTGCCCACGATGCACTAGATTCAGAACAATCTCTAGAAGTGTGGATGCTTACAGACTTCCCCAGGTGTTTCTCTGACGTGAGAAGCCCTCCTGATAATAGATTTGGAAACCAGTGTCCCAAAGTAACAATTACATATAACAGTGTGTGCTCAAGATGGTGACAAACATTTGCTTGTTCTTGATTGTGATGACAAGCATTGCTTGTTGTGAAAGTTTGAGTGAAAAAGATGTTAGGTTTGTATATAGATGGAACTAAATTTACTGTGAAGCATCTGTAGTCCGTATATATGTGCGTTGACCTCACTTTTAATTCACTATATCCTAGAGCTTTGTGGTCTGGGGTCTTGCAGATGCTGGATCAAATGTCTCTGACTCACAACATTTTCCCATTTATAGAGATAGTAGCTCTCTTGTCTACTTCAAATACAAAACAGCCAATTCAGGGCCTACAGTTCTCACAGCCTAGGCACCCGAGTCACCCAGGGGCTGAGCAACAGATAGCTTTAGTCCTGACTTTTCAGAAATTATTCTAACTAGCTAATTTTGAACCTACCTACCGTTTCTAATGTTTCCTTCCTATAGCGATCATTTTTCTCCCTGACACACCTGACAGCTTTTCCTTGCCAGGGTACCCTAAGCTCTAAAAAACCAGATGCAATAAACTATCAGCTCAGTGACTCTCATTCTCTGCCTCGCATTGATTGATCGCCCTGTACCAAAATACCCAAACCTGTGTCGAAATAAGTGAGATGCAGGAGTTTTTCACTGTAGCACCTTCACAGATGAGCCATTTCCCAATTGTCTTGGGGACACACTTTTAGAAATTCTTTCCTAAATTATTTGATAAATATCATATTCATGTCTCTTAGCGGAAAGAGTGAGAAGCAAAGTGGATGAAAGCATGGGAAAATATGGAATGTAAGGATTTGTGATAGCTGTATTGAATACCAGGGTCCCTGCTGCTTATAGCACAGTACAGAATGGGGGTTATTAGCATTGGGTTCAAGTACAGCTGCAGTTCCATACTGGGAAATTCATCTTGTATCTTAAGGCCCCCCCTCCCCCCGTTTCTCTTGTTTCTTAGCAATGATGATCTGTTGGCCTTGTAGTGGTGCTGTCAGAGAATTTGTTTCTCATCGTTCTTAGGGCTGGGAAGTCCAAAATCAAGACACCAGCAGGATGCAGTGTCTGGTGCAGAATGGCTTTCTCCTAGCCGGCACCTTCACACTACATCCTCATGTGGTGAAAAGGCACAGCTAGCTCTCTGGGTTCTATTTCCCAAAGTAGTCCCATTCATGAGAATCCTGCCATCATGTTGGGAGTCAGGAGGTAACTTACAGAGTTCAGCAGGACACAAGCATTTAATCCATTGCACTACCTCATAGGGTTTCAATAAGGATTATATGAAGTAGCTACTAAAAATGTTTGAGAATAGCCTATGACCCATAGCTAGATTTCAAAATGCAAGCTAATGTTATTGAAGATATTTTTGGGTGCAAAACACAAGTCACAGTAAGTTTTATCTTCCGTTTATATAGCATAATTTTGTGAACAGTTTTGAATGAAGAACAATGGTTATATAGTTAAGAAAATCTAAAAATGAAATTCTACTGTGTAAGGCAAAGCCCAGAATCCCCAGAAAAAAACCCCTAAGATGTACTCTAAGTAAGAAAATTATAGTCGATTAGATCTTACCCCAGGATTTCAGGTAGAAGAAAGTCCCTGGTTTCCAGGTTGCTTCAGTTTCTGTCTCCCTTTTGGCAAAGGCAATGGCACAGTGATGAAACTCCTGCTCTGGCTACATGACCAAGGATGTAGCTATGCAAAATCAGTCGCTCCTGGCCTCGCACTGACTGACTATGCAATGTGCCTTAAGCTAAGGACCTGCCCAATATAGGTAAGCTTTGCCTTGAAGCACTTTAAGTGTCTCATAGGAAGCTGGGTAATCACTAGGCTTCCTTCTTCCTTCCTTCGTTCCTTCGTTCCTTTCTTCCTCCCTCTCACCCTTTTTTCCTTCCATTCCTTTTTTCCTTCCTTCCTTCCTTCCTTCCTTCCTTCCTTCCTTCCTTCCTTCCTCCCCCCATTTCTTTCTCTCTCTCTCTCTTTTTTTTTTGTCTATTATTGTCTTCTGAGAACCAAATTGGTAGGACACATATAAAAATTTCCAGATAGCCAATTGTGTAGGGATTGCATTCTTATTCCATCATGGAACATTTTTCCACAACAAAAGACCATCCATGTGACTTTTCTTTTTGAGTTAAAAAAAATAGACAATTAGACAAAGGTGAAAGAACTTATTTCAGTGAGAAAGTAAATACGCCCGGAGAAAAATCATCTTGGTGAAGCTGTGGATTCCCATCAGTCAGTGAGGGTGAAGAGCAAGTGTTGACAGAATGACTGTGTGCTGGGGGAAATATCTGAATGGAATGTGGTTAGGTAAGGGGTGTAACCGATGTTGCCTCAAGTATAGTCAGTAATTTTTAAACTGTGACTGATAACACAACAAGCAGTTAAAAATTAAATATGATATAGCTAAAAGTTTCTGAAGTCATTATATTCTCAAAGATCATGTCTGTCCTCTCTGTGTGTGTGTGTGCGTGTCTGTGTTTATGTGTGTGTGTGCTTATGAAGTTTGCAGAATGTGACTCATTGACAATGGGTTATGACTAAATATTTGAGAAATGCTACCTTGCCTATTTCCTGAAGTGATTTATTTAGGATAATGATCTGGGCCAGAGCTGAATAACTTTGAATTAAGAACAATTTTGTGCAATCAAAAGAACTTAAAAATAAGATTACAGTATTTGTTATTTCACAGACTAGAATTCCCAGAAGAAATACCCTGAGATTGCTTTCTACGTGATAAAAGTGCAGCTGATGTGATCTTATCTGGGGATTTTATGTCAAGAGAGTTGGCTTCTGTCCCAGACCTTTGGCACTCCTGTCCCACCCTTCTCACTTCTTTAGGTCAGACCGACTCCATCCTCTTGCTTCTAACTTGTCTCTGCCTCCTTTCTAGTCTTGGGGGTCCCCCTTGTCGATGAGTAGCAGGCCTCAGTCCTGGAGTCTGGGGTGGGAAGGCTTGCTGCTTATGAAAAGTTGTGTTGGTTTTCTGTTCTATTACATTGTAATTTCCCACATACTTGGATTCCATGGCTCTGCTTCCGGTTGATCCTACAAGGATTTCATTGTTTCCTTATTAGGTGATTTTCCTGAAGCATAAAATTGATGCAAAGAAAATATTAAATAGCACAGCTATAGCAGACAATGCTGAAAGTTGTCTAGGACTGGCTGGGGATTTTGAGGGCAGTGTCTTTGGGTGTCATTGGCCGCACTCTCCTCTCTAGGATTCTGGGTGGTCTTGTGAATTTCCTCTGGCTAGCAGGCAGGGAGTCCTTTTCAGAGAGCAGATCAGACTGATCACTGCATATACTCCCAGAACTCTCAGGTACTACAAATGACAGTTTCTCTTCCGCCATAAAAATGAGGACACTGCAGAGGGACACGTTCTAGATGGTCTCCTCTACTGGTGTCATACTGATATCCGCCAATGCACTGCAATTTTAATTCAGGATGTCTTGGATCTATTTTTGTCTTTGACTGGCAACACCCCTGGATTATTTGAATGTGTGTGTGTGTGTGTGTGTGTGTGTGTGTGTGTGTGTGTGTGTGGACTAGGCACTGCTTCAGCAGAGAGAGAATAATTGCATGAGTGAGTAAAATGGGGAGATGACACAGAGATCACACTGGGGACAGATAACTAAGCTCACATGCCCACCAGATTCAATGGCGTCCTAAGATCAGACTGCACTCCCTATTCAGGTCATTGTGGAAAATTATTTGGACCTTCCTATGGAGGGAACTGGAGAAAACCATGTGTGGTCCAAGGCCTGAAGTACACCTGCCCTTGTCCCCCTTTCCCGAATGGAAGATCCTAAAAATAAAGCAGGCAGCAAGTGTTAACATAGCCCTCGGTTCTTCCTGCTGCAGACAAGAACCCTTTCAGTGCAAGAGAAAGCAGATCAGCAGGCTCAAGAGAGAGGTGCCTTTGTCCGGGTTGAGACTTTTCTGTTTCAACACCAGGGCTAATTTTCCCTTTCTTTCAATCAGGTTGGCACAGTCCTCATTGCCATCCACCGCCCGCTGCCTCCCACCAGCGTGAGACCAGGAGAGCTGCCAAAACATTCATCTGGGCACTTGCTGAATTGACCACTTCACTCTGCCCCTGCCTCCTGGACAACAGGTTGTTTCCTTTGCTAGTGTAGGAACTTGGTGCTCGCTTGTGTTTTAAGACTCAAGATTATTTGTCCCCCTTTTCCGAAACACATCCTTCTCTGAACACTATAATTTGGGAAGTGATGCTTTGATCCTGATAGAGGACAGTTTTATTGAAAGGAGGTGGCAGATTTTTAAAGAAAGTCCAAATTGCTTTCTATATGGCTTGGGCTGTACTTGTTTGACAGTTTGCTTGCGGGGAGAGTGCAGACAGAATAAATTGCCTGGGCAATTTGTGCCATTGGCAAGTGGTTCAGGACTGAAGAGAAGAGGGGCCCCAAAGGTTCGAGTTACAAGTTAAAATTAGCCATCCTTGGGCTCCTCCTCTTCCTGCTCTTGTCTCCTCTTCCAACAGGGAGAGCTTTTTAAAGGGAGTGCCTTCCCCTTGCCCTCCCCCATCCCTCTTTCTACCCCATCACTGACGCCAGTACATTTGAATGGAAAGATTTTTCTGAGCTGGGATAAGTGAGATACAGGAAATCACTATTGAAAGACGCCTTTATGCTTGGTGTTATCATTACCTTAGCATGAGGGAAACTCAGAGGGTCAGTGACGAAAGTCATTTTCTGAGTTGCAAGGGTGTCCAAGAGCTCAGAGCAATGCAGATGCAGTCATTCAGCCACACAGTTCAGAGTAGTTCAGAGGCACAGGCAAGGTGGTGCTTTCTGTGATCACTTCAATGACATCATACTTGACACTTCAACAGCTTCCTTCCTTCCTTCCTTCCTTCCTTCCTTCCTTCCTTCCTTCCTTCCTTCCTTTATTCTTTCTTTTCTGTTTTTGCTCTCTTTCTTTCTTTCTTCCTTCCTTTCTTTCTTCCTTCATTTTTATATTATTTGTGTGTATGTGTGTGTGGGGGTGTGGTTTTGGCACATGTATCTGCACATGCATGTGCAGAGACCAGAGTTTGGCTTTGTCTGCTCTGTTCCTCAATCTCTCTCCACACAAGTTTGTTGACAGGGTCTCTTACTGAACCTGAAGTGTTATTTTGCTAGGCTGCTTGCCCAGCCCTGATACCTGCCCATCTTGTCTCCACATTCCCTTACCTCCCACAGTCCTGAGGTTACAGACATTTGGCCAAGCGCAACTTTTTTATAGGGTCCTGGAATCCCTAATCAGGATATCGTGCATGCACAGCAAACCTTTCAGCTCCTGATCCAGCTCACCACCCCCTCAACAGGTTTTAGACGATTCTTTGCTGTTTTGCTAATGGTAATCCTGAGGTGGGGTTGAATATTCTGAAAACACCCTCTTCTCTACCCCTGAAATTGATTGATGCTTTGTACATCCTCTAAAATGTCCATCTTAGCATTTAAAACCTTTGAGAAGAAATTATCAGTTCTATCATAATCCAAATGTTGGTGTCATCATTTTGAGTTTATAGGCTTTGCAATGCGTGATGGTTAAGCGATTATGCGGATCAGAACGGGTAAGATTCTGTCTGCACTTTTCAGGTTTCTCAAAGAAATAACAGGTTTTCTTCCCCCTCAGTATACTGGAGGCCCCACCCTCCAGTATTCTATAAATGGCTTTAGGAATAAGCAGGGTGATCCCAATGAGAAAAGAAAGTAAGTATTCTATGAGCAGAGTTACATCTGAGTGACACACAGTTGTGAGACATGAGAACTGGGACATCTCAGTATGTGACATCATTCACTAATTTTTACACTTTGTATAATGAGATATACTGTAAATAGCCACAATGCTCTGCATGTCCCAATACATGTGGAACATTGACTTTACATGTCTAATACAACAGCCACAATTAGAATAAACATGAAAGTTACTATGTGGCAAAAGTCAAACTTTAGAATCAAATGAGATCAAATGGAATGAGCTACAGTTTTGCACAGCATGTACTGATTCCACGGAAGGCATCTCTCTGAAATTGCCCTGGGTCTGTAAAGCCCGCGCTGCCCTTTGCTGAGAACATTAGCAAATGATTGATTTGGGTGGTCTTGTAAACTCAACTCAGCTTTCCCAATCCTTCTACTTCAAACAATTTAATTTTGCTAAAAGTACACGTCTTCTACAATTTTCAATCACTCTGAAGAAAATAAAACTTAGGTTTGAACTTTCTAGATGCATGAACAAGTCATTTATGATCTCAGTATTAGGAAAACAAATGCACAAAATACTTGGGTTGATGATTTTTTAAAAATTTAATTATACTGTGGCTGAGTTCTCTTCAGGAACCTACTTGTTTTCTGTGTTGCTTCATTTACCAATTAGTCTTAAGAACAAAGCTTCTTACACTTGAGTTTCCTGTGTGAGAATAAAATGAAGGCTTAATAAATTCACTGTCTCCTGATGTGCCAATTCATGTCTACAATTAATTCTACTTTTAATTTTCCATGTAACTAAAGCAGATTTGCTAAGGTCATCTGAAACTTGTAGTTTCAGAACCGAGGGGATCTTTCGCTCTAACATTGTCCAGGCTTGTGATTTTGTAGTGAGCAAACCTCAGTGTAGAAATGGTAACTGAGAATCACACAGGTACTTCTGGGAAACAAAACATTCCCAAACAGAATCTAAGGATGCTTTAATCACCACTCAGTGTAGTCCCTCCGTGTTCACGTCTCTGATCGATAATTAACGGTTAAACACCAAATGAAGCTATGTACTATTCCCAGTATCCGGTCCACTACTCAGCTCCTTTGCTTGTTTCAATCAGTGCATTAATTGCAGCAGGATGTCATTAAGAATTAAGAACCCAAGAACACAGGTTTTTCATCTGTCGAATGTGCAGATTATTTATTTCACCATGGCCATTCCTTGAAAAATGCCTTAGCTGAAAAGGCCTTTTTGCATTAGTTAAGATACAGTTTCTTTGGTCTAGGGCTGTTTGTTTTTTTCATTTCTTAATAATAAAGTTTTCATTATGTTTATTGTCAAGCAGACTTTTATAAGGGGAGAGAGAATTTGATTAATTCCTCATAATCGACTCCAGATTTAGCAGTTGCTGAGAACTTGTGATCCTGTTTAATTTATTTTTTCTCTACTTTTTCTTAATAATTGTAAGGCACATACCAGACATCATTTCTTTCCACACTTACGTTCCTCAGCACCTATCTCTAATATATATGTCTAATGCTATTATCACATCTAAAATTAGAATTATAAGGTCATTAATATTCAGATAGCATTGTGTCAATGAATATTGTTAGAATTGCCTTTTCTTCATTGCTAATATGTATGCTAATAAGTTCAGGGTTCTGTCACACATTGCAAATATAAAAAAGAAAAATGATGAAGTAGTCAACTTAGCAAGAAGGATTTTTCCAAAATTCTCACAGCTGTAATCTGGACCCTGTTCAGTGTGACAAGCTTTGCACTGGGTTCCCACAGCTGGTTAGTGTTTTGAATTCCAGCCCCATGAACTCATCTCAGGCCACAAGGGCTAATGCTTAGCGCCCAACCTAGAGTTGATTATTTCTGATGACAGAGGAATGGAGAAAACTCAAGCATTGTCCACCCTTTCGAAAGGCCCTGTCGTCTGCATCATTTTTCCCCTGTGCTGGGAGAACGTGGTTCTAATGATACGTGGACAACTCTAACCCATGATAGAGACATAAATTCTATCTTTGAGACTATTTTGTTGAAAGACTAGCAAAATAACCTGCGACATTGTGTCTAAGTCCCTGGAATCTCATACCTCTACCTCTTCAAATTCAAATTTTTGTCTCTAAGTCAGACTTTAAGAAACACGTGAAGGGTAGGTAGAAACAGAAAGTATATACCTACCACAGGCAGATCTCTCGTTGGTACAGATGCTGGATTTTGATTATTGCTGTTATGCTTACCTATCTAGCTTGTAAGTGACTAAACATTTTAGAGACTGTCTCATCCTGTCAGCAGAGCCAAAATGTCTTCCATAAGACTGTCCATTCTGATTAGAACTCCTCTACAGGGGAGCAGTGTGGACTCTTCCAGACTTGTTCTTAAGGGATCCCATCCTTTGAGCATCCAAACAAACAAAACAACAACAACAAATGTGTTTATTATATGGATTTAAATTTTTATTGTAAACATTTGTCTTCTCTTAGTTTGCACTGGTTCATAACTTAGTAACGATAAGAGCTAGGTGGTGGCAGTGCACTCCTTTAACTGGGAAGCAGAGGCAGACAAATAGCTGAGTCTTAATACAGCCTGGTCTAAAGAGTGAGCTCTACGACAGCCAGGGCTGTTACACAGAGAAATCCTGACTCAGAAAAAAAAATCAAAAATCAAACAAAACAAAAACAAACAAACCACCACAACACAACAAAACAGAAGAATAAGAATAAGTTCTGAGAAAGGGTGAAAGCAGAGAACATGAATGCATTAGAAATGGAACAGATACGCTGTGAAAGGGAGCACATGAAATATCTGGTGCTTGGAGTCATGAAACTTTGTTTTCTGGTTAGACACTATGACCCCGATCTCACCCTCAACCCATGGAAAAAGTTGTCTTTGGTCTTGGAAAGTTGCTACAAGGATAATACTAGGCAGTGTTTCCTGGCAGGTACTCAATATCTGTGGTGGAGAAATGCTTTCCAAAAGGGCTGACAGTTCAGCTGTAAACTGAGTGAGGGAAGGGGCGAGGTGTGAGCAGGTTCCAGCAAAAGTCCTCCAGGAGAGAATGAACCTGGCTTGGTAAAGGGTGGTAAAGATAGCATTTGTCATAGAACCCTGGAAGTGAGGGTCAGGTCTTGGGGCCTTTGTTCATGGATGAGAACTTTCTATCTCAGGATCTTGGGCATTGATAACATATGCTTCTCAATATGGCAGAAATTCTCAGTCTCTGTAGATATTGGGATCCCTGGAAGAATTTGTAGCAACCTATGTTGTCGTCGCTATTGAGGGTTTCTGATTGAGCAGGTCTTGAGTGGGGTCTGCGAGTCTATGGTTCTAACATTTTCCCGGAAGATGCCCAAAGTGCTGGGCCAGGGACTCACACAGGAAAACCATTGCTTAAAGAGCTGCTCAGGAGAGCATGGTCTTTGCCCATCCTTGTAGTGACCTCTGAAAAAGAAATTTCTAAGTGAAACGGTTTGAATAGTAAGTTTTTTGCTACAATGATCATACATCTCTCTCTCCTAACATGCCTACTTTACCTCCTTTTGAAAATAAATCTGACCCTCTGTATCGATCCTCAAAGTGGAAGGGGAGTATCTCAAGGTCATAAAATCTCATTATTAAGTAGCTTCCTGTGGCCTCCCAGACTTTTTTTTTTCTTACAGGAACCATTGGCTTTGAATCCGTTGCTGGGGCTACAGAGCAGGAGTTCTCATCTTAAGGTGATGGAGAACGGCACCTCCATCTCTTTATGCTGCGGCTCTTTGAAAAAGCAGTTAATCTTTGGAGACATTTACACTAGAGTCAAACAAGTTAACAGAGGCCAGCGACATCCCTGATCTCCAACCAGGAGGCATTGAGACCGTTAGGAAACACGGGTGAGCAGATGTCTACGGAGCGTGTAATTGATATGATGCTTTGCCCTGTCTCTCGGCCCTTAGTACCATACTTCCTGTTCAAGGCAGTGAAAGCGAAAATATTAGCTGCTGTTTGACCAAAGGAACAAGTGTCTTCCGAATGAACACATGATCTATTAGCAGTCCTGCCAAGCCTTCCCATGGGAACAGGCATTTTACTTTGTTTTACAGCTAATTTCTTTCTTACAGCAGGTTCCCAGACACATCAAATGCCTTACATTGAAGGCTAAAGTCAAGATTTATAGTGCAAGTTCGTGTAATTTAATGTCAAACAACTTTGATAACATAAGGGCTGAAAGTCAACCGTTTTCTCATGGGTTCTCATAAAAAAGTAATTTTAGCCAAATTGAGTTTGAAAAGTGGGTGTGTCCTTCCGATTTGATGGATGCTCCCCATCCACGAGCCCCTGGGAAGAAGCCTGTTACTCTCTTTTGCTACTGTCGCAACAGAATATGAAATGGGAAGGAGTGATTCTTAGTTGGTATTATTATTGGATAACCTAGAGTGGGTTTTGTTGACTTTTTCTCTCTGAACTTCAATGGGGACAGAAACCCAAATGTTTTCATCTCTGATAGTGCATTGGTTTTATCCATTCTGCTGTTGATTTCTTTGTTTGTCCCCTTAACTGTCCAATATCTCTCTGCCACTTACATGTCCTATGTTTTAATGGTCTAATTTACTAGATTGAAACCATCACTTATGCAGGGAATTAACTTAAAAGGAGATGTTTTCCCTGGTTCTTATCTACAGGTTCATAAGTTTTCAAACTCTTAGAGATGAAAGGATGTTGAGATCATTAAAACATGCTCCTAATTTACAACTAAAGTGGGAATGAAATAAGTATCTTTGAGTGACACACCCAGGGAGGTATAACAGGGAGGGTCTGGAGGTTTCTCTGACATTGACTTTGGACCTTTAACCAACTGGTAAAGAGAGAATGATGGGCTCTTATTTCCTATAACCTGATGTTTTCTAGATTATGATATACTTGGCCACATCTTAATATAAAGAAGAGGAATATTCATACCCATCCATAGATCTGAAATAAAAGAACAACACCTCAAAGCTCTTGGGAGAAGACCTGTACTGAGTTGAAGTTGGTCATGTGTGGAAATAAATTGTCATGGGCTAGTGTAAAAAAAAAGCTTTGCTGTACACAAAACATCAAAACTGGGGGTCTCCTTGGGAGATTTGTTCCCCACCTGGGATATAGTACAGCACAGTTTTTCTAGGCTGAAAATATCCAGAAGTAGAGAAGAGAATCAAAGCAAAGTAAACAAACCACAATTAATCATTCTGGACCTGTTTTTGTTTATTTGCTTGCTTGCTTGCACGCGCATGTGTGTGTGTGTGTGTGTGTGTGTGTGTGTGTGTGTGCATATGCGTGCATGTGTGTGTGTGCCTTGGGCCCAAAGCAAACCAAAATACAGCAAACTGGCACTTTATGAAAAGAAATTTACAGCCTGGGCCTTGCAACTCTGAACTAGATGGAATCCACAACTCAGCTTGGGGCTTTAAGACCAATAATCTCATTGTGATAGAAAAGGTGACAGAGAAACTAAGGACGATGGAGAAATGGGGGCGGGCAGTACAGGCACAGTACAACTCAAACTGTTCTGCGGGCCTTGCCTGAGGTGGTAGCTCAATGAAATGCTCTTTATATCTTACCCATGATGTTTACTTTGGCATAAAGCAGTACTAGTTCAATGATGTTATTGGAATGACAGTGTCAATCAGCGACTTGTTAGAGATGCTATCTCAGAGCTCACCTACTAGAACAGTGGTTCTCAGCCTGTGGGTTGAGACTCCTTTGGGGTTCAAACAATCCTTTGTCAGGGGTTTTTGCATTGCTCAAGACCACTGGAAAATATAGATATTTATCATTCATAGCAGTAGCAAATTACAGCAACGAAGCTTCAACAAAAATAATTTAACGGTTTGGGTTACTACAGCATGAGGACCTGTATTATAGAACACAGCATCGGGAAGGTTGAGAACTACTGCTCTAAAAGGTCAGAACTACTTGGGAGTGGGGTCTAGAACTCCAATTTATTGTGCTTTCTGGTTGGTCCTTGCTTTCCTGAAACCTGAAAAGTATTAGCAAAGGGGCCAAGTATGGTTGCTTGTCTATGATCCTAGAAATCAGGAGACTGAGTAGGAGTGTTAACATAAGCCCAGCCTGGGTTACATCGTGCATTCAACACCAGTCTCAACTATACAGTAAAATTGTACCTCCAACAAAAGAAACAAGCAAACAAATCTACCTCAGCTTATGTTGTAGATGTCTAAATATAATCTTGGGAAGTAGATGTTTATTTTGGGGGGCATGGGAGCTATGTAGTTATACTTGTTCGAATGTTAAAGTAACTCATTTCAGCTCTTTTAGATAGTTGATAATGGAGATAGCTGGAAACAGCAGAAAGTAATTGACTTTCTCTTATCTGCTTAACTGCAAACTGGCTGTAACAACT